>NW_020884898.1:5768911-6183424 GCF_003945725.1 Corapipo altera | reverse complement strand
GGAAGGAAGGAAGGAAGGAAGGAAGGAAGGAAGGAAGGAAGGAAGGAGGGGGACAAGTCCTGGGTCCAACATGGATCCAGCTGATGGTGCTTTCCAGGAGGTGCCATCTGGGCTTTGTGGGGGTACATTTTTTTAGATAAGTTTTCCCTGCCATGGAGCCAAGTCTCTTGTTTTGCATGTAAATTAGTTACGCACAGTCTGCTCTCCTAGACCTTTATGGAAATGTGATGTTGGGTCGAAGGGCTTTGGGGGTCTTTGGTGGTCCCGAGTCCCCCCTGTTGGGTCAGCCTTTGGTTAACAGTTCCTACCCACTTCTCACCTTCATTCCTGTGCCTGCACTGTGCTGTGTTGCACTTATCTGCAGGAGCCAGAATAAGTACTTCTGTCCCAGAAAACTGCTGCCCTACCTCTGTATAGCCCCTTCTACAGCCACATCCTGTTCTTTCTCACAGTGTTTTCTATCCAGCTGCTGATATCTGAGACATACACGTTAGCCCATTATCTCCTGGTTTCTACACATGTAAAAATCATGCATGGTGTTTTTTTCATATTTGACAACTAAAAAGTAAAAATTACACGTCATGTCTCTCTATTGATAGGTCTCAACTCTAAGATACTGACATCTCTGAAAAAAAATTGATTTTACCTTTAAAATATGGTCTATAAGAATTCTATTTGAAAATCAAAACTTTTGGTTTGTATGATGCTCATGTATTTATTTTTTTTGCCACTTAATTTTTTTGTTACATAATCACAATGACTTTACAACCATTTATCCATCAAATTGCTTAAATGTTTCTTAGAATTTTTTATTTTCATGCTGGTCAACAGCAGCTAAAAAAATCCATTTTCCAAGGAATATATTTATTAATGCACTTAGATAAAGTTCAAACACAGCTTCTACATCTTTTTTATTTTCTCATTATAGTGTGCTTTGAAATGCACAGCTTAAGGCACAGGGTGTCTAAAACACAAAGATTTAAACCTCTGGTTTTATGCTTTGCCAATGGATAAAGCAGTTTTTGTCTTTACCATTTTTTTCTCCTGCAAAAGATCACTTGATTAAAGCCTCACTTAGAAGTTGGCATGTTTATTCAGTGTCCACTATTGCATGCTTAGATAGTGAGAGGATTTTAGAAGAGAAATTTTTAGGTATTTAACTCAATATATAGACATTCTAGAAATATTATGAAATTATAAATCCTAATGAAAGCTTTTCATATAAAAATTAATTTAAATAGGTATTTGAAAATAAAAAGGATATATTTAACTAAAGCATTAGTACTTTGATAATATTTAGAGATATTATAAAAATTCCACAAGTTCTTAAATTTTAATTGCTGCTTAAAAGTTCAAAACATCTACTAGTTTATTTCCAAATAAAGTATTTAGATATAGAGTTTGGATATAGAGTTAAATATGTAAAAAAGTTAATTTTCAATATTGCTGCTGTAATTTTAAGATTAGTACTGTCGTCTTTGTTCTCTCAGTAGTTAAAATTCTCTACAAGGCAGCTAAAAATGCTCTATAGAGACATGAAATTAAAACTAATGTACGATTTTCATCTGCAAAATTTACAAGTATATTTTTTTCATCCCAGCTTAAGGTACAAGGACAAAGATTGTCTGATTCTATATTATAAAAAAGAAACCCTTATATCAAAGGAAGGAATAAATCAATTTATTCTAGCTGATAATTACCTCAGACTTGCAGCAAGTTTGTAAACCTCTTTATTTTAAAGGAACACTAATCCCATTGAAGGAATCTGAAATGCAAACAGAATATCAACAAATAAAAAATTGCTTTTCAAGGATTTGATTTTCATTCTCCACATTCTCTTTTATCTCACATCAAAAATTGTTCATATTATCTAGCAATAATAATTAAAAATTACTTTTTTGTTAAAGTGTTCAGGTAAATCATTAATTACTTGGTTTTGGCATATTAGTAGAACGAAGCACTGTCAATTGTTATTAAAACATACTCTCTAGTAAGAAATCAAATTATTTTTTATGTATACCCTGAATACGATATATCAATTTTCCAGAAGGAACCTTTTAAGGGGAATCTGAGTGAAACGAGTTGCCCTGACCAGGTAGGATAAGAAGGTGCATTGCACAGGTGTGACAGAAGCCTTGCAAAGGGAGATGGCATGTTCAGCACAGAGCATCTGCTAAAATAGAGGGGACCCCAGAGCTCCACCAGTGAGAGGATGTTGGTGCTGGGGAGGGCAGGGACCCTCACACCTGCAAATTTGCAGGTTACTTACTGCTAAGACAACCCATGACGGTGTTTTCCCTGCCCTCAGTTTCCACTGTTCTCACAAGCCTTGTTTCCTTAGGAAGAAAAAGGATAGTGGTTGTGGCTGGTGTCTCATCATACCACTTAATGATTTTTCCCTGAGCCCTAGGAGGTAGACTCCCTCTGCTTCTGCAAATTAGCAAGCCAGGCAGGGGGTCACAGGAAGACAACGTGACAAGTAAGACAATTTCCCCCCAAGACGCTATCGAAATTAATTTAGTGGAGCTCAGAAGGCAGATGGTTACAGACTTTGGTACAAAGAAGAAAAATAGCTCCATTTCAGTGGTATTCCTCCTGTTACCCTTCCAGTGTGTGAGCAGGAACATATGCTGCTTTACACTCCTCTATCTTTGGAGCCATACTGTGACTGCCTGTGAACATAAGTCAGAAGCAGAAAGCTTAAATCAATGGCAGCATTTTGGCATCTCCTCTCCCAATGAGAAGGCACGGGGGACACTGGATAGTGAACTTTAGTGCAGAGTGGTTCAAAAAGGGGAAGGTCAAAGTCCTGAACCAGGGAAGAAACAGCTTCATGCATGAATATATGCTGGGGACCACCCAACTCTAAAGCAGCTTGGCAGAAAAGGACCTGGGCAGAGGGCTGATGGGCATCAGGTTGAACACGAGCCAGTGATGCACCCTTGTTGTAAAGAAGGGTAATGGTATCCTGAGCTGTAGGAGTAACACTGCTAGCAGGTGGAGGGAGGTGAGCCTTCCCCTCTACTCAGAACCCTTGACGCCACACCTGGAGTACTGTCCCAGTTCTGGGCTCCTCATTTCAAGAGAGACATGGGCATTCTGCAGAGAATACAACAAAGCTCCCGAGAAATGAGTGAGAGACTGGAACATCTCTCCTGTAAGGAAAGGTTGAGACAGCTGGGAGTCCCTAGCCTTGAGCATAGAAGGCTCAGGAGTGAAAGAATATATATATGTGTCTCTTACCAATAATGTCTGTAAATACCTAAGGGGTGGATGCCAAAAAGATGCAACTAGGCATTTTCAGTGGTTTCCACTGAGAGGACAAGAGGCACTGGGTACAAACTAAAGTGTGGGAGTTTCCATCTGAATATGGGAAACATTTTTCTACTATGTGGGTGACTGAGCATTGAGACAGGATGCCCAGGGAGTTTACAAAGTCTCCATCCCTGAATATATTCAAAAGCCATTTGGACATTGTCCTAGGCAACCGGTCTGGCCCAGAAGACTTCCAGAGGATCCTTCCAACCTCAGACATTCTGTGACTGTGCCCTCCCTTACCCTGACTGTCTCCAAGGCTGTGGGTCTCAGTCATGCCCTGCAGTGGGTCAGTTGGAGCCGACTGTAACCTGCTGTGTCCAGCACGGGGTAGCCCCTGATGGTCCTCACAGAGGCTTCCTGGCAGCCCCCTGTCAGTGACAGGACATGGATGCCCAATATACCATGACATTTTTTTCCAGTTACAGATTTTTCTTTTACTTAAAAGAAAAAATTTACTTAAAATTTTAAAGTATGCACTTATTTAAATTTTTTTCCTCGTTTGTTTTCATTAGGGAAAAGATGCAGAGCAATTTTTTCTAGTTGAAAACTATGGCACAAAATATTTTTGGAAGTCCTTTGTATTATAAATAGTGCTTACCAAAGAGGAGCTGCTACTCAAGCAACTCGACATCTTACAGGCTGCCTTTCTTATACCTTTTCCTTTCACCTTCCTGTAATCCTTGCATTCCTGCAGATCACTTAACGCTTGAATTTATGAAACTACAATAAAACCAAAGGTCTCAAATTGCAAAGGTCTCAAGCTCAGCTCTGTGTCTATATTCATGGTAACCAAATACAAACCACTAGAGATGTAGCAGCCAATGATTTTTACTTGTACACAAGTAAAATCAGCTAAATCATCAGGTTTTCATGGAACTAAGTGAAAATTCCCCAAATCTTTCAATCTTTGCTTTCTGGGAAGAGAGAAAGTCTGGATACCTGTCCTATTTAGCTCATGTTTCAAGGAGGCAAGTGACTGGAAATCCCTTTTCTCTCTAAAAACTTTCTACGAATATAGAGTAGTAAAAGATAATAAAATTTTTATTTTCACAACATTGGTAACAATATTGACACCTCAGAGACAGAAAATTCAAATTAAAGGCTCAGTTTCCATAGGGTTTTTTTTCCCCCCAATATTCTGTGTATGAAATGCTGGTGAAAGAAGAAATTTCTCTTGCATATTAAATCATGCTTTAACTTCTCAACATAGTTGGAAGCACATTTACAAAAATATCTGTCTCAGAGAAGATCAGTTATAAATGTAAATACATATATTTGTGTAAAAATTTCTTTACTCTTTGTGCAAAGCAACTTCACACTGAGGCACAAACTATGCCAGTCATCAGGTTACTGAGGACTTTTTTGCAGAGGTGCACATGCAATGGCAAGAACACGATTTAAGATAGGGATTTCTGTCCTACAGAAAATGAGACACATAAGCTTCTCTTTTCTTTAATTCTAATGGAATACAAACCTTTTCCTCTTTTAGGAGATGCAAGATAAATCCTAGCTATACTAGCAATGGAGAAGAGCTATCTGAGCAGCCAGTTCAGGTTACCAGTATTTTAGGATATCTAGCTTAATCACAGTGACTACTCAGTACAGAATTATTTTCAGCAGCTTTGTGTACCAGTAGTATATTTCAGCCATATATCCACTACATAAAGATTAAGATTGGTAATTAATGTAAATCAGCACTGACATTAAAGGAACAGAAGTTATCCATGCAGATAGAGGCAATAACAAAAAAAATAAAAATACCAAAACAACCACAATTTTTTCTTGGACATTATTTAGTCTTTTGAAAAAGTACATAAGAAAAAATGGTTCCTCATTTCATGTTCTGAGACCTATGGGAAAAAAATGATGAATATTTCATCTCCAATACGGATTTGACTCTTAAATGGAATTGTTTTTTGGATGTATTTCTCTTTCAATGCACAGCAATATTAACACTCCAGATATACAGAGCACATGCTGAGAGGATAATTTGCCCCTTAAATGTGCAAATCCTATTACAATATTTGTCTAAAGCCTGGATTAATATTGAGTTGATACTTTTGCTAGCTCATCATAATTTTATCATGCATATACTTCAACTATGAGAATGTTAATGACTCACACAGCAGGCACTACATGTTATAATAGAGTCCAATTACTTTTGACTATTCAAACATGTTGCAAATTTCAAAGACAGTTCCCATCTGACTACTGTCTTAATCTACTTTAAAAAGGAAGGTTTTTAAAATGATAAGTAGTAAACCACCTTACCTCATTATATGTGTTCCTAATTGGACCATAATAGTTTTTCTTTCATTTTTTTCACATAAACTGATTCTTTCTAAATAAATTTCTTATAAATAAACGATCTAGAACACTATGTTGTTGATTTTGATAATGAATTCCATATTTTCAACTTTGCCCCACAGTCAATCTCACAAACGATTAAAAACAACCTTTTTTTGTCAATATAGTAGAAAAATCCATGTGTTTTTAGCACTGATCTATATGTAGTTTTCCCTTAATTGAAGATATCACAACTTCCCCTTGATTTATTTACACATTTCAAGAAGTTCTCTCTCCATCATGTTTTGTAGAGTAGGTAACAAGTGTGATACCTGTTTAGTGACAGTATCAGATGGGTCAAGAGATGACAGAGACTTTAAAAGACTCATCCAGTCTGTGGATTTAAATTAGCAAGTACAATCCAATCCTTCAGCTACCAAACTAATGATCAGTTATGACTAGGAGAAAAAAATTGATAGGGATTTTTGTGAAAATGTGAGGACAGAGAGGATATTAAAAGTTTAATTCTAAAACATTCTTATCATCTTGACAAAATTTGTGCTATAGAGGAAATATTTTCCCAGCATTAGCCCAACATACCCTGAGTTTCAAAATAGTAACTTCAGCGAAAAAATTCATAATAAATAGGAAGAGTATAGTAATTCCTGAAATTCCAACTTAGTGTAAACAGATTTTTTTATGAAAATAGACATGATCTCCATACAGTACCTGAGAGCAGCTAAGATGTAACCCTTTCTTTCCTTACTCATATGAGTAATAAAGTTCTAGAATTAGTTTTAGAACAAAAGATGTTTAATATAGCAGAGCAATCTTTTTGAAGATTGGCTCTTGCATAGTGCTGAATGCTTCTGCACTCATTTGTAATAAGCTTGACTTCCTTTGGGAGTCATTAACTTTGTTTATTATGTTCCACATGTCGGTCAGTGTTGCTTAGTTCTTTATCAGTTCTGATACTCTGTTCACCTGAGTAAGGACAATGGATTCTGAAAATGAACTATAGTTTGTTTTCTTGACTCTGTGAGCCTTCTATAGGCTTGGCTAGTGATTTAGGACAGCATCTCAGCTGAATTTGAAGCAAGTTTTTGTAACCCAGTATTTAAAAATTCAGCCCTGGTAATGATTCTGCTCCTCTCATGCAGATTGTTTAGAACTTTGTTCCTTCACCTCCTCACACTGAAATGGTTACTAAGTGACCAGTCTTTGGCACAGAATCATGGAATGATTTGTGTTAGAAAACCCTTCTGCCATGGGCAGGGACACCTTCCACTTGGTTACTCCAAAGTTTGTCCAACCTGGCCCCAAACATTTCTCTGGGCAACCTGTGTCAGTGCCTCACCACACTCCCAGCAAAGAATTTCTCTTGTTTATCTAACCTAAACTTCCCCTCGTTCAGTTTGAAATATACTTGTGATGGGACAAGTTCAAGGATAATACACTGCTCACTGCAAAAAAAAAGATATTCTTTTGTACTGGAGACATTCAATATCACTGCAATTAATTTAGAACTAAATACATCATCCTGTCACTGTCAATAATGTAAAAATGTTGGAAGAGTGGGCAGAGGTAGTCCTGGTGCTGGGTAAACAGAGCCATGAGAATACATTACTGCATAGAAGAACTGATCACAGTCCTTAGACTGAAGTTTACAGTACCCTGGGTCTGGTAGCAGTACCTTCACTACATTATACTGTATATCATGATACACAGGATGCTGACACCTTTAACTCTCCTTTAAGTATTCTCCAATTAACAACTCGTTACTAAGCCAGATGGATCTGCATTGGCTGTTAACTCCCATCTGCTGGAAAGGCTCTTTCCCATCAATTCTACCACAGTAATACATCTCTGAGTCCTGCACCTATCATCACATGACATGCACACAATATATTTTGAACCTGAACACAAACCTATGTTTAATCCCAAATCAGGCCATCCCCTGGGACTTGACACAGTCCAATGTCTGTCCCTGACAGAGGCAAATATAACCACACTTACAGTACCATTTACATGTGTTTTAACTTCAAGCCATCACCCTAAGTGACAAAGTCAACATTTCTCTGTATTCATGTTTTGTGAATATGTTGCAGGCATGCATAATTTAGGAGTGCTACAAACCCATGGTACATAACATACGTGAATGGGCCCATTAAAAATGCTTGGTTTGTCCTTTTTATATACATGCCTAAATTCAAGACAAATATCTTTTTTAATTGTGACTCTAGTAGATTGTTTGGGGCTTTTTGTGGTTTGAGGAGTAGACTAAATATTTAAATATTTATTAACAGGGTATTAAATTAAATCAGACATATTTCGCTTAAAGCATATGTGACCAGTGATTTTACAGTGAGCAAACCACAGCTAGTTCATTTGCTAAACTGCATAGAGTAAAAGCACAACAAAAGGGACACTGACTTCTGAAACCTGGAAGTGAAGGATACATCAATTTGATACATTCAATGAAAAGTTGATAAGACGAGGAACAATGGGTACAAATTGAAAGAGGAGAAATTTAGGTTCGATATTAGAAAGAAATTTTTTACTGTGTGGGTGGTAAGACACTGGAACAGATTGCTCAGGGAGATTGTGGATGTTCCAACCCTGGCATTGTTCAAAGGCAGGTTGGGTAAGGTCTTGAGTGACCTGGTCTAGTGGGAGGTATCCCTGTCCATGGCAGGGGGGATGGAACTGGATGGTCTTTAGGGTCCATTCCAACCCCTTAACATTCTGTGATTCTATGTTTCAGGTGATACCCACATGTTTTCTTTAATAATTAGAGAAGATAACAGAGGTATGGTATACGAATGTATGAGAAAATGAGGAAAGGTTGAGCTTGATTTTTTTTTTCTTTATTTGGTGGTAGTGTTTTTGTGCAGAATAGTTAGTTTTGTTAGATAGTCACTGGTGTGTAGAAACATGAAGAAGTTGCTAAATGGGAGTCATCAGAGTAGATGCATCCTGGTGTGGAATGTGTTTCCTCCTTCCATGTTTTTGGTACTCCTGTTAGAATGCTGTGTTCAATGTCTCAGAAAAAAGCCAGGGAAGTGGAATTATAACTATTTATGAGGGAAGTTTCTAAAAGAAATATTTCAGCAGTGAGATAGAAGAAATTATAGTCTCTGCAAATGTTATAGGGACTTATATAGAAACCAATCACTTCTTCATTAAAAAAAATGAAACCAATATCCTTATATAATAAGCACTTAAAGAATGTAAAGAAAAAGCTAAAACAAAAAGCCTAACCCTCCAACAAACAAACAACATCAACACTTACTATCAAAACTGGAAAATGTCCTATGGACTGGAGCTTTTTCCCTCCTTCAGTGAGACTGGCACTGTCACTAAAGGCTATGAACCTCCACGAGGGGTTCATACTGTTGCTGACTTTGAATCTCAAGCTCCCTATGGCAAGCAGTGTGGGAGCACTGCTGAAGCCTCAGGTGACTCTGCTGCTGAGATCAAGGTCTGCTGGAGCAGAAGGAAAACCAAATTGCACTTTGGAATCTACACAGGATAAGGAAGGCCTCCACCAAAAGACAAAGCATGGCAGGAGGCACAGGGCTGAGCCCTCCCTGCATTTAGTTGCAAGAGATCAACCCCTTTTTGGTCCCGTGCTGTATTGCCAGACCTGGGAATGAGGCTCTATTAGTCCCATGTTTAGTTTGAAAGGTTAATTATAATTTGATTAGACTGTTTAAGGACTAAATGGCTGATCTGACTGATGAATAAGGATATATTTCTAAAAATAGGCAAAGAAAAATACCCAGAGAAACAGTTCCTTAGTTACACATATATTAGACTCATTAAAATTCTAGTCTGTGAAAGATGAAATCCCAACATATTTAGATCTGCTTTGTTATTTCTGACAGTATAGAAGGGTTGTATCTGCCTTTCCATTTTCCATATAGAATATGAGTGTTTAGATCCTTACAGGAGCCATGAGATGTGATCATTTCCCTATTAAATGTTAGTATTAATTCTCTGAAATGTGATTTCAATAGCTATATGCTGTCTAAGGAACTGACAGTATAATTAAAGCATTTGAAATAAACTTCATATTTTTAAATATCAGCTTAGTATATGCTTCATTTACTAGCTTTCTACTGAGAAGAATTTTTTTTTTTCCCAAGAAAAGCTATTTCAATTATTTCAGTTACTTTCCCTGGCTTATATTTTCAGTATTCCTATCAAAGGCAGCTGAAACCAGTGGAGTGTCTACTCTGACTTCAGCATTTTTAGAGAAAGAGAGAACCATTTGTTTGTTTACACTATGTAAACAAACATAGTGTTTGTCACTGCAATCCTCTGTATCTACTTTCCTTTATAGTGTGCAGAAGTCAACAGCAGTACTGATGGTTAAAACATTTTCTCCAGGGATGTCAGAGAACTATGTGCATTAAATAGACATGATACAAATTTAATAAGCATCACAGTGGTAGGAAGGACCTATCTCCATTCCGTGTTGCTGAAGCTCAAAAAATAATTAACAAGATTCAAATCTAACTTACTTGCAAATCTAACTATGCTGGGATGGGAAGAGAAAACAAGCCTAACTGCACATGCACAGAATTAAACATGAAGCTGTTGCCAGCTATTGATCCATTAGCATTAGCCTTTGTAACTATATTAAGCAAGTATTAATTTAATACTTCAATAATTTCCCCATCCTCCACCATCTCATCTCCCATCTCATCCTACGGAGTTCTAATTTCCTCCCTAATTAATTCTTTGCTTTGATAATAATGAAAAATCTTTTAAGCTACAGTTTCCATTTCTATCTGTAACAATTCACATTCTTCCTTCTACTTATTTCATATACCCTTTGATTATGTTCCTTGCTAACTTCTTAACTATGATCACTTTCTGTTTCAAACTTGATATTAATTGCTTTTTTCAGATCTATTCCTTACATTTATAAATTTTATATATAATTTATAGGACTTCTACACAAAAATTTCCTTTTATAAAGAAAATGTATATATGAATTATTGACATAAAAGTATAAGCAGATACACCTTTTTCTCTGATTTCTGTTAAGGAGAAAACATGTTTCCAAACAGTCTTTAAAAAACATCAACAAGTCTCCTTTCACTTTCTAATGACATTTAGAAATCCAGTTATTAGTTTTTTTTAACTTGGATACTAAAAGTTTCAAGCTAGAGGCTATTCAAGTATAAATTTTTATTTTGAGACATCTATCTGAACAAATGTGTAGCATTTTAGGTCATTTACTTGTTTTATATAGTAAGGTACATTGCATTAGAGTATAAAAAAAAGATTTTTTTTTTTTCTTGTTTTGTCCTCCCCAGTTTTGTAATACTGAAAGGTTGGTTTTGATAAAAATTATTTTCAAGAAACTATGATTTCCGTGGAGAAAGAGTGACTGTCACATTTTTATTTTTAAAAATATTTTTGCTTCTACCTTTGCTATTCCTGCCTCTTAATTCTTTAAATGATCTCACTTTACAAGACATTGGGGGAAATGTAATACTAGATAGGTCGTAAAGGCCAGGTAGATGAAAACATTAATACAGAACTCATCTTACTAAATCAGTTTCAAACAATAAATCAAATTCTATGCAATCGTTAAAGCAGATCTGTCCTCAGGCCGAATTCTTTATGTATCGAATAGTTATATCTGAAGAGATTGTTACAGCTCTTCTGGGCAATTGTGAGAGATGCTGGGAAGAAAAGAAATACAAGATCACTGATTGTATCTCTTTGAGTTCAGATACCAACTGTTTACAGCTCTGAGTCTCCAGTTTTTCTCAGTACACTGGATAGTACAGATACATTAATTGTTTTGAAGTAGTAGTGTTATGGAATAAGACTACTCATTGGCTGTGACTTTTTTTTTTCATATTTAATCCTGGGTGAAGTAGTTCAGATGGGTTGGTATATACTTTGACACCAGTATTCACAACAATTAACTCTTTATTCAATCTAAACTTGTGATGTCAGTTTTTTCTTGATTTCCCTGCCTTTTACATGGCAAGCCCACCTCTCATGTCATGATGGAAACCAGCTATGTATAGATTCTTGACTCTAACTAAAGCTTTGATTGAAACTTTTCTCATTACTGGTGCATTTACAAATGCACTTATCCATCTGTGTTCTCTGACTCTAACACGAAATTTCCACTTGTCAGAGCTTTCAGAGGAACACCTAAAAGATTTTCTGTTCCTGGCTACCTGTTCTCATAAAATGTAGGTCAAATAAATTATCTCCCGAATTTGTAGCCCTCAGACATACCTGAAAGAAACTGATAAAAAAATCTACTTGTAGGACAAGCAGGAAAGTGGGGGGAGACACAGACAGTATGACCACATGCACTTCATTACCAAAAAAATTAAAAGGAACAGTAGCAAGAGAAGAAAAAGCATCTGATGCTTCAATTAATTGTTTCAATTATAGTATATTGAAGTTCAACATAAATTAACAAATCTTATGAGTAGACTGTATATCAGATATTTTCAGATTTGCAATTTTTAAAGTAACTACTATAAGAGTGAAAAAAAATGCATCTCTTTGTAATTTGTATTTTCCAGAAGTCCAGACAGAGAATACACTTTACATATATTTTGTCCATTTTTAAATTCAGAATTGTTTCCAAACTGCTCTGTTCCATTTGCAAAGATAAGAAACTTAATCCAACACCAGAAACAGAGAATAAATTACATGATAACAAGCAAGCAGTCATTGTGACATATGTTGTAGCTTTTGAAATGTCATCTGAGTAGTTTTATTGGTAAACATGGCTGAAAAATAATTTATTACACTGTGATAAATTAAGTGACCATTACTTTTCTCAGAAGGACTGATTACTTATAAAGTAGTCCCAACTCCTGGCATATGAAATTACTATAAATAGTAGTGTCTTTCTAGTGGTCAGTAGCCAAAGTAACCATTAATAGCTATAAATGTTCCAACACAGCTACCAGTATCTACTAATGGGAACTGTCATTTGTTCTTGCTGCTCTCAAAACCACATTATAGTGCTCAGAGTTCGAAGAAGTATTTCACATGAAATGGTTCAGAAAGATGAGTAGAGCCCTTTTAATCAACTGACTTCCCTGTTTTACCTCTTCAACACGGCTGCAGGACTGGTTATGCTTCTGTCTTCTCTTTTACCTCCCAAAATGCAGAACATCACATATTGGAAGTATTCTCTCAAGTCATATTAGACTTTGATGCCATTCTCCAGGGCACTCTCCATGCACAAAATTCTTTATTTTATCTGATTAAACTTTAGCTATTTTGCTTCTGCTTCCAGGAAAAAGTGTCTACTGGCAATTCTGTTTAACATGCAATAAGCATAGCATGCAGTTAATTTTGATTTAACAGGCAGGAATTACTATTTTCACTTAAAAAGAAGTTAAAAATAGTTTATAAGCATATTATATTTCTTCAGGTTATTTTCTCAAAAAAAAAAATATTTTGCTGTTCTTCTCTCACACCTTGGCAGAGAAAATTTACGTTTTTAGGATCTAAGTAGCTTAAAACCTAAGTTATCTTATTTTGGCTAGAGATTATTTATCATTCTGGAAGCCCTATTTCTCAATGCTCTTACCAAGTTTAACCAGGTAGAAATTTGTCTTCTGTCTCAGATCTCTTTGTGCAATCCTTCAAATGAGAACCCTTGAGAAAATGCCTTGGTGACAAACTCATGTAATCTTAATTATCAAGTTCTTAACAGATCTGAGACTGAGCTTTTCAACTGGGACAGTGTGCTGGAGTTTGCATCCCTCCTGTGGATAAGCTTAAACTGCACCAGAACGTCCCTTAAACTGAGCTTCTGCATCTTCACCCTTCCTCTTGTCACTCCTACCTCCTGCTGAGGGATAGTTTTGCTACATCTATAAAGCAACTGCTAAAAGTCTTTCAGTAAAGCTCTGTTATACAAACTGATGAGATTTGGAGTGAGGTTTTACATCTTTAGAACAATCCTTACTGATGGATGGGGAATTTCCAGTAGGAATTGTTTGCTTCTGTTCCAGATGTGTCACGAGTGCCCCTGCAGTGCCACTAAGATTAGTTTTCATTCCTTCTTTGCTAGGAAAAGGAAGGAGAAATAAGCTCACTGAGAGTTATTATCTTGTTTAGGAAGACTTTATGCTAGTCTTCCTGTTTAATCCTATCCATTCTTGCTTTACCTTGATGTTGTCTAAGTTCCACTGACAGAATTTAAGGTGAAAATAACCTCCATAAAAACCAATGGCTTAGTGTGCTTCTATGAATATTGTAATTATAATGTTATCCTTTCATTACAGCTGCAAGGACAAATTAATGACACATGTAAAACTGAAAAATGACCTTTTCAACACCATCTTGCCAGGATATACACTCTAGGATAGTTGTTCCCTTTGTGGTGTAAAGACAAAGAGTTCTGGATGTTCTTCCTCACCACTTTAAGGGTATGTTTGGACTACCAGGTTTACAAGAAACACCAAAGCCATTTTATTGAGTTCCACATATTGTAACATCTTCTATTACCTAATTTAGCTTGTTTATCATTGGCTTAGTTCTTCACCTTTGTGCAGAGGCAACACTACAGGCAAATCTTTAGTCTCAATTTCTGGGAAGCACATCATCAGCTTGGCATCTCTTTTTATAATAGCTTTCCTTTTTTCTTTTTCGTTTTTTTTGTTTGTTTTTCTTTTTTTAAGAACATTAACAAATATATCTTTCTATATTTAATCCACTATTACATCACACTGGCTGCTTCTGGGAACCTCAAATGCATCTCTTTATATGTACACTGTAATTTAGTAATTTACTTCAATTAGAACATTCAATAAAATATTCATGAAAGTGGCCTCTCGCTGAGATAGACCATCCGTTTGCTTGGAGATAGGGCTGCACATTCACAGGTATAATCCATTAGGGAAGCTAATTGACATTTTGACCAATAGATTTTTCATGACCTCTTCCCATGAATCTTGACAAAGGCTACTGGTCAAAGAATCAATTCTCACACCTAGTGGGTGACAACTACAAGTAAATTAAATGTATTTTTAATGGAACACTCTTTCTAAGTGACCCTATCTCGATGAGTAGCCACTGCCATGAATATTTATTTAGTACTGCCTTTAATGGAACCTAATACTGAGGGATACTTGCATCACAAAGAAGCCAAGCCCTATTAACTATCCAAACCACCACTTCTAAAAGATTGCTGGGAAAAATAATTTTTCCTGCAGTTTACCAGATTTTTTATCTACCACCTGATTGTTTACTGTTATTAATAAAATTAATTACATGTCAATTTTTTTTGTACAAATATAAATTACCAGTAGGGTAAATTTCTCATCTGAAATCAGGTCTTTATTCAGCAAACGTTTCCTCCTGTATTCATCTTTAAGAATATGTGAAACAACATATATGAAAGTAGGATAATATCTGTATTGATGTGTAATGGATCAGGGGCTTGAACTGGAAAGCGCAAAATCTTACTGATGTACTTTGGCTACACGTTCCTAGGAACTATAAAACAGTCCATTTATTCAATTAGAGGGACAGTCACCAATATCTAACAGAGTGGATAATCTTAAAAAATAAATTCTGAACTCCTTACAGTACCTTGCTTTCTTTGCCAAGAAGAGGAAGATGTGATTATTTCTGCACATATCTGGGAAACAGCTTGCTGAAACTTTAATAATATAATTTCCTTCTTGCTGTGTATGCCTTCTATGCCAGATCACTCCCTCCATCAAATATTTTCAGGGAATCCAGATATTTCTCCAGAAAGTATTCTACAGGAAACTCTTCTGAATTAAAGAGAAAAATAAGGATCAGCTTAAGATTTCTTCACATAAAACTTTTTTAAAATGTAAATAGAAATAAGAGAAAATATAAAGGTGTATTCTCTCTTAATTCTAAAATGTGGAAGGTGGCACGGTTCTTCAGCATTCAGCATCATTGTTCATTTGAAATTATGCTGAAAATATGCACTTCCCTTGATTTAAAATGCCTACTGAAATGGTATTACTACTGGTGTGTACTTTATCAAGACTATCAGAATGTGCCTTTCTATGTGGCATTTCATTTCCCCAATTACAGTATCTTGACAGCATTTCCACTGGAGATTTATTTCTTGTCTACTTCAATGAGATAATGGAGGTGTGTGTGTGGGCTTCATTCAGGAAATGTTTACTTTCCAGAAACAGAAAGAATAAATATGTATGTTATATGCATGGAACAAAACCTTTTCCTATTTTCAATTACATGGAACATCAACTGTTGAACTGCTAATACTACTTCATATTAAGAATACAAAATTTTTCATTTTCATCTTGTTAAAACAAACAAACAAACAAAACAAAAAAATGAAAAACAAAATAAAAAATGTGAAGAGATAGCCAACTCAAATTTCACTTCCATGGTGAAATTTTCAAGCATGTAGTAGAAGCACATGTTGGATAATCTACAGCTACCTCTCCTGGGTTACTAAGTGGGAAGGGAAAAAGGGGATGCAGATCTGAAGGGAGAAGTTTTAGAAATTAGAAAAGTTTGGAAAGGAAGAAAAACCTTTACCTGCAGGAATGAATAAAGAAAAAAAAAAAAAAACAGTGCTGGGATGCAACAAAAAGGGCTCTACAGAGAAAAGAGCAGACATATCTGAAGGGAAAAAAATGAACTCCAACTGATACTAAAATAAGGGAATGATCTAGTAGAATCAGACTAAAAGTAAAATTTCAGGAAGACAAAGAAATTGACCCAGCTGTTTGTATTTTACAAAGCTTATAAAGGTTTTAGGTGTCTATCAAAAGCTTGGAGGTTGGTAGGGGTGGCATTGCACTTTTTTCCAGTATCCTAGAAAAGTTTTGTAAAGAAACTATAGTTGAGTCCTGAGGGAAAAAAAAACTTGAACCTTTACAAAATAAAAACCAAGTAAATAATTTGCATGGAGAAATGCAATCCTATAATCCTTGATAACATCTTCTCCATAAAAAATGCCAAGATGATGATGCTCTGACGGTCTCTTTGAAAATGCAGTGGGTGTTAATTTACTCACACACACCAGGTGTGAAAAACAGCTGTCAGGTGGCAGTGATGAAAGAGTTATTTTTGCCTGGCTGCTCTGAGGCTTTCAAAACTACCCACTCAAGAGAAAGTATTGAATCATAGAATGGACTCACAGGGATCATCCAAGTCCAACTCCTGGCCCTGCACAGACCATCCCCAAATGTCACACCATGTGCCTGGAGGTGTTTTCTAAACACTCCTTGAGCTCTGTCAGGCTTGGTGCTGTGACCAGTTCCCTGGGGAGCCTGTTCCATTGCCCAACCACCCTCTGGGTGAAGAACCTTTTTCTAATATCCAACTCTGACACCACCAAGCTTCAAATGTTATCAAAGTTCTGCTTGAACAGTATTACTGATATAAATATCTATACAACCCTGCTGGATGACACAATAATGATTATGTCTGAATGTTTAAAGAGACTTTCAGAAAATGTACTTTAAAAAAAAATCAAGCACTTAGAACTTTATTAATAACAAAGATTTAAAATATGATAGGACAAAATTTAGAAAGTATACTTATCATTAGTTTGAAGATGCATGTGCTCTAAATACTGTAGGTAAAATTGAAATAGCAAGGGTTTTAGTGTCCCAACTTTCTTTCACATTATATCTTGATATTCCATTGTTCTGGAACTCTTCTTCTGTATTAACTTGCTTTTTTTTGATGTATAATCTATTTCTAATGAGTGACAGCCTTGGGAATACAGTACATGGAAACAGCCATATTGAGGCATATTGAAAAGAGCTCTGAAACAGCAATGAAACATACAGTAAGAAAGGTCCAAAACTTTGCCCTGTAATTGGAAGAGCTTATAAAGACCAATAGTAAAGGAATTATTTTCATTACTATAAATCAGGAAATAGTTCTCTATCTAGGATCACATACAAGATTTGTCTGAAAACAGAAGCCTGATCTTCTGGAGCCTGATTTCTGTAACTAATAATCATTGTCCCTTCAGGGAAAAGCAAATCACAAGAGGATTATTTGACTTGTTTAGAGCTATGAAGACAGACTAGCAAAAACCTTGAGACAGCTCAAGTTTTGCTAAGCCCCAACATGACTCTGCCTGTCTTACAGTGTTTGGAGAGGAAGCAGAGCTCTCTGATGAAGAATAATAATAATACAGTATTGAACAGCACATGCTGAAATATCTAAACCTCTCAACTGATTGGAACAAAATTCTATAATTCTTGAGAAAGTAATCTGCAAAGACTGTTTTTGGAGAGGATTTTTTTCTTGTTTAGCAACGCTCTTTGTTCATCCTTAAAGTCACAGTGGTGTTTCAATCAAGCCTTGAATCATTCTTTCATGTTGGAAGCTTCATGTTTCTCTACACACCTCTCATCTTGTTTTTTCTGACCCTTCTCAGCATGTTATGCAAGTCCCACAGCCTTCATACATCCAGTATTAAATCTTTCTGGCAGAACAGTTTGGTATCTAACATGTTTCAAAAAAGACACTATGGCATTCAGTGTTCAAGGTGACACAGAGAACCTCAAGGTTAAGAATATGAACTGATGTTTTCTGAGCACCCAGACAGAAGCTTAAGTAGATGGTCTTCTTTCAAAAAACCTGCTCGAACTCCAGCAACACTCAAAAAAAGCCTTTTTTGAACTCATACTAGAAAAAGAAAATCTAAAGGAGCTAGGAGAAGGTAAGAACCCAATTCCTGTTTTTTAGTAGTTAAATATCTGGGGACAAAATCAGGGAAATTAAAGTCTACGAGATTTAACACTGTATTTTGATAATGAATCATAAAAGCTTTTTTTTTTTTTTCCATTTCTGTCTTAAATTTCATCTGGAAAACATTCCTCTCATCTTGCAGGCAATGTAAAATAAACAAGTCAGCAGTAACCCACAAGGTCTGATTCAAAGGAACATTTTCCTTTCATTTCAGGTTTTCCCTACACTTTTCCTTTGCCACACTCCTTCCCTTTCCCAGTTTTTTCTATCAAGTTTGAAGAGAAAAATAAGACAAAACAGAAGTCATATCTACTAAGCATGTAAAACCCTCATTAAAATAAAGCAATTACAGCACTCTTAGAAGAAATTAATGCTTGTTTGGGGTTTTTATATGCACTTAAGTAAACTAATGTTGGGCACTGAAATTCTGTTGTAGTACATCAGTATCATCTAAACCCATAGGTGCTTAAAGGCTGTTGCCAGGCCTTCATTATGCTAGATGTTTAAAACGTAGAAGAGCAAGATAGAATCTTCCTCCAGATATCTAGAGATTAACTACGTATGGAATCTCTATTAGTGTCAGGGCAGCCACAGATTTACTGTGGGACATAGTGAGTTTCTCTGTATTCTTTCCCTTCACTGCCCAATGCAGTGTTTTAGAGATCATGTAACAACTTGGCTGTTCTGTGTTTTTTTGCAATGCTCTTTGGATTCAACCTCTCCAGTCCAGATAAGTGTAACATCAACCACTAGAGTACAGAAAAGAGATGAAATTTCTGTGGAACTGAAAATAGATTTACAGCTGGAGAACACCTTTCTCTTTTTTCCATGTAAAAAATAGAAAACCCAGGAAGAAATACCCTGACTGCTCCACTTTTCTGGATGTTATCCACGTCCACTAATTTCAGGGAGGTGTGTGATGGCCAAGGTGATGAGTGCCTGAGGTAGGACTGCACTAGCACTTTCCACATTACCTGTTTGACAGCCTGGTTTTATTCAAGGAAGTGATAGATGTGAAGGAACAAGCTCTACACAGAAAGAATATTGCCAGAATTATTTTCTTTATCATCTCTGAAATGATGGTATTTATATAGTCAGACACAGTTCTAGATAGCACGTATACATTCTGCTGGAAAACCTCCATGCTTCCTGCAAAACAAAAATGAAACAGCAGAGGTAGATTGAAACACAAAACCCTTTGCCTGTAGAGACACTCTCCACATCTTTTCCAAGGAGAGTGAAAACCAGTTACAATCAGATTGCAATGGAAGAGGTGCCTTAAAGTGTATGCAAACACAAACCAAATGGTCTACAGATCACCTCCCAAACTGCTTTTGTAAAAGGTAATAGAGCAGAAAAATTTCTCCTTCATGTTCCAAGGTATTGAACCACAGCAATTTTATTATATGTGAAAAGGAAGACCAACAGCAGCCAAAATACAGATGAAGAATAAAGTCAATTTGATTCTCAAACTGAATCTAAAGCAGAGCACTGTACCATTTACTAAGAAAAAATGAACTCTATCTCAGTCAAAACCAGGACAACTGTTCAACAAATGTAGCTTCCCTTTCTTTTAAAACCTATAAAGGGCATTCTGTGCAATATGCCTTCAAGTGAAATTCAGTTTGCTATAGAAGTAGACTAAACCTTTCTATTAAACAAACAAACAAACAAAACCAAACAACAACATAAAATGCAAAGACTGAAAAATAACAAAGGTTAATTGTTTTCCTTTTCCGGGAAGCAGCACACTGAGAACTACGACTACTGTGGTTGGCCAGGTCCCTAACATGATTTTTGTCATAAACAGAGTTCAAATAAATTTTAATAAATCAACTGTGAAAACTCATGGCTTTTCAAAACACCACTCTCTACCACAATAAGTACCAAAAGACTTAATGATTTAACTTAGGACCCTTTGGAGTGTATGGAAACTTCCAAAGTAGGATCAATCAGTGGAAGGCCAGGACAATTGATTCGCTGTAAAACTTTTCAAAGTGTTTTAAAGATTACACAGAGAACAGTTTTTAAATTGTATTTCTGAAGAACCTCTGTTTCCTATTTATCTTGAAAAGTCACATAATTAAGGAAAAAAAACAACAATAAGAAATAAATTTAAAAATAAGAGTGTTTTTAGGAGGCTCCTTATCATTTCATGAAAATGAAGTACTTGACTGAACTCTTTATATGATGGATATTAATTGTGGGACAGAAGATTGCAACAGAAACATTTCTCACTTAAACTGAATGAGAAATAAACTGCATAAAACCACATACTAACCAGCTGAGACCACAAGAGATTCAACAAAATAATGATACTAGAGTTTTCATATGAAGAGTTTGTCATGTGTACATTGATTGATGTCTATAAACTCATTCCAAACTCAGAGGACCAAAAAAAAAAAAAAAAGGAAAGAACAGAAACTAAATAAAAAAAACCCCACCCTGCGTAGCATCATATAGTTGGCAACCATGCAGAACAATCAAATCAATACCTCATTGCTCATGAGGCAATGATAGGAACTGTTGTTTTATTTGACAGGTTTACAGGCGTCAGCTCCAGCAGGAGCACAGTTCAGTGTAAGATCATGAGCCAGCAACTCCTGTTTGTACTTCCTGCAGACATAAACTGCAGTGTGTGCCACAGGGCATGGGACAGATGGGTTTGGGGATGCTGCAGGCTATACATACTGGAGCTGACATGCTTCTATTCTCAAATAGTTTTCCCTTTGGCAGTTGTTTTTGCACAAAACCAAAAATCTAATAAAAAATATTGGACCAGCGGGGTGGGGGGGAAAAAATAATTGCTCCAACTGGAGTAAAAATTATCTGGGCAAGAATTCCAGTTGGTGAAAAATATTGAAATATAAACTAATATATGATCTAAATAAACAGTGTAATTTCAAGAGACCAATATTTCAGCATAGGCATTAGTTTTCATATTTTCAAGAATTATAGGCTGCATGAAGTAAAATCTTCTCATTTACAAGGTGAATATCCTTAGAGAGGTTTAAATAGCTTTTTAAGTGTGTCATTATTATTTTTCTGTGTCATTATTTGTTATTCATATAGCATCTTGCCATCTGCCAAAGGGATCATAGGCATATAATAAACCAAAGGAAGTGAGGCTCACTAGTATCCTTGTTGACAGGTTCAGCAATAACATAGGATGATGAAGGAATGGAGATATTGAACTATAATTCTACTCTTTTAAGTAGTGGAATACCAAAAGCACACCTCCATCAGAAATGATGACACTTTTAAGAAATTAATCCCATAAAAGAGTTTTCCCCTTACAAAGCAAATAAAAAAAAAAAAAAAAATAATTCCATCACGTGCAAGTAAAAGTGCAGTAAGAAAGATTCTCTATTATATGAAGAGGTTACTTAAAGCAAAGAAATATTTTTTCTTATTGTCAAACCTTTATTTTTAAAATTATATAGGCTGTGTTAAAAACTGGACTGCAAAGAACTGTAAAATCCCCTCGGTTTGTGAAAATTAGAGGTGCAGATGAAAACTGGAGAAAAACTACAGAGCAGAAAAAGAGAGAGGCTTTTAACAGAGTCAGAATTCCATTAATATTTTTGATGAAACACTCAATTGACCTAAGACTTTTTTTTTTTTTTTTTCAAACAGAAATCTTATTTTCCCTGCAAGGAAGTTTCCTCTTCATAAAGAAAATTGTAAGAGATTACTTCAAATTAGTTTGATGCATTTTTGAACAGTGTTTTTGTACTTATATATTGAAAGTTTCCACACCACACACATCCCCGTCTTCCATTTGCTTGGGTTTGTTTTGTCTTTGAGCTCTTAAACAATATATTAACTTGTTTTCTTTCCAAAATTACTTTATGTTGTTCTGCTGGGTTGCTTGTTATGGTTTTTTTTTTTACATTACAGACTTGTCTTGATATAAACTCAAAATTATGCTTTATTGAATACTATTTGGTACAGAATTGAAGCAGAATTTTCAAAGTTATACTGAAATTCATTATACCTTGTCTCAGTGCTACAAACATGGACAGGAGTTCTTCCGCTAAATTCATTGACCCATTTATCCAATAGTTTAAAAAGGTAAAATAAGTTCAAATGAAAAAGTAATTTGCTAAAATCTTACCTTTACACATTCCTGTCGTCTACTTTTGCCAGAGTGTAGGCATTCCTTTTATCATCTGCCTTACCATGAAGGTTCCACCACAGGCTTATGAGCAGTAGAAGTTTTGGGAGACCCCTAATTTTGTATCCTTTCTAGGATTTTGAAGTTTATCAACTGATCAAAAAAAATTACAGTCCTTGTCAGATAGCTGTATGATGTTGCTCCTGAGAATTAGTACTGGTTGAACAAGAAATACCAGATAATTTGTATATTTCAAAAATGTAAAAACTTAATTCGTGAACACAATCAAAAGTAGATATATATGTACAAGGAAATGCACATGTTTTGAACTAACACATAAGTTTAAATTGAATTTAAAAAAAAGCCATTGTACTTACTGAAAATATGTTGGTTTATGTCCATAGTTATTATGTAGTTGTAACCATTTTAAGACATTTTTTAATCTTTCTACTCCAGTAAGTGTACTTTGCTTTGCTTCATAAAAAGTAATGAAGCTTAGAAATATAAAACCTCATTATAGATCTTCTCCATTAAAAGTTTTCTGAGACTTTAGAAGAAAACAGCCATTACTCTGTGCATATTATGATGTCAATGGATCAGGGAAGTTTCATTGGATACACCTAAAAACCACTCTATTGTTTCATTATTTACACTGAACGAAAAGATTAAGCTGAAATAATTCAAGGGGAAAAAATTTAATACCAGCAAGGTAATATTTTGCTTTTACATTTTTCTCTTGAAATTCCCAGTTTTCTTTTGTTTCCATGGATTATTTTATTTCCTTCTTCTTTTTCTTTTGCTATTTAGGATGCTTCTTCAGAAGCTTTTAATCTTAGTGAATATTTTAGGTTTTGCTTTAGCAAACATACTGATTTATCAGGCCACTTCTCCAACATGCAGAAAGACTTAATTCTATTTTTTTTTCCTATAAATTTTGTGTGGCAAAAATCATTCAATAAATGATTCTATTTACCCATATTAGAGCCTTCTAGATATAGAAACATTGCATTTTCTCAATCTTAAATTATCTTTTAGCTCTAATATCCCTTATGCCCTTTTATCAGTCAACATCCCTATTATGGAAACTTGATTTTTAACATGAGACTATGAACTATTAAAAAGCATCACACATCTGCTAGTCATCATTACTGAGGATATACAGACACAGTCTGAACAAATATAATTTTGAATGGAACCATACTTAATTAAACTAGGGATGAAGAAGATAATACAGTCCTGTTTCTAAGAAACAAGGAAAAAATCAGAACCAATTCTCGCTGAAGCTTAGTTTGCTTCCCTAATACTATGAACATCTTTGAATACTTAATTTTAATCATTCACATTTATAGAGGAATATAAGCTTTCTTTTCTACAAAAGATCATGTATTACAAGTGAAACTTTTACTTCATTATAGGATGATATTTTGGCATTAGAAAAACCTTCTTACTTCACTATGCCTGAAGAATTTAATTTCTAACAGTTAACTCATAAAGGTTAACTCTGTATTTCAGAATGGGGCAATGAAAATGTTCTACTGCCCCTGCAGCACTATTTCCAAATCCTTCACAGTTCAGTGAAAAATTTTCCATACAAATTATTCTAGCACAGTGTCTCCAAGTGACTGTCAAAGAAGTGTTTGAGATTTTTGTTTCATTGAAGACCATTTTCTGCTCAGAGAGTCCAGAAACATCCTTTCAACACATAGTTCTAATTTTTTTAACATTTGTTTTCCCGTGATTTCTATCTTTTTATTTATCATAAGAACCTCTTTTCTGAAAAAAATCTGGTTTTGTTCATATAATTTGCTTAGATAATTTAGTTTATATAATGCATCTGAATAAGCCAGAAGAACACTTCATAAGAGATATGAAATAATTAATCCTTTTCTGTACTTGTGCTTCTAAATGGAATCACAGTTTTCTCTTAGCCTTTTGTTTTCTCTTCTGTTGTAGAACAGGGTAACTAAAGCAGAAGTAAAAATTATTGCATATCATAAGGAAATGGGTCGGGATGGAAAACCTCATCTACAGTTATGAGTTGTGGAACATTTGATATTATTTGAGAGTCATAATTATGAATTACAGTTTATTAATTATAATTACAGATAATTATAATTGCAGTTTAAAATTATATAATTTCATTGTAACCTGGGAAAGTTCCATTTTTTGTGTTCTTATTCTCTTTCCACCCAGGTTTAAGTAATTGGGATAATTTATAGCCTGAAGCTCTGGAAAATTAAGGCTCTTTTTACTTTCAAAACAGGCTTAACAGATGTAGCAAAAATAATTGCACTATCACTTTTTCTTTCTGGGTCCTGGAACAAAAAGATATTATTTTTCAGAAATTTTCAGTTCAGGGGATATCCAACCATACTCTGGTGCCCAATTTCTGGTCTGGACGACAGACCACATGGTATGATGTGATGCTGACCCTTGACTGAAATCTAGGATCAAATAAAAAACAACCATTGAGAAACAATCCAACTAACCCTAGTTGAAATGATGATTACTAAGTAAGATGATAACTTCTGATGGTTGAATTGAAATATCTCCAGAAACCAGAACTGTTGTAATCAATGGCAGATACTGCTCATTCTCCTGAAACTTTTTTTTTTAGCTATTCACTTTTCTCCAGCATTTCCTTATTTTCCTACTCCAGCTGCTACATAGGTTGTCTACTGCTTAAAGTCAATCAGCCAGTCAACTACTTTTAGAACTGAAAAAACAGTTCTCTGTTATGAAATAGCACTCTAACATCCAAGCAGAAATGACTGAAGCCAAAATACTAAGAAACTACAATATATTAAAAAGAATCATTTCAGATGTCTATTTTTCAGGAGATACCCGTATTTTATAGGTACAAAGCTGAAACATTGTGCTTGAACACAAATCATCAGCCCCTGAATGTTTCGTCATCATCTTTTCTTTTGGTTTTCTTTATATTAAATCTGATTCAACACATAACAAACCACAAGATGCATTACTTGAATTACTATTTAATTACTTGAATTACTATTTAATTTAATTAAATTACTATTTAATCCTTCTGTTTATGTCATCATATCAGAGAATTGTTTTTGAAGCATCTTATCTCCTTCTAAATCAGGCATGTATAACTGACAATTTTTTCATTAACAAACCTTTGAATTTAAGTTACACTTCCCTACTTTGACTTTACTCCCTTAGTAATGCAACTTGTAGTAGATCCTACTGGGAATGCAGACCTCAGTGGGAAACAAGGCTGTTTACCAACATACAGGATCATGTTTTTCATGCCCCTAGGTGGACATAATTTCATTTTTCTGAACTACTTATAAGATTTTGTCTTTTTCTATAAAGGAAGGAATAAAAAAAGAAGCAAACCTGCTACACATACTGATAGAATTGCAAAGGGCCAGGTTATCAAAGCAAGAATGTCTAATGTGCCAGGAACTAGATGGATGTGGCTTGATTTTATTTTGTAAGCTTCTGCAAAGGTGATTCTGAATGACAGATCAGTCTATATCTCTTGTACCTAATGTTTCAAATGTATGTACTAGACACAAGCTTTCCAAAAGGACACATTACATGAAGGCTTCTGAGAACAGAACAAAGGAAGAGTTTGGCATTTCTGTTGCTGATGAACTGCTTTTTAAAAGCAGCTACAAGCATGGAAACATCTGTCTGCTTTCTGTAAGAAATTAAGATTCAGACTTTGTAGCAATCACTTAAAATTCAAAAATTAAAGAAGCAAAAAAATTACAGCTTTTTATTGGAAAGACTCGAAAGCGTCATTTAAGATGTAATCACTGTGATATTAAATCCAATAAGTATTTATCACTATCTACTTGGAAAAAAACCTTCACTCCTATTACCCATGATAACAGAAGATGTTTAACAAATCAAGAAAGCAGTATGACTGGAATGAGAAAGTATTTAACCTCCTCATGCGTTCTGAAGGTGCTGTCTGCAAGTTCTGTCCTGAATAAGCTACCACTGGTTGGCCTTTACCTAAAAGACAAACACATTTTGTGACTTTAAATATTGCCTATCTTTTTATTACATTCAATTGCAGCACTTACATTACATTCATGAGCAGCACTTTACTCAATTGTATTTGGACTTTTCAAACATCTAAAAAGGAAAAAAAAAATAAAGAAAAAACATACAAGATTTCTGGCAAGGGCTCATAGTAGAGAACTTAGAAATACAATGGTTTTTAGTGTTTTTTCTAAAATGTCACTTCTTTCTAATAATTTTCTCATTTCTGTTTGTACCATCCTGTCTTTTCCCATCTGCTCCCTTGTTTTTTTGCCATTCCAGAAAACTTTGCCCTCAAAGGCTACTGTTTAACTGCAGACTTCACAGTTATCAGTGGAGACTTACAAAGATAGCACAAAAATAGGGTATGCTACCAGGAAAAGGATTTGCGTTCCTTTTCTTTCACCTGAAAACATCAGTATGATTTCTGCTCTGGCAGAAGCAAATGAGGATCAACAACTAGATAATTTTTTCTGTGCGAGCTCCGTTTTAGCCAAGATGATGACAAATAGAAAAGGCTAGTTTTACATGTTATCTGGAAAACACAATGGTAAAACAAATGAAAGCAAGAAACTAAAAACCATAAACAACAGAAAAATGAATGCAAAGGGCCAGCAGTAGAGTGGCAAGATTCTCCATGTCTCTGTTGCTTATAAACTTTATTTGTAAGTTTGTATCTATGCAGTCTAGTTGAACTTCTCATCTACGGCAGTTTTAACTCTTCCCCAGTATGTTACCTCCAAAACTTTTCTCAAAGCTCTAATCAAAACAACACAGAACCTCAGAATCACAGAATGGGTCAGACTGGAAGGGACCACAGTGAGTCATCTGGTCCAACCTTCCTGCTCAAGTAGGATCATCCCAGAGCACATGGCACAGGATTGTGTCCGGATGGTTCTACAATATCTTCAGTGAGGGAGGCTCCACAACGTGTCTGGGTGATCTGTTCCAGTGCTTGGTCACCCTTAAGGATCATTTAGTTCCAATCCCTCTGCCATTTGCAGGAATACCTTCCACTAGACCTGGTTGCTCAGAACTTCATCCCATCTGGTCTTGAACATTTCCAGAGATTGGGGCATCCACAGATTGTCTGGGCAACCTGTGTCAGTGCCTCACCACTCACACAGGAAAGAATTTCTTCGTTATGTCCAGTCTAAACCCACTCTCTTTCAGTTTGAAGTCATTCCCCCTTGTCCTGTCACTACATGCTCTTGTAAATAGTCTCTCTTCAGCGTATACTGTATAATATACAGTATATTCATGAAATTATATCTTCCATTTAAGACAGAGCAAAGACACACAAAAATAAACCTACTGGGAAACTTTTCTATTCTATTCCATTCTATTTTATTTTAGAAATTGAGATAGTGTTGAAACCATAACAATGGTTATTTCACAGACTAATTAATTTCTTAGTTATATTTCTAAGTTATATAAGGGGAAGAAAATTAGAATTACAATTTAAAACTCACAAGACATGATTAGACACATATTAGGAGAAGGAAGCAATATCTTGATAAGAACTTTTAATTTCTTTCTCTTGGAACTGATCTAAAGAATCAGAGATTTTAACATCAAATATTCAGACAGTTGAGTGAATGCTGGAATTCTTCCTACCACATGGATCTGAGCTCAGTGGAGCTTTTCCTCTCCTCACAATGGCTGGCATCATAAAATTGTCATCATCATGAAACACAAAATGCCTACCTGTAAAAGCCAAGATAAACCAACATAGAACAGCATGAAGAACATGTAAAAGGGTGCAGTGGTTTGACCTTGGTGCTCACCAAGCCATTTTATCACTCCTGCACCTCAACAAGATAGAGGGAGAAAATCCAATGAAAAAGCTCATGGATCAATATAAGGCCAGAAGATCACTTACCAATTAACATCACAGCAAAACGGACTTGACTCAGGAAAATTAATTTAATTTATTGCTAATTAATAACAGATTAGGAGAGAAATAAAAACAAACTAAAACCATTTTTCATCCACCCTTCCTTCTTGCTAAGCTCAACTGCACTCATAACCCTTTTACCTTCTCCCTATGAGCTGCGCAGGTGGATGGGGATGGAGGTTGTGGTCAATTCATAAAATGTCATCTCTGCTGCTCTTTTCTCCCCATGCTCTTCCCCTACTCCAGTATGGGATCCTTTCTACAGGATGCAATCCTTAATGAACTGTTCCAGCATGGGTCCTTTCCGTGGGGTAAGTCTGTCATGAGTGGACTGCTCCTGAAGGGTTTCTCCACAGGCCAATATTCCTGAAAGAAAACTTGTTCCTATATGGGCTCCTCTCCATGGGCCACAGCTCCAGCTCAGGTTCCTCACAGGCTGCAGCTTCCTTAAGGGCATTTCCACCTGCTCTGGTGTGAAGTCTTCCATGGGCTGCAGATGGATATCTGCTCCACTGTTGTCCTCCACAGGCTGCAGGGAATCAACCTGCATCACCATGGTCTTCTCCACAGGCTGCAGGGGAATCTCTGCTCCAGCACCTGGGTCACCACCTCCCCTTTCTTCAGCATTGACCTTGTTGCCAACATAGTTGTTTCTCCCACAGATCCTCTCTCCTCTCTCACAGCTGCTACACAGAGGTTTTTACCTTTTCTTAAATATGTTGTCACAGAGATGCTATCAGTGTTGCTCAACTGGGTTCAATTTTGACCAGTGGTGGGACTGCCCATATTGTGAACTAACTTCAGAATGTTAAGATTTAAAGATACCTCTTTAAAGCAAATAAAATCTCCATGCCTTTCTACTCATAAATTATCTATCTGTGTGCAACCCCACTGTTTCCATGTGTGTATTTTATATATATACGCACAGTTATGACCATGAAAAATCCCATTTGTATATGTGAGTTGCACTAACATAACCAGAAAATAGTTTCTACCTTAAAACATAAAAGGGCTCTACTTGAGTAACCCCATAAAATCAAAGGCTGAACCTTTGACCTTGTCCCATTAGTCTTTTAATCCAAGTAAAGTCATGCATCCAGTTTCAGTGATTGAAATGGAAATAAGTCTAATATGGGAGCTCTTGGTCCTCTAGCCATTAGGTGAAAATGCCTATATACAAATTTTATGGTCTTTTAAGTGAGAGACAACAGTCTATTTGTTCTCCTAAGTTGCAGACTTTTGACAGATAATGATTGCTCTTAACCATTAAGCTAATTATTTCTGAATTCGATTCTCTCTAGAATGGTGTATGAGTTGCCCACTGGCCTCTCGCAAAAAGTTACCTAGTTCTCTCTCAAATGAAAAGTCACAATGTCAAAGAGAGTGGAAAATAAATGTCACTTTCCTGAAAACCTTTAGTTAAGCCATTTAACTGAGTGACATTTGCCCCAAACTTTTTTTTCCCTTCAAATTAATCTAACATTAAATTCTCATGCAACCATGCAGCTACATACATAATGATGTATTAGTAATGTAAAAAACGTTCATAAAATCAGACTCACTGGTTCTAGGTACTGCTGGTAAGGGCAGAGCAGCAAGCATGACATAAAGTTTTCACAGAAACAGCTTCAGAAAGATTAAAAAAAACAGTGCACTTGAAGAGTTAAGACTTTTACAAATCTTCCATACATTTCTCTATTCTTCTAGAAACTCAGTACCTTTCATTATTCAGGATTTCAAGTATTTTTTGTCAAATTAAACAAGGGGGGAAAAAAGTGTTCCATTACAAATATTCTGACATTCAGTATTTTTCAAAAGCAGTAAAAATTTTTGACCTGTACATGTCCCATCATATTTGATCAACACTTTCAGATCATTCAAAGAGAAATATCAGTGGAAATTGGTTATTTTTGCATATTTTCTTTACAAGATTTGGTAAGATTCTTGAATGTAAGCAAGGTAGATAGCTATAACACCACTACTGCATTATACCAGAGAAGGGAGAGGTGTATATAAATAAACAGGTTTTTCAGTTTTCCTTATCTCCTTTGAGTGTTCTGAAAAGCCAGTGTTTTCACTACTTAGGTATAAATTTATCATTCTTGAGTATGTTTAGAATTTTTCAAGCTCTTCAAATAATTTTTGTTCTATTTTTAGAATTATATTAAGCAAAATTAAATTGTCTGGTATTTAATTACTAGGAATTTATAATGTAAAATAATAATCCTGTTTGCACTAGCAAAAATACTGTTAGGAATTCTCAATAAAAAAGATAAATTAGTGTACGAGGGAATCAAAGCTATTTAAGCACTTCAAGCTTGTTACATCCAGACAACTGATCGATTCAAAGTAGAAGATAATCAGTTATGGTCATATAATAGCAATTTTCCATTTCAGTTTTGTCTTCCAAGGAACATGAATCTTGTTTTGTTTTCCTATGGCCCATTTCTTTGGTGTTACAAATATCGTGGTCATGATTACTTAATGCCAAGTCTATAAAACTATGTTGAAACATTTACTACAGGACCGTTGACCAGATGCATAATGAATTTCTGAAGTTCAATAACATTGCACCTGATCATTCATTTATTTACTTTGTATGATTCTTTCACAATTTATGTAGAAAAATTATTGAACTCATATTCCTGATCCAGTTGGAAATATTCATAATTAATTTTCATTAGTCTAATTGAAATTGCTGTATTTTGGACTTTAGTCACATACAATCACTTGAAACAAAAAATAAGTTACTGACAGAACAATTAAATTTCATTTTTTATGATCCTGTATTCCATATTGGTTAAGACTAAAATAATTCACTTTATACACATACACTTATAATTTCATAAATAGAATACTTACAAGATAGATGTCGAGGCAGATACTGGCAGGGATCATATATGAATTAAAAACAAAGTAAGATTAGCTGATATTACCTGAGATATGACTTTAAAATACATTTTTGAGGGAAATAAAAATCATTTCATTGTTGGATAAAAGCTTGATATAACAGCTGCACTTTCCACAGTTTACTTTAATACGTCATGAAAACTTAAGTTTATTAAAAAAAAAGATAAAATCTATTACCTATTATTATTTATTTCCAAGTTTCATTTCTCAATGGAATTTGATTACATAGAAACATAGAGAAACATAAAAATAGTACATATAAATATAGAAATATAAAGGAAAACATCTAAAAATAATTCATAAGCAATCATTTTAACTAATTATGTATTCTATTTTCCATAATGTTTTTTGAACAATTTTTGTGACCATAGGTTTACCTTTAACAGCTATGCCTTTTCTGTAATGAAAAATGACCCGTTTTTATGTTATTGCTTCCAAGATTTCTTGGAAGCGTTCTAGGAAGACCATTCCAACTCTATTTACTCAGGAGTGGGTTACATATTACATGACCACTAAATCTAATTCTTTTTAAATCTCTTTTTATGATGTTAGGAGCAACTCATAGCTTATAGGATTCACTGAAAGTTAGTAAAAAAATCCAGAAAAAAAATTGAATTATTGTTTTATACAAGACACTCTGGAGAACACCAAAATAATTCCCCTGATACAGTTAAAAGTTTCTTAATTCTCCTAAAATACACAAAGAGGAAAAATAACTCTCCCCATTTGGAAGGAAATATCCACATGAACAAGATCAGACGTTTTAAAAAATAAAGAATGTAATAAATTTTAAAAAAAAATATAAACACAGTGTCATTATTCTTTGATGACCTTAAAGGGTCTGTTTCACTGGACTCAGAAATTTCCTTAAGGCATATTAAACATTCATTACCAGAGCTGTACACTATCCATGAATACTGCAGTAAAATGACACTCTTTGTACTGAGACATGTAAAAAAGGAATGACCAAAAAACAAGCGCTCTAGACCCTGAATAAAAATGGAACCTCATCAACATCATGGGTTTGTGCTTCAGGTATACAAAAATAGTTACTAATACTGAAATGAAAATATTCATATTTTGAGGTATATAGGTATTTTTCAGGTATTAATGTGTTTTTTTTTTTTTTTTTTTTTGGAAAGCAGGTAAACCATTTCAAATTGTGTACAGGATTGTAAAGAAAAAGAAACAAATTCTAAAATCTTCAAATCTATACTTAATTCACCAGGTCCATCCAATCCAATATATTTGGAAACACAGTTTTCTATACAAATAAACTAAAATAGAGAAGCTTATCTTCAAAGAAGAGCAATAACACCAGGTAAACACAACTAAAATATTAAAAAAATTTAATTGTTCTATGCAATGTACAGAAAACTTAAATTAGATGTTCATGCTATTTTGGTTTTCAATCCATACATTGTCCCCAGACCTTCCATCACTAAGTTTCACTTCAGTAAACTTTCTTATAAGCAGGATCAGCTGTATTTCTACAGACTCTTCATCCTGACAGAAGCTAATCTTCAATAACAGGATTTGTACTCAGTCAGAATACATTAGTAGGAATGCTTGCTGTAGGCCAAGTGTACTATTTTTAGATACTCATAAAATTCCTCTGCATTATAAATTAATTTTGTGTAGTCTGCAAGAAAATGCATTATTCTTCATTATATAGGTATAGAATTGTCTCTGACAATAAGCCAATTTCTCTGTAACTATTCAGAATGCAAATCCATGTACTCCAGCTGAAGGCTATTATCAGCCAGAATGCAGGAATTTATATAAGCATTATACGATCATTATAAACAATGATTATACCATTTGTTATGTTCTGATGGGCCACTGCTCTCAGAACTCCACACCCACAATCCCCAAAGTTGTCTCTGTTTTAGTCCCTGTTACTGTCCTGTAATCACACTAAAGCCAAGATGCTAAACAGGACCTTTTAATACAATCTCCCATCAACTTTTATTAGAATGATGTATTTTCAGTTGCTAACAATGGCACCAAACTTACACTATTAAAAGTAACATATGATAAATGTTCAGGGGGGGTTGAAATTCCTTTATTCTAAATGTTTATTACCTCTAAAATAAACAAGGAAATGATCTATTTTACATTTGCAGAGGTAGGAAGTGTAAGAGTTCACCATTAATGTCTCAAACAAGGTGCCTGCACTGGCCATAGATCAGCTGAAACTGAGAGGAACAACACTTCAGAGTCAGTTGTTTTGTGGGGTTTGTGCAGCCAGGTTCTGGCAGGAGGGAGTTTACAGGGGGAGCTTCTATAAGAAGTTTCCAGAAGCTTTCCCCATGTCTGAGAGAGCCAATGCCAGGTGGCTCCATGACAGACCTGCCACAGGCCAAGGCCGAGCCCGTCAGCAACGGTGGGAGAACCTCAGGGGTAAAGATTTAAAAGGGGAAAATGTTGCTGTGCAGAACGCAGGCTGAAATAATGGACCTACATGAGAGTAACAAAATGTGCTGAAAAAAAAAGAATGCCAAGCACCACAACCACAAACAGGAGAGCAGGAGACAGTGAGGCAGCATAAGGAGCCACAGCTGAATGAAGGGGATGGTAGGGCTGTCAGACACAGAAATAAGAGATTGTACTACAATGGTTTGGTAAAAAATCTGGGACAAGAAGAGGGGCAGGGGAGGGGAGTTACACTGAAGTGGTGAAGAGAAACAAGCAGAAGTGACTGAGCTGAGGTCATGAAGAGCAATATGAAATGGAGAAGGGAGAAACAGAGGCACAATCAGAAAATGTCGTAAGGGGGTACTGGATTGAGACAAGCAGCTGGTAGAGAGAAAGAACTGAGTCTAGTCCAACAGGAATAGCAAAGAGAGTGCAAACATTAGGAGAAACAGGCAGACTTTGCGTTTGGTGGAGTGCACACCCTCAGGGACCAAGGTTGGAACTGGATCCTATGCCCTCAGCAAGCCACCTCCAACCAGTGGAGCAGACCTGTATGAGAGCATCCTACAGCCTCCAGGAGACGACCACTATAGACTTACTTTATTGAGTCATATTCCCTTCTGGGAACCACTAAAAAACTGAGCTGAATATTCAGCAGTGAACTGCACTCATAACATATGAATGATTTTATTAGTACAATTCTAGTCTTAGTTTTCAGCTATGATTGTGATGTGTTTTGCATCAGTTCTCTGCTTACTGTGCCTCTTCCTACAAAGAGTTAAGGAAAAAGTGTGGAAAGTAACAACCTGTGACAGTGTAATTACTGGGAGAAGGCAGTGTCATGGCTATAGAGACACATTACAGATGAGAACAATGGATAGTAAAAAAGCTGGATTTTATAGCAGCTAGGAGAGTATAGAGAACACAGATTGGAACAGAATAAAAATAATGGGTCCTTCTAAAAATTTTGAAACAAATTTATTCCTTTAGAGAATTTGAACTGGGGAAAGAGTATACAATTCTTTTGTTGTGGTTTAACCTCAGCTGGCAACTAATCTCCACACAGCTGCTCACTCACTGCCCCTCAGAGAGACTGAGGAGAGAATCAGGAGGGTGAAAGTGGGAAAACTCATGGTTTGAGATAAAGACAGTTCAACATAGAAAGCAAAAGCCAAGCACAGAAGAAAAGCAGAACAAGGAATTCATTCACCACTTCCCATGGACAAGCAGTTGTTCAGCCAAATAACTTCGGAAGATAAATCCATCACTCTGAACTTCCCCTCCTTCCTTCTTCTTCCCCCAGGTTTTATTCCTGAGCAAGACATCATAGGGTATGGAATGTCACTTTGGTCATTTGGGGTCGGTTGTTCCATACGTGTCACCTTCCAACTCCTTGTCCACCCCCAGCCTCCTCACCTTGGTTCTACAAGTTCTGCTCAGCAATAACAAAAACATTCCTGTGTTACCAACATTGTATCCAGCAGAAATCCAAGATACAGCCCCATACCAGGCACTAAGAAAAAAATAGCTGTCTCAGCCATAAACAGTACATTCTTCCACCTCTTCCTTAATCAAATATTAAAGATTTTTTTGTAAGTCGCACCAGGGTCCTTAATAGGGTTGGAAGAAGAATAAGGGGAAAAAAAAATTGTGAAGTCAGTTGTTTTGCTGTAGAACTGAAATTAAAATACGCTAAGTATCTATTAATTGCTAAAAAGGACTCACAGGTTTCACTTAGTTTCATTCTGGTAACTATTGAGAGGTGAAATGTGAAAATTTATGAAGTATGGAACTGATGTAATTATGGATAATGTAGAGTTGGTGAAGAATGCTTAGGTATGACTTCTCACTTCCGTTCGTTTGACCACTTGAGTAACCAGAGTATGCTTTCTAACTCATTTTGATATTCAAAATTAACAGTGACCCCTGTATTTAATTATTTGTTCATAATAAATCATATCAAATAGTGTCTTACTTTATATTCAAATATGAAAGAACAACACTTTTTTTTCTCTTGCTGAAATTTATTTAAATAGAAAGTTCAATGCTAAAATTCTACTGTCACTGCCTTTTCCACTGAAAAAATATTTCATACAATTTCTCAATTTTTAAAAGTTTCCAACTAAACAAAGTATCTCTTCATAAACAGGACAATATATTAAAAACAAACTAACAGACATACAAACAAAAAACCTCATCAGTTGTACCTTTAAATTTTTCTCATCTTTTTTTGTATTTCCTCATTTGAACATCCTTTTCTCAAGAATGTGATGTGCAATTTAAGAATGAGCAGTACAGTATAATCTGCAGTACTATGTCATCATTTCTGTGTGGTAGAAAATGTTCTTTTTTTTTTTTTCCCCATGGTATTATCTGTTGTGTGGGTCATTCACTTAAGAGTTGGACTCAATGATCTTTGTGGGTCCCTTCTAATCCAGAATATTCTGTGATTCTGCATAGGACAAACAAAAGTAGAGGAGAGAGAAAGAAAGAAAACAGTACCTTGTAAGTCAAGTGACTTCACTACAAGTGAAGCAAATGCCCAGGATAACTGCATGGTTTATAAAAGAGGCTGCAATACTAGCATAAAACCAAACTGATTCTAGATTTTTCCCTTGAAACCAATATAATTACAAGGAGGTTTGGCCAGTATTTGGCCAAACAGCAATTTTTCAGACACACTTTTGAAACTTAAATGTACCTAATCCCCTCGTGATTTAAACTTGCAGTCAATAGGCTCTTTGATTTACAGCAGTAGAAGACCTGGCCCATTTACCTTCTCTCTCAGTTTAAGAGCAATTTGCATGTACTTGGAAGTAAAATATCAATCACTGCGTATGCCTTGACAAGCCTGGCTGAAAGTTTATACAGCACAAACTTATATAAGTTTACACATATAGGTATACATATAAATACATGCAGTTACAATTACTGCTATCTTACCTGGGGTAAAAAAAACCAAAAGAACAATTAGAGATTAAAGTTTCAGTTCAAGTTTCAGGCAGAGATTTTTCATTTCTGTGTTTTCCTACTCCTAATACTTTGCTGCACATTGGTATTATGCACCTCTGTAATAGGTGTAATTTATAATCATATTTAGCATTGAAAAAGATGCTTTATACCCTACTGTTGTTTAGACTTCTAAGTCTCCACTTATTCCTTCCTAGATGCCATAGTACTTGGTGTATTATTTTACTTAAACATGTTACTCATAACCTAAAACATACAGGAAAAAAAATTAAATATTGATGGTCCCAATAGTACAGTTCCATTTCACAGGCTTTCAATAAATAATCAACATTCTAAGTTGCTTACACATTCTTTGCTGAAGAAGTTATTTTTTTTTACTCCAGAAGAAATCTGACAGGTTTATTTAATCAACACTCAATATTTTGGTCTTTGAAAGTAAATAATCAGAAAATTAAGAATACAAGAGTTTATAAGCTGGATTTTTCCTCACAAAGCCACAGTATTATTCATGACTGACCTGTATTACACGTTGTTTGCTTTCCAAGAGAAGTAACTCTCACAAAACATTTCTATAGGAATAGAAAAAAAAAAAATCTGTATCTCATAGTGGTTTAAACAAAATTCCTCTTCATTTGGTACAATGAAAAATTATAACTTTTGTGTGCTATAATTCCTTTATAAGCACCTCAAAGGTTCTTACAAGATCCTTACTACATTAAGTACTGTCTAAATATAAAATTATATTCTTATTTATATCACTATCTAATAGACACTATGTAGACATAGAAATCTGCTACCTCTGATGAATGACCACATTCAATAAGCACAGGAAACTAGTGAAGGGTCAGCAAAAAAAAAAACCAAACAACTATAAAGAGAAGTAGATGTTAAACCCACTGTGAGTACAGCCAGCGTCTAAAAAGGCTTTTGAAAAGGACAATGTAGAGTCTGTCCTTACAGCTCAAAGAGATCACTTAATGTGCTATATATGATAAACTCATAACTAAATGAAAATGGATATTTGTCACTACCCTTACAGAAGTAAGTAGGTTGAAGGGGGGAGGGGTTAACTTTTCCACCTATTTTTTCAAAGAAAAAGTATGGAGAGATGATTGGGTGGTGAAATATTCCTGTGAAAACAGGAATTAACATACACAAGACAGAGAAAATAAAACCAAAAAACATGGGAGATAAGCAAATACTGGCAATGGAACTGGAAAAAAGCAGTAAAATGAGAGAAAAACAAGAAGTGGTGAACAAGAGTAAAATCCAAAAATTAATTCAAGGGGTGAGAACAACAGTCCTTTCAAGAAAGAGATGCTCATACTTGGAAGGCTAAGAAAACCAGGATTTGTTAGAGGTCAAAGTTGAGTAAATGCAAAAATAAAAAAAACCTTTTTATTGTGGTTAAGAAAGAAAAAATGAAACCATGAATTTTTAAGAGCTACAGAAACTTGAAGTTGTTGTGAATAACACAAATAATATTCAGTTCAGCAAAATCTGAACTGTATTTGGTATGCTCAGCTATTTTGTTAGCTTGAAGAAATGGTAATAGTAAATAGAGGCAGGCAGCAGAGATCATGATTAAAGGTACTTCTCATCTTTTCAAATGTCAAGTCTTTTAGTCTGAAGAAAAATGCCGTGCTAAGCTTCCACGTAACAGCGCGAAATGAATTGGAGGATAATAATATCCACAGGCAGCAAGTGTGTGTCTGTGCAGAAATCCACTGTAGATTATTCCCAGTCGTAATGTCCTGTCAAGCATTTGAACAGCTGCCCTCGGCAGTGGTTGAGTCACCACCCCTGAAGGTATTTAAAAGACCTGTAGATGTGGCACTTGGGGACACGATGGGCTTGGCAGTGCTGGGGGAATGGCTGGACCTGATGGTCTTAAGAGGTCTTTTTCAACCTAAATGATTTTGTGATTCTATGATAACAGCACTAGCAATCACAAACACTCTAGATATTGAGACATTTTTTGTCAAATAAATCTGAAATCCACATTTCACTGTTTTTCTACAGTACAGTGCTATATACAATTATTCAATATACAGTATTTTTTCAGTAAAAAAAACCCCAAACAAACAGAAAAAAAACCCTCAGAAGCAGCTGTGAAAGAAGTCAAAGCACCAAAAATTACAATATTTTCAGGTCAAACATCTCAGATTTTTTTTCCAATTCAGCTTCATAAATTATTACTTTTCTTGGTTATTTTTTTAAAGAACATTTTCATGTGGATAACAATAATTCAGAAACTACTTTTACCATTTTTGAGATAGGAAATGAGCTGAAATTGATTATTCCCCATGAGGAGTTTCAATGACTCAGAAAATTCCACTAAGAGCTATTAATTCCTTATCAGCTTTACTGCAAAACATCAGCAATATTCACACTTTTTATTAAACTATTGATTCCTCTGCACTGAAAGGTTAGTAATTACCAGTATAATTATGAAGAAGTATCCTAGGTTTTTACCAGAAAAAAAAAAAAAAAAGTCAGTGGTCTTTCAGAGAATAAAGTGTTTCTTTACAAATGACCATATACATATTTGTATGTATTCAAAATAATTAATATCTGAGAGTATAAATAATGATGCTTACATTGCAAGAATAGGCAAACTTTGAGTTAAACATTACAAAATTTATGTACAACTTTTATTATCTTATTCATTCGAAGATAATACTGCATTCAAACACAACATTCAGGAACAGAAAATTTATATTTGCTCAGTCGGTATGACTGAAGGATGCTTACTGGGGATTTTAAATTTCTTTGGGATAGCTGGATAAAATGTACTATGCCATGGATAGTCAAAGGAACCTCAACAGCTCAATTAGGTGGTCCTGCTGCTCTGAATTAGGAACATAGGTACAGTTGTGGCAAAGGCCCAGTTCGGAGTAGTGGAAAACCAATGGACATTGATTTTGGCCAAGAACCAACCACAGTAGATATGTTCTGGAATAGGAAGCTTCAACACATAGAGATAAAAAAAAAAAAACAGACCTACAAATTAAGATTAATGTAGTTTCCCTTCAATTAATCCAATAGGATACTTACCTACAGCAAAGGGAATTAGATGAAACATTCTAAATTCTACGCAGGATACAGATCATTCATGGGGAAAAAAAAAACCAAAACAACCAAACTAAAACAAACCAAACCAACCAACCAACAAACAAACAAACAAACAAAAACCACCAAAACAAAACACAGTATCTTGTCACTCGATTTCAGTCCTTTTTCTGGTTGCCAAAGTCAAATCCCATCCCCTTTATAAAATACATAGTTAAACCAGAAGATACTGAAACCAAGCTTCCATCAGCTTCAATAACTTTTAGTAAGACCTGTACACAATGTGTTCTCCTGTTGTTATTTCACAATATTTCCTATGGAATACAGACTTGCTGTTTGCCTTTTATTTTTTTTCAGAAAAAAAATAATGTGAAGAGACATGAGAACCACAATCACTAGAATATATAATCAAAGTTTTTTTGCTTTTGCTAAACAAAAAGGAGACAATTCTGGGACTTAGTAAACAGAATATCAGGCACTAAATTTTAGTATATAATATTTCTGATGGGAATATTTTATGCATTGTTATCCATCTATGGATACTTTTGTGCATTTTTTTCTCTTTGATAATGTGTTTTAAAACCACCTGTTAATAAATATTGTTTCAATAACATTTGGCTTCATGAAAGCCATGAGAGATGGAAAAGTTTATAAAACATTAACCTGTTTCATGCTTGAAAAAAGGGAAGACCTTCTGGTCTTTTGCAAATGCCACTAAGATTTTTTAAATTAGAAAAAGCTTGAACAGGTTGTTCATTACAATTCCACTACATTTCAAGAGCAAAATATTTATTCCATATTTTGATAAAGAAAAATATTTATGCAAATTTTCAGCAAATACCAATTAATAACCTTTTATATATTTGGTCTTACAAGAAAAATAGCAGTCACCATTGGACAGACTGTCAAAGAAGGAAAGATAGTCAAACAGATCAGAAAAGTGCTAATTAAAGTTAGGAATACTTACAAACTATTTTTTTTTTATTTTATTTTATTTTAAAAAGAAAGAAGTGAAATTATTAAGCATCATTATGTTCCAAATTCCTGGTGAGGAACAGAGAAGGACAGGAAAATCATCATGATTAGTGTTAGAACACTGACATTTCACTTAGAATACTTTTGTCAAGCTGATATTTCCTTTCTTTTGTAGCAAAAGCTATCAGCATTTTAAATAATAAATGATATTTAAATATCATTTAAGATGTCAGAAATGCCTATTGTGAGTTGGAGAGTGCTATGGATTTCATTAGTAGTCACTGAACAATAGCTCTTGAGGAGACTGAGCTGTTCGGTGACTTTGTTATAAGTAAGTTTTGCAAAATAGAAGATCTTAACAGTTACAAGAATGAAATTAAAAATAATTTAAAAAAAATATTAGATTTGACCAAACAAGGAGCAAATTTAAATAAATCTATAAGTGTTTAGGATGTTATTCTACTTATTTCACAAAAAAAATATTTCAGTGAATAATTTCTCCAAAGTGTCTTGGAGTATAATTTGAACTTTTGCTTGAGAAATACAATAACTCTTATTCAGTCACCAAATGAAAGCTTATGGAAAAATGAAACTAAATGAAAAAAAAATATAAAAATACAACAATGTACAAGAAGTAAGAAACATTTTCAGCATAATTGAGAAACTAAAATGTTGTTTGCGCTCCAATGGGCAGCAAAGACACAAGTCAAAGCATTAGAAACCATGAAAGCATTGGAGAACAATCACACAGGAATTAGGGTTTTTACCCTCAGAAAGATAGCAGGTTCAGTAGTCCAACTGAAGGGCATTTACAGCAATGCCAGGAGCATGGACAAAAAACAGCAGGAGCTGGAAGCCCTGGTGAAGCAGGAAAACTATGGTATTGTTGCCATCCCATAAATGTGATGGGATGACACACAACTGGAGTGCTCCAATGGATGGTTATAAACTCTCCAGAATGGTCAGGAAGGAGAGATGACAGTGTAGTCCTCTATGTTAGGAGCTGATTTGACTGTCTAAAGCTTAACAATGGTGATGAAAAGGTTGAGTTTTTGTGGATAAGGATCAGGGTGGGGATTGTCCCCCTGTATTTAACACTGGTGAGGTCATGCCTCAAATCGTGTTTCCAGTTCAGGGCCCCTCACTACAAGAAAGACATCAAAGGGCTGGAGAATTTCTGGAGAAGGGCAATAGAGCTGGGGAAGGGTCTCAAGCCCAAGTCTGATGAGAAGCAGCTGAAGGAGCTGGGGGTGTTTAGTGTGGAGAAAAGGAGGCTCAGGGGGGACCTTATAGCTCTCTACAGCTGCCTGACATGAGGGTGCAGCCAGGTGATCGACCACTTCCAAGTAACAAAGAAACGGTCTCAAGTTATACCAAGGGAGGTTTAGATTGGATGTTAGAAAAAATTTCTTCACTGAAAGTGTTATCAAGCATTGGAACAAGCTGTCCAGAGAATGGGGGCCTTACTATTCCCTGTGGTGCTTGAAAGACATGTTAATGTGGCATTTCAAGACAGGGTTTAGTGGTTGTCTTGACAATGCTGGGTTAATGGTTACATTTCATGAACTTAAGGGTCTTTTCAAACATAAATAATTCTATGATAGGAAATGAGACTAGAATGTCTTCCTTATTTACATATCTGTATCTCTCAAAGATATCAAAGCAAGTTAAGAGAGAAATATGTATGGAAGCAATGGTAAATTCAGCAGAATTCCAAGGAAAATACAGGGGTTTGCAATCGTTTAGAAATTCCTGGTGCCAGAGTTTGCAACTGATATGGCAAAAAAGAAACTCATCACAGCACAGGAAAGATATTCCAGATAATGACAGTACAAATACAAACAAAAAAATTGTCCGCAAATATGTCCACAGTTTGCCTTAGTAGTGTCCCAGTGGAGACTTTACTTGAAGCAGCAGCTTCACAACAACAGGTTTCAGGGTTTAATAACCCAGAGTCAAAAGTAAAAGGAAGGATATTAACCTTTCTTCATCAATAAAAACTGGACTTAAAGAATGAGCAAGTGAATCTTATTTGCAGATTTATATTTTGCTTGGTTTTTGTTTTTTGGGGTTTTTTTTCGTGTGTGTGTTTTGGGGTTTTTTTTATAGAAAATATCAATATTTGGTGCCCAAAGCAAAAAGAGATGAGTTCTAGGGTTCTATTTCAAATTATCAGCATGGATGTTTTGATATTTTTCTAGTATTTTAGGTCTGAAAATCAGTTCATTCTTTCCTACCCCCGAAACAATGTAACAAACCCTTACAGATGGCTATTACGCCCTATTCCACAAAACTCCAGAAGATGTTTTACACTCTCATTACAAGACAGCATCAAATCATAATTGACAGCAACAGAACAGAGCTGCAGAACTCCTTCAGACACAGCTTGTTACTGTTGAAATAACTAGATGATCTTGACAAAAATGCACAACATATTACATACTTTTCATTTTAATTGTCAACTACCCTGAAATATTGTTAATAAATAAATACAGATATAAGCAGTTGAAATTAAAATGAGGCTGTTTTGTGTTCACAGTTGGACACACAATATAGATGAAATCAAAGATATTTTTATTTTGTCATCAAAGACAGGATAATAGAATCTGGAGCCAACAGAACCAGTCATGAATTCCAGTTCTTTACATTCCAGTTTGTTCAGCTACATACTACTCAACACAGTGTGTAGTAAAATCAACATTATGAAGGCTGTTTGAAAGTTTTAACTGATGAGTCCTTCATAACTGAAGCACATTTTTTACAAGTGGAAGAAAAATAGCACCTTTTTGTAAGGCACAGACCTGGTTTGCTACAGAGCAGAACTGACACGTGGATACGTGTTTCGCTCTGGAACATACAGGAGGTAACCTCAACATTGAATTGATTCAGTTAAAGGGATCCATGATCTAAAATCATTATGGTTGTACCCATGCTTTTCAAATTAGTTTTGGGATTATCATTTCCTACAGACTTCCTTATTTTTCATGGTAGACTTCACCCACATGACAATTAATTTTATAGAAGAATTGTTAAACAACACTTATTCTAGAAAATAATTACAAGATTCAAAAAATGGTATTTTGAAAGAATAAAAGACATCATCTTTTAGGGTTTTTTTCTCTATCATTCTTATTCTGTATCTGTCAGATATTGTATTGCAGACCTAACCTTCAGAGGGTTGAGAGGAATCCTTAATATTCTTGGACAAAGATCAAGGAGGAAAAAAATGTTTTGCAAATGGTATATTCATTCTGATCTCTGTCAGTCAATTTTCTATAAATTGCTCTCTGTCTGCTACAGCTGAAAATGCACATATCTACTTCGCGTTTATTTTAGGTGATCACCAGAAAATACAGGGAGAAAAAAAAATCCCTATATAAATCTTAACATAAGAATGAAAAACCTGTTTAAAATTTCCCCCACATTAAAATCAACTTTGTAATTCTCAGAACATCAGGAAATCTTTATTCATTCAAGGAGCTATTGTATTAACATTTCAAAAATTAATATCCTGGCCAGGTTAAATAATTTATTTCAAGTACTACTTGTCACTGTACTAATTATTTCCTTTAAATCATGGAAAGCAAAAATAATACAGCTATAAAGATGTCTACATTAAAAAAATACAAAGAATTTAATTGAAATAATATAAACTTTAAAAGGAAGAAGAAAACGCCTGACCTTCCACCTTGCATTTTCTGATAAAGTAATTCAATTAATTATCATTAATACTACTTGGCTTCAGTTACAGTAAGGAATTGAATACTATGTAATATTTTCAACTTAAGTATAAGACAGAGAAGAAAAAGTAATTTTTTCAAATCCTTTCTTTTTGAGCAAGTTGCTTGAAAGTATTGAAATTAAGAGGCAGAGAAAATAGAATTTAATTTTCTCAATTATCAAGAAATCAAACATTTGAAAATAAAAAATAATATTTAAAAAGTGATTCGAGAAATGCAGACTGATATATTAATCCATCATAGATATATTTTCTCTGTTAAAAATGAACAGTCACCCACCTGACAAGCCTTCCCTGGAAAGCAATTGATCCCTGTTTCTCTTCAGGATACACATATCACCCTAAAATCTTATTCCAAATCAGCCTAATTATGTGCTCATGGACTTAACATCCTACCAGAGATTGCCTTCAAAAAGGTGTGTGAGGGGGGCAGTAAAAGATGGCACACTGAAGGCAACCTCTGGCTCCTTAAAAAACCATCTTCAGCATCCCATAGAATTGAGGTGACTTTAATTTGCTGTCAAAACTGCAGCCTGTGCAAGATCCTTCTCATGTGCTTACAGAAAGCAGAAGTCAGTACTGTGGTATATAATCATATCTTATGTAATAGACCAAAAAAAAACCCCAAAATTAAAATATTTATCTGAGTATTGGGGGAATTTCTGATATTTACCCAGCAAAGAAGTGTTAACATTTCTGTTGTGCTCTGGTTAACAATTTAATTTTACTGTCTGTCATTAAGCTGCATTTTCTGCTTTGCAAGGGGTGTCTGCTGGTTACTTCATTAAATATTTTCAAATTTCTCTGTGATTTTTATATGAGAAGTGCAGTTTTTGAGTAATGCAATGAAGTGATAACATTAAATTTATCTCTGTTCTCACCTCCAGTATACCTTTCATCGTGGTTTTCAGTAGTAAAGATTTCAGGATTGTGTGGTGGGCATATAGCAACTGCACAACAGAACACAAAATCTGTATTTTTTTGATTGCTTTTTATTAAAAAGAGGGTTTATTTTCCTCCATATACATATTTGTATCTACACTGTATTTTTACCTCAGTCTTTACTTCAAGTCTCTCTATGGCACTTTCTTCTACATTCATTTATTGACTATTTTGTGTGGAACAAATGAATGGAAAAGGTATAATTCTAAACTGTCTATGCTCTACTGTTAACAAACATGATAGGTATATCCTTAAAACTTTGGCTTTCAACTAGTGTTTAAACTCTGAATTTATCTTAGACAAGGACAAATGCATAATGTGTTAAATAGTAAACAACCTTTTATATTCCTCAGTATTCAGTAATTACTCAGTATATTGCTCAAAATTTTAACCTCATTTCACTCTTTTTACCAATATGGACAGATTGTTTTCCAATTTTATTTCCAAACATGAGAATTCTTCAAGTTAGGCACATATACAGAAGCAAGGTTAAAATGAGCTTGGGTATCAGACCTAAAAAAGCCAAGAATTTCTATCAAGGAATTTATGGAGAAAAGAAATCAGTAACGATTTTGTAGCTTCATTTCAAAATAAAACATGCAGAAGATTGATAAAACAGTACTTTCCCATTTTATCTGCACATGAATTTAGCTGTATGAACCCAAAGAAACCAATATAAACAGGAACTGTAAAAAACAAACAAGCATAAGGTATATACAATCAAAGTAGTAAAGTGCTATAACCAAAGGCCTTATAACTAAGAAAAAGAACACTTTCCTTTTATTTCCCTGAACTGATCGTCTGCAGAAATAGTGTATCTCATGTTGTACCGACCTCATCCTTAGCCTAGAGCCATATCAAATACCAGTGACTTGGAATTTCATTCCACATATGATTAACTAAATTTTAAAATGCTTCCTTTTATCAGAATGCATATTATCTCCTTTCTTGGTTTCTATAATGAGTACCTTTCTAGCTAAGAATGATGACATTTGCAGGACAAGTATCCATCAAAAGAAGCCAATCTCTCTCTTCACTGTTGGCACAGTCCCAACAGCCCCACCAGGCTTTAGAAAGGGCTCGTTCAGGCAATTGTCAGTAAGATGTGGAGTTTCTCACTTCAGTTCATTGCTTCCCAAAGCTTTCACATTATTGCTACATAAAATTCATGTCCCACAAAATGTAAGGACTTTTCTGGTAGCTCATACGAACAGGCTTGATGGACTGTCTCCTGTTTCAAGTGAGCTGCAGCTCACACCCGGTATTTCTGTGAGCAGCAGAGGAAGGAAAAGCTGAAGTCTACAGTAGGATTTTTCACGCAGTTGGAGCAGACTGACAGACTCTTGTACCACCACTTTCTGTGCTATTGCTTTTCCATGAAAATGTGTCTGGATTGCAGAACCACTTTCTCAAAGCACTGAATTTAACACAGATTATTTTGGAGAAATAGGCAGAGAAGGAAGGGAAACAGGCAAAAAATGAAAGCAAGAAAAAGGAAATAACTTCTAATGTTTTTTTCCTTCCTCATCTCCTTTCCTTTGTTTTCATTATAAGTTATTTAATTACACTTGCTCTTTGTTCTCTGCACAGCCACTTCCCAGGACTCTTTTATGATTAAGATTTATTTGGACAAAAGGCTAGTAAGGCTGACAGCAATATTGCAAGTCTGTGAAAAAATAAGAGAAGACATTGCTTACACCATTGAGCAAACCAAAATTCATTACCTCTTTACTAAACACTTCCATTATACATTCCCTATGTCCATATGAAAAACCTCACCTTCTTGGATATGGAGTAACTCAGTACTCCCCGAAGAAGAGCTGCCTGGTTCATCCATCCCCTGTTGAAATAAAATGCTCAGAGAACAAGAACAAAGTGTTAATATAGAGAATTAAGAAATTTAGGACAAGATTTTGATATGAAGGTGGAGGAAAGGGAGAAACCTGACCCTGTAATATTATTATGGGCAGAAATAGATGAAACCACTTAGGATATAGAAATGCATCAATCATATAGGCCCAGACTTAGAAAACATCACTACCCTAAAAGGAAAATAAACCAAGCTAATTACAAAAGTAATTAACTTGCATTCAATCAGGATGTAGTTGGAGCTTTTAAAGTAAAAGGTATACTTAATTCCATATTCCTTTCATAAACTGTGATTGTATTTTTTTCAGTTTTCCTATTCTATAAAGTGTGACACTACAGCACCATGGACAACTCCTGATATGTGAGATTGTCAGTGTTGATTTTTACATTGAGTTATTGCAAAGCTATTTTATTGATAGTTATATCCTTAATACATTCCATAAAGTAGTAGTGTTAGGCTTAATTTTTACCATTTTATAATTTTTAACCCAAGATCATGTTTCATAAATCTTTGAACATCACAAAAACATCAAACACCTACGTAATATGATAAAGGTTACATACTGTTCCTTGGGTCAGTACAATTCAGTGCTGATAAAATTAACTGTAATGTCTACTTTTTCATTGCATGTTATTTTACTAAGTAGCATATTCAGAGGGCATTTATTACATTTAAATTTATTGGCTCAAAATACTCTCTAGAGACTGATCTTTAAAATAGTATGTATATTTCCCATGCACAATTGTAAAGAAACACTGCCCTCTTCTGTCAAAACAAGCTGAATTTCCATAGAGACATGCTTTATTTTGGAAAACCAAACTGGATTAGAACAGAACAAAAATGTTATTTTATATAGAAATAAAAGACTGTGCTATGTTCAAACAGCATGTTTGAAAACGTTCCTTTCCATATTTCTTTTTTTGTTCTTTCTGCTCAATCAATAAAATTCCTCTTTTCCCCAGTTCAAAGAGACATTTCAGAACACTTAGAAACATGGACACATATTGCAATAGTTTTGTTTGCTAAACAAGCACATCAAATCCTTCATTTACTTTCTTGTGTGAGTAGATTTACTTATGGCAGAAATTTTACAAATCAAAGTTCTAATTTTTCTTCTTTATATATTTATGTACTGTGATCTCTGATTAATATTGGTAGGTTATTTTGGCACCTTTATCCATCTCCTTACATTTGTATTTTTCTGTTTCCCCAGAGAAGAAGAAGAGGAAGACTTAAAAACATGAAAAATTAATAGCTTCATCAACATTCAAAAATGAAGTAATAGCAATTTTTCAATAAAAAGCAATTTTTTTTTTTCAAAACAATATCTTTCACCCAACCTGCCTTGAATATTCACTTTCTAAAGTGTGTCACTGATATCAAAATAAAAAAACTACCACTGGGGACCCATTAGTTCATTTCAGTAACAGAGTTATCATCAAAGCGGTCAACACATGTATAAAAAACATGCTCACTGCTTTTACCAAGGGGAAAAAACCCAAAAAAATTAGCTTTATATGTAAAAATCTGTACCTAAGATGTCCCTTAAAAATTATGAGAAAGACAAGACAATAAGGAAAAAAACGATGTTTCACAAGCAAGAATCTAAACAATTCAAGGGTATTTTGACATATAACTTATTCTCTAAGGCAATTTCCCTACAATATTGCAGATATTAAGATATTTTTGAAGCATTTTGTCACCCATTCATTTAAAGACTTTGAATTTAACTTGACTTAGTAAAACCTTTGAGATATACCTCTTTGGTTTAAGATGTTCTAACATAGCACCTCACTTTCTCCAGAAGAGTTGTTTTTCATGAACTGGACTTTTCTGCAGATGTGCACAAATATTGCTAGTAAACTTCAAGATCAAATTTTGAAAATTTAAACAGAAGATTGTCACAAACACCAAGTTCCTTGACAAAATATTTTAAAAATATATTAAGGCACTGTAACTAAAATTTCACAATAAAACCCCCACATTCGATTAGCTTTTCAGTAATGGTCAATATTCATGCTGTAATCACAAATTTGAACTCCTTTTCAATCAATGGTAAGCAAATGAGATTAACTAAGTATCCATTTAAGCACATAGTTCAAACTGGTCTAACATAAACCCAGAGAAAAGCCATTTCAAATGTGTTTGGCTTTTAGTCTGGTGTTTTTTTCCAGAAGCTTTCCAGTACATAATTTCAACCTCCCTATATCATATGAAAAAAGCGACAGAATTTTCCTCCTACATTTTTTTTCCTACGTATAATAGTACAAAGCTCTGTCTTTTGGTTGCTTACAAGCCCCCTGCAAATCATAGATTACAGACTCTCAGAGAACTCTACAGAGAATAAAATATAGGACAAAGGATGTCTTATTTTTCTGGTCTTTCTCTTGCTGTTCTCAGCAGGTAGCGGGACTGTATTTTACCTCTTGTAGTTTCATACTGGCATACTAAACAATCCTTCCTTCCCACTGCATCATAGGAATATAATGTTACAGGGCTATATGAGGCCTTGGAAAATAATTGTACATAATTTTTCAAGGTTTCTGGAGTAAAAACCCAATAGTATCCCAATCAATATTCCTGGGGGAAAAGTGGCATCTTTCACATACTGCACCTCAGCATTCATAAGCTGTAAAATATTCTAGAATGCTAGTTTTATGAGAAACTATTCTTTACAACATATTCCTTGAAAAATATATTTGCACCCAGAAGAAACAAGGGAGAAAAATGCCTAAAAATAGAGTCTGGGAAAGCATATCATAGAAAGGAAAAATATACATATTTTGATAGCGTAACTTTTTTTTTTACAAACTTTTATGAATAAGTAATATGGAATTGTAATGCATGCTCACTGTAAGTAATAAAAGAAACGAATTTGATAGAGCCTGAAGAAATATGTACTTGGTTAGAGAAACAGAGAAAACTAGTATTGAAATAGTGAGAGAGAGGAGACAGCTGCATACCAATTCAGAAAGCCTTAGACTCCAAGATGAAAAGTTATTTAGATATTTGAGGGTTTAGAGAGGTCTCAAGAGATAGTTTTTTAAAAAACAACCAAATAATCTCCGTTATGCTTTCAGGTTAAAAAAACAAGCAAACCAAGATGTGTCCAACTCCTATCATTTAACCAAATCCTATCCATTGTAGGAAAGGCCAATGGGGCAGAAAAAAGTGCATGGAAGTTAGGCAACAAAAAAAAAAAAAAAAAAAAAAAAAAACCACAAAAAAAACCAGAACAAGAGATCATGCCCTTGTCAGATTTAATATAATGCCTGCTACAAATTCCAGTAAAGTCACTCTCCAGTGTGATAAGGTTTGAGACATGATTGAAGTTTTTGTTGTTTCCCTGCTCTTAAATGTCAGACTAAGGCAACAAAGAAGCCCATTTCTGACAAACTGGAAGGAAGACAATTAACCAGCCAGTGCAACAAGGAGTTTGCAGTTGCAGCTCTTTCTCATAAATAGCAATCCTTTACATAGCACAGCATTCAGCACAATGGTAGCACACAAATGTAAACTCACAATTTCTAATAGGTCTCATAATATTACTGTATCAAAAAGATCATTCCTTTGGCACTTGTTATATAATGATTTTCAAAAATAATTGAACTATTCATGTAAATTTTTCTTAACAACTTGAAAATATCAATACTGATAATCTTTTATAATTATGGATGATATTCAACTACATAATTTTTTTCTAGATTTTCATTAGAATTAGAATTCCATTAGAACATCTAATCCAGAACTACATTTGGGAAACGTAGTCAGGAAAGCTTCTAACCACTGAGAATAACTGGAATACATACAGCAAGGTATTTCTTGATCAATAATATGTTAAAAAATTTACAAAAATAGTTCTTGGTCTGCAAGTTATACAAAGAATTTAAAAGTTTAAAAGGTCCATTTAATTTGATCAATGTATGTTTCTGTTGCTCAAATGTTTAAAAAGGTTTCTTCTATTTAGTTTTCCAGTTATAGCTCTTCAAAGTGTAAATTATCAATATTTTCCCAGAAAAAAAAAATCAGGTAATGGAAAGCCTCTCTATAGAATACATCAAATTTGATCAAAGTACTCATCATTAAATAACTTGCCTATCCAATTCAGAGTAGTTATACAGTATTGGACATACAATAATCATTTTAAAGAACTTGGGTTTATTTTAGAACATTTCCTTTGATTTTGCTATTTCACTTGACTACTCTCTATTTCCCTCACTACGTCTTTCAAAATGAATTTTGTAGTAATAGCACTACTAAAGAGAATGCAACATGTTTTTGATTTTGTGCTCAGACAAAATAAAAGTAATTCTTGCTTTTTCACAGTTGTGGTATACAATCCTTACCCTCAGGGAAAGGTGATGAAACAAGAATAATTGCAAAACGTAAGCAGTGAATTCACTGCAAAAATAACTGAGGTTTTTTCCACAAGATAAAAGCAATTATCTCTCATAATCAATGGTTAAAATTTTCAGCTTACACATCCAAACTTCAAGCTCCCATTGACAAGGAAAGGTACAAAGACAGTATGTTTCTGATCAGTGTTTTAAATAAGTAGTTAAAATTTTCTTCATCTCTTCTTCATAGATTAAAATTATTTTTATGGCCTATAGAAGCAGAGACAAAGTGAATATGATGTCTTACAATACAGAAAGTTGATAAGTAGGAAATAGTTCGTACAACGTTTACTTGCTTACAGTGTGTTCTTGTAATATTTCCACAGAGAGAGAAAAAAAGAACAGGCTCCCAGAAACAAAATAAAGGATTTGAGACCTGTTTTGTTTGTTACTCAAATACCTTAGAAAAACATATGTCCAGTACTCTATGAGATTAGAGTATTGACTATGATGAGGCTTGTTCGAGTTAGACCTAAATTTTAATTTGAAATGTTCCTGACCATGAGCTTAGTTGAACGATCATGGACGAACCCATCATTTATTAAACACTTTCTGTTGGATAACTGCACAACTTCGTAAATCTACCCCTGTCTTTGATGACTAGGTCTTTCTTTCTCAGTAAACCTGCACAGCTCCCCGTAGGATATAAGATACAGCAGGGCATTGTGTCCTTGAAGTTCCCATCTGGAAGTGGGCGTTTCCTGGTGATCCAGTGAAACACTTTCCCAAGCAGCAAGAAACAAATTTCATAAGTAAATATGCAGCTTGGGAATATATAGAGCCTCTTTCCTCCTCTTGTGCCTTGAAGGGTTGGCTATAAAACTTTCTACTGTATTCAAAGCATTCTCTTGTCAAAGATGATGAATGATGATAAAAAGAAAAAAATGAGCCTTGCCTTAGGTATGACTATGTGTCCTCCAGTTCCCTTGTCAAGGAGGTTTTATTCTCACCAAGATGCCTTTTGGACTATCACAATTAGGTTTTAAAGCAATTTGTATGCATAAGTTGAAAATATTACTTCAAATTAAGTTCCAGAAGCACTGTGGTGCGATCAACAGGGTGCTAGATTGGGACACAGGGGCCAGTTTAATTCTGGTTTTGCTATTGGCCTGATGTGTAACCTTGAGCAAGACACTTCACATCTGTGTGTTTCTATTAATCTTTTAATCTATTTAAACTGTAAGGTCTCGGGGAGGACATTGTCCCTTGCTTTGTGTTCATATGGTATTTAGCACAGCAGGACCTGCTGTAATATGGTGCTGTTGTAATTCATAACACTAAACAGCTAATACAAAAAGCAAACAGGTCTAAGAGACCATACAGAGTTTTACAATTACTGAGGACAGAAGTAAACCTAAAGGATTACCAGCTTTTATTATGCAATGAGATTCAAACCAGACATTTTATAAGCAAAGTTAAGCCTATCTTCAAATCAATTTACAAGCTTGCAGTCTTCTAATTACCGTGTTACAAAGAAAATAAAATTTAAAAAAAAAAAAAAGAGAAAGTGGTGTGATGTCTGTCTGCCCCCTTTTTATGTTCTAAGCTAGCAAATCAAAAGATCCCCTCTTTCTCCTGGCTCAGCCATCAGCCTTGAAAAGTCAAACTGGAACCTGAAAATCAATTTAAATTCCTTCTGTCTTCAAACATGATCAATATAGTTAATGAATGCACTTTCAGCACTTTTGCATGCAGTCTACCACTGTTAATCATGAAAGTTAGAAAATAAATTGGGAATCCTACCACAACTATCCTGTACTGCTGATAGAGAGGACCCAATTATTCCTTTGCACGCACACACTGCATCTCTGCAAGGGTATCCAAGGAAAGCTGTTGGCCCACATGACAGAAATATATTGACAGTGACAGGCTGCCAATTTTTATATATAGACAAGCTACTTTTCTTACATATCCACAGGTAAAATTAGCATGCACAGCACCATCTAGCACAGGATGAATGTCAGTGATTGTGGAGAAGTCCCTTAGGTTAGGTTTATTTGAGCAGAAAGAGTGCAAACCATTCTCAACATACCTTCAAGTCTCACTGCCTAATTGCAAGTATGAAACCACACTTATGAAACAGAGCAGTCAAGAAAACTTGTGAAACTGTTTATATGCATTAATTACCAGCAGATTTTCTCTTTTGGTATTATTTCATCAGCCTACTGAAATGTTGCATTGAATGCTGCAGTTCTCTCTCCAATATCTGTTCTTACCCAAGAAAATTGGTATTTCCACTCAGCTTATAACAAAATAAAGATGAATTTGTCAGAATAAACTGAATGGTTGTGCTAAATTAAAAAGTACTTCCTGAAAAGAAAGCACAGAAAGGATAAAAACTAATGCATTCCAAGGTTACCAAATTAATTTCTGGTGATCTCAGTTTTCAATTGCTAACAAAACAATACATATTCTTTCTGAACAGATGCCATAAAGCATCTGTTACATACATATTCTTTCTGAACAGATACCATAAAGCCACAAATCCAATGTAAAGGAAGTTGGAGGTCTATTTAAATTAATACCTTTTTAAATACTAAAGAATATTTTGCTCATACTCTTCTGAATCTCTTAGGAATAAAGTTTTTCTTAGGTTTCTAGGGACAGTCATATGAAAATAGCACTCAGACAGGCAGTTTCTTCATACCACACCAACATGTACCAGCTTAGTTTTGCTCTGTGCTTGTCTGATGTCCTGATTCCTCACTTGGATGAAAAAAATTCTATGAGGAGGGGAGAGGCAAGGAATTAAAAATGATCAAAAAGTAACACAGAGAAATACTTTGACATACAAAGACTGAATATGAAGGCAAGCTGCTATTTCTCTGAGAATCTGTAGATCAACAATCATGTTGTCCTTGATTCTTTTGTCAGAATTTTTTCCTTACTTCATACCAAGAATTTGAATTTAGTTTTCCTAAGGATTAAATATTTAATTTTGTTTTCAAGGGTCACATTGATTTTTTTATGGATGAGTAAAACTCAATAGAGGGCTACCTTGTTTCATATGATGTCCCATTTTTTCCCCATATTTGAGTATTTAGGCTCATTTTTACCAGGAATTCCACCTCATTTTCTGCAAAGCCAGTTGACCCCAGCATATGCTATTGTATGGAACAGTTCTTTGTTTATAGCAAACTAAGCATTTTAAGATGTTTGTTATACATGGAATTAGTGTTCTGAATTTCTAAAGTGTCTGATCTTAAACCAGGTAAGATCTCTCTTTGAAATGCAACAGAATATTCATAAAAAACTTTGCTGATATCCATCAGATGACAAAGATGAGCAGACTTTGACAGCCAGAAGTAGAAAACCTCATAATAATAACAATTCTATGAGATCTAAAGTGCAATTTTCTCCATGATAGATAAATTACTAGCTTCAGTGTGTTGGACATTTTAGGAGTTGACATCTATTAGAGTTTTAAAATCCTTTTGGAGTTTCTAAAAAGAATCCATACTATTCCACTATTTCCACTAGATAACAGTTTTTAGGTGTTGTTTTTTGTAGCTTTAATTGTTTGAAATTGAAAGTTTCTTTCCTCTGGAGTTTCACATTTATACATAACCAGCTTCCTTCAGCTTCCCCATCCCCATGACAGCAATGCACAGTCATTTAACGAAGACAAGATTTGGGTTTCAGCCAAAAAATTATTTGTTACTTGTGGGGACTCTTCCCCAAAGGAACAAAAATGAAACATAGTTGTAACTTGCTTATGTAACTACTTTTGTGATTTTATTCACTCTTGAATAGGAATTGTCCAAGACATAAATGCCAGACTGCTAAATTTTCTCAAGTAATCCTCCTTTCTCACGGTAGGTATCTCACAAGTTAAGATTGGGTTACATTTTTATTTAAAGTAGTTATTTTAAATAGTTATTTTATTTTATTTAGAATATTATTTATTTAACATAGTTTTGGTCCCAAACACTCTGTTTTATTTAAGTTCTATATGTATAAATAATGTATATTTGTAAAAAAAATACCACCTTATAGGTAGAGTTTTAAAATGTATTTTTCAACAAGGAAACAACAAGGTGCTCCATGTAGAAGCACTACAGCTAATCTAATAATTCTATACTGTAAGTTCATTAACTATAAGAACACTAAGTTCTGGCAAACAGTCCTTTTGGATGAAATCCTGATCTTATTAGAGTTAACGAATTTTTTTTCTCAGTGAAGCTCAGATTTCATACATTGACTGCATGGAATTTATTATTACAGTAGATTTATGCATATACAAAATACTTCTCAAAACCAGGCCATTAAACAAGGATATACCATGACCTATTCAATCATTCAAACTAGAAATTGATTCTAGTGCAATAGTGTCAGCTTGTCTCTGTTTTACATCAGATAATTCAACTCGTGCAGGATCAGTATGAAATTCAAAGAAAACCAACTCTCTGTTTAAAATTCAGTGATTCCAGATGTTCTAAGAACAGTGAACACAAACAGTTTAAAGTATCAAAAGTGTTATCATTCTGCTGTGCATGAGTAGAACCCTAAGAAACCACCCCCCCCCCCAAACATATTCGTGGTAAAAAATAATTGATTGTTTATATTAAATTCTGTATTTCTGAACTCAGGCTGGAATTTGAATTGAAAATATTGCAATAGTACTAGAAGCACTATACTTCTGATAGGTAAATAGTGAAGACATCTTCAAACAAAAACCTTTCTAAAAGAAGAGGGGAAAAAGGAATGGAAAAACAAAGGTGCTACTGTTTATGACAGTAAAACAATTTTTCAAACAAAAAATATCCCAAAAAGGCTTGTGTAAACTTCACACCAACGCCTGAGCATTTGAGTATCTCTGCACTCTGAAGCATTTGACCTTTTGCCTGTCATTAGTTTATGCCATCTTCCCCCACCATGGGAAACAGCAAGATGCCTATAAAAATTTCCATCAGCGGCACTGAAGTCATTCCCCCTCCATGTGATTTCTCTGATTTAATGGCCACGGAAAGTTCCATAAGGTCATTAAACTCCTGTAGTTTCTAGCATCCTTCAAATGCCAGAGAAACCAAGATTCTATGGACCAGTAAAATAGTTACCCATTATCCTCCACTTCTGTGCTACTCATGTCTTGCTTTTGACATTGCTGGGATGACAGAAAATATTTTTCCTGCCCAAAATCACCTTTTTGTACCTGTCCCTGAAAGTTTTATGATGCCATCCATTACCAATAACTCATACTGGGGAAAGAGAACTGACTCAGTTAATGTGATTTGGGTCATGAAACATCTGCAAAATGGTCATATTATTCCCATTTCATGTTCTGAATTACAGCTGCTTAATTTTCTAACAAGAAATGGCAGGGAGTGTTATTTGGTTGTTTTTACTACTATTGCCTATTCTGTGGAGACTATATAAACTTCAAACTGAACAACTATGCAATAAAATAGCAAGTCCAGTTCTTTTTATAGGTAGACTTACATAGGAGAACTTTGTTCAGACTAAAACCACTTAAAAACACAACTCTACAAGATGGAGAAAAATTCCAGTTTTGTATAGAAATGTTTCATAGTTAAAACTGCACAACTTCTTCCCATCCCTTCTGTATGATCACTTCCCATCACTCTTTCTATGAGGAGAATATTGTATAGCTAGCAAAAAATATTTTGATATTTTAGATCTCTATTAAAATCTCTAGTAATAATAGAATCTTTTAGCCATATCACATTTACTTTCTTTTAAGTGAGACTGAAGAAATCTAGAAATCATAAGATGGAAGTCTATACGAACTTCCAGAAATACATATTCACATAGATGACAAATATGTAAATTTTATAGATATATGTGAATATGCACCGTACAAATTTTCCTTTTCATTAGGATTGAAAATGTCTATGTGTGGTATGAAGCTGGTAGTAAAAGGGCTATTGACATAATATTATCAGCCAAATTTAGTATTTGCTGGCAGGCATATTCTCATGGGGGACCCTGCCACAACAGGAACCTCCAAAACCATTTTGCTCACCATTACAGTGCTGAACAGTATTTATAAGAATACATGCAGAGAAAACATCGGAATTTTAAAATATAGACTATCATTCCTCCTTTTAAAATTGAACTTGAGCTGCAAAACTTGAATGTAAATCATCTAATTTCAAATATTAGGTATATTAACCCATGAAAAGGTAAGGATGTAATTTCATTCATACAAATGTTGTTGTAGGTAGGAAGATGAGACAGGCCTTGTAATACAGTACTTTGTCAGTCACCCCTCTCCAGTTTGTCAGTTATCCCTACAAAAAGCATGGGGGTTTTCTTTAATAAAGGTCAACAGCCATAAATTATCATTTTTTTATCATTCTTTTATCTTTTATCATTATCATTTTTATCATTATCACTAAAAATTCAAGCAATTGTCTTATATCAAGAAAGAACAAAAATATAGCACTAGACAAATGTATTTTAAAAGATAACCATTAAAAATGAGTAAAAAATATAAATAATGCGTTACTGTTGCAGCCTTTTACTGGATACATTTTTCCTCTCCCTCACAGGACTTTTGCCTCATCTTTCAGAAAATCAAAGAGGCAGCATACACACACACTTGAGAATGGTTACACAAACTAAATAAAGTTATGCAAGTGTCTCTGACATGGTAGAAAATCTGAGAGGACTCTTTGTCTTTTTTTTCCTTCATTACACCATGTCAGGGTTCAATTCCTTCTGATCAGGTTCTTTGAGGTATTCCATACATGAAGGGTGTAATATTTAGTATCAAATTTACTAATTTGAAGACATGTTACATGAGATTTCTGAATCTAAAACTGTACTGAAAACACAGTACAAGTGTAAATCATACATAGAAAAATACAGCAATTCCAGAACACAATTCAATCACAATACCAATGTGATTCCCAAAAATATGCTCATTGTCATGACACTGGGTGCCTCCAATCTCCAGGAAGGAATAAGGGGGTTGAAGCCAGTTCACATCCATTGCACTCCTCAAACTTATTTTGCTAGTTGTCTAGTTTTCGCACTTATGTCGGGCTGAGCCACGTGTTCACTCTCATCCCATGCTGGTCTGGATAACTCAGGGACACAATCACACTCTTAATGGACTGAGGGAGAAACGTGCACCACCAGCTGATCAACTCAACTGCTGCTAAGTGTTTATCTGAAGCAGAGGCCACTATCACACCAAAGGGGACCAGAGGAAATCAGCTCCTTTGCAACAGCTGTACTCAGTCACACTGCATTATTCTCTGAGCTTCATGGGCACAGAGCCCTTGTTCACATCCTCTGAGCCACCTTCCATCCCAGGGTTGTGTTCAGTGAGTCACATTCCACCCCTTGGACTTTGGTCAGTCACACATCGCTGTTCACACAAGCTCAGAATGCACCTCCTTTACAAAGAAATACTGCTTATTAGAATGCACTGCAGGTTTTTTCCTGTACGTTTTGTTTTATCATCAGCTACAGCTGCTCCTGTTTATGTTGTTTTACATTAGTAGGCTTTTACAACACGTCAATACAGTTTCATGACCCTCACAGTAAAAACGTGCTTAAGCTGCTCTGGAGCAAAAGAGCACTGCTATCTAATTTCTGCATGTTTTCACTCATCCCATTAGAAACTTAAAACATTTTTCTGTATTGCACATATTTTTGTTTGTCTTTGGAAGAAGGTATATTATACTAATCCTATTTTTTCCTTAACAATGAAATACACCCTGATAGATTGACTTAAAATAAAAGAGATAATTATAATATATTGGGACTTTCAACTATGCTTTTTAAAATTACATATCTTTGTCACTTTCTCTGCACCTCTTCTTCCTGCATTTCAAGTCATGGTTACCGGCAAAAATCCATAAAGGACATTGATATTACAAGGCTGCCAGTCATGTTAGTAACATTTCAATTATTAGTTGCCTTTTGGTTTCAGCCTGTGAAGAAAACCTGCAAAGCATCATTTTAAGTATGCAAAGTCCTACTAATAGCACATGTACTGGGATTTTCTTGCCTCAGAACATAAAAAACAGCACAAGCTCCGTGAAGCTGTTTAGACTAGTAATGGGAAACGCTGACCACAAGCTTTCATCCTCTACAGAGTTTATACTGGAGAAGTATAAGTCCATATATTGAGAGAAAGAATAGCTGCACAGAGGAAAAATAAGAGTATCATCAATACTGTCATCTTAAAAGAAAATAAGTTGGGGTTTTCTGTGAACACATGTTAAGAATACATCCTTTTCCACAGCATACCAACAAGTTTTTCTATTATTTCACTTCTCATAGACAAGCTTCATATCACCTTTTATTTTTCTTGCATTTCTTGAATTTCTAGAAGTAAGAGAGTATATTTAAGACCCTCAGAATTAACACACTGACAGAAAATTTTCACATTATAGAGAAGTATCTTGGTGTAAGTGACCTAGTGAAAGGTGAGAGAGTCTATCCTGAACTCTCTTCTTTTATTTCCATAAAGGTCTTGACATGCAGACAAACAGTTTTGCAGGACTGGTATTGTGACCTGACAACACATTTCTCATCAGTGCTCCTGTTCACCACTTGGCTTTCCCAAGTCTCCCAAGATGTTGTACACAGTATGCAAAATGAGTTTTAAAGTGCTCATAATATCCTATCATCTCTATTTTGCATGTTACAATGATGCTGGTAGAACACTGTTGTGCATATTAGAGATTCGATACCATATTCAATGCCTTTAATGTAAAAAGAAGTAGAGGTAATGGCTACTCTATTGCACCTTGGGCAATAACCTTTTATTTCAAGTACTTAAATTTGTCATCCTTATTCAAATACACACACCAGTCTTTCCCTACCAGTGTAAACCCTAGTTAGAGTAGACCCAACCTAAAACCCAGATTATTTTTTACTTTTGAGAAGCAAAAACTCTGGTAGAGTTAAACTCAAAAAATACCTCAGTCTCTTTTTTCCTCTGCAAAATCTAGCACCATTATACTATTATAAAGCTATAGGTTTCTGTGGTGTCACCAAATTCAAAAGTAAATATCATATTGACAAAATCTTCGTCCTAATCCTCAAGAATCTAAATCTAGTTCAGCAGGCAAACAGGTAGTGAATGCATCAGCCTACCAGTTATTTAACAATGGATAAATTGTTAGTTACACTCTTTTGTATATTACTTGGTTTTTTAGAAAGGAAGAAAATATACTTTTAATCATAGAAAATTAAAAAAACCCCATTGCTCATAACTGTCAGGATATATCAAAATACTGCTTATAGGAATTTTGAGTTACTCCTCTGCTGTTTGTAATTGTGGTCTTTTAGAATCTTCTTTACCTCTTCTCACATGCCCATCTAGTTCTTATTTCCAAAATCATGGAAGTATTCCTCTTTTGTTCTCTTTATGGTAAACTAGAGTCAAGGCACTCTTAGTAAAGGAAATACATAAGTTCACCTTGTTCTTTTCTGCTCTTTCACATTATTCCTGCTTTAGGGCAGCAGTTACTGAAATCCCTCAGTAACACAGGCCTGAATGGTCAAAATCAAAATTCAAGATGGTAAAAGTCCCTGATCAGAATAAGTTAATCCACTTCATGTCTATAATGGCTTATATGTTCATAAAACATGCTTTAACCAGTAAACACCTTTGCTGACATTCACTCTGTAATTAAGACTATTGAACTATTAACTTTAAATATCAAACAAAAGATAACATACCTCTGTCATGATCAAGTTACCTCCCCACACCCTCAGAGTTGCAAAACGGGCATCTAAAAAGTACAGGATATACCAATTAATATAGAAAACAAATATTTTGTATAAGTAGAAGCCAGTTCACCCAAGGGTATTCAGATGACAGTGGATGCAGTTTGTCATAACTTTATCCATCTTCTGTCCCCCCCCAGCTATGGCAGCTCTTCCAGGTTCACTGCAATGTCTTTTAAATCCTTGCCTAGGAAGTACTAATTGTACAGGTACCAATGATGTAACAAATAAGAGGTGACAAGTGCTCCACTACTCAGCTTCTGACAAAAGTCCCACCCCATCCCAGCACCTTCAAACATCATTTGTTGTGGAAGTCACTCTCCTTCTTCCAACCCTGTGACCTGAAATGTTTGGCTGGCAAGACCACTTCCCAGCTCCAGTTTACCCAGAAGTACATCAAACCAAGAAGACCCTCCCCTTATAAGGGCCACCAGGAGTTTTTTTGTCTGCCTTTTCATGAAAGGGCTCCATCATTTTATGGCAGGGAGCCGCTGTTTTCCTTTGGCTCACAGCCATTTCTTGACATCATTTTGCCCATGTGCTCTCAGGTAGCCCTGTGGCTGAACTGCAGGACAAGCTGCTGCTCCCAGTGTATCCACAAGCACACCAGAAAAGGAAGCCCCCTGTCTTTAGATACACAGAGGACACCCCTTTTGAAAGTCAAATTCCCCATGGGTTTTCATACTGTGTTGGGACTGGCTGGTAGCAATTTTTTGATGTTGTCACACCCACATGTTCTCAAGCAGCCCTGAGCATTTGGCTGCTCCTTCCTTTGGATCAGGAAGTGCTCAAATATAAAAATAGAGTTGTAAAATGAATCAAAGAACAGTTCAGGTTGGAAGATCATCTGGTTCCATCGCCCCCACCATCGCCAGGGATGCCTCCCATTAGACCAGGTTGCTGAGAGCCCTATCCAACCTGACCTTGAACACTTCCAGGGATGGGGCAGCCACAGCTTCTCTGGGCAACCTATCCCAATACCTCACCACCCTCACAGTAAAGAAATTCTTCTGTATATCTAACCTAAATTTCCTCTTAATTTCCTGATCAAGAGTCACTCTCCAGCTTCCTTGTAGGCCCCTTCAGATACTGGAAGTTTACTCTGAGATCTCCATGCAATCTTCTCTTCTCCAGGTTGAAGAGCCTCAATGTTCTCCACCTGGCCCCAACTTTCTTATCTTGTGTATATACTGAGAGTATACATACATTGTACAAACACAAACCTGTATGAAGGACTAAATAAGTATATACATACATATTTTGTTCTTTTATATGTAGATGCATAATTTTATATCTTAATATATCATTTATATGTAACTTAAACACTTTATATGATGCATAATTTGTATAATGTCTATAATACATAAGCTCTTTCATCAGCACCATCCTGCCTGCTACACCTCAAGAAGCGTCATGATTTTTGAATGCTAAAATAATTTTCTTAATGTTGCACCCCTCAAGAAACTTGCTTAGCTGTAGTAATTGATGACCTTGACTCCCTTTCCTGTGAATAGCTACAGCCTTATCAGAGCAGGGAACACTTGTCTGACCACCCCCACGAGCCTCTGTCATAACACTACTGCCAGCCCTTTCATCACTACCCTCCTGCTGACTACTCCTCTGCACCAGATAATAACCATGATCTTTCAAGAGCGATACCCCATTGCTTTTACTGATGTTCTTGCTCTTTCTGCAGAATTTGCGATCTGAGGGCACGAGGCACACACAGCCTGCACTCCAAAGCCTGAGTCTTGCTGCTTTTGTAGTAATCAGGACAGCCTAACAGGACAGTCTTGAGCTCACACTCTGCAGCTTATTTTCAGCATTGACCTAAGGACAAGGAAACATAGGTAGCATTAGCCTCTGCCAATGGTCTTAGTGGTAGCTGTAAAATCCCTCAAAAACATGGGGAAAGGAAGCTCCCCACCCTGAGGTTCCCCTTAGAAAAAAGAAGAATATTCATTCTCATGAGAAGCTATAAGGGGCTCTGTACAAGGTTCTCTACAGGGCGATCCCACCACCTGCTGTAGGCAAACATCTTTGATCAGATATTTACACTATTAGCTTTCATGAGATAATACTAATCAAATACCAAACCTGAGTGGTGCTCAACTGCTCTAGAGTACTACAAAAAGAGTCTACAAAAAGTCTTTCTGAATATTTTCAATAAACATTAAAAGATCTTGAGGTCTTCAAACAAACAAAACCCTCCAAATATTAAAATGTTCTATGAATTTTTAACTTCATGAATGCTTTAGTATCACATTTCAAAGGCTTATATAAAAGGCCTAGCACATATGTAAAATAGACCTAAAGACATAAAAGGTAAAACTAACGTTATTGTGGAGCTAAAAAAGCAGGGATAACATTCCTCTAGGAATAATGATGAAACTACAGGACCTTGAAGCAGTGTCTTGCTACAGATGCATGAAGAGACTTTTGATTTTATATTTCACTTGAAAAAAAAATGAAAGGGAAAAATAGACTGAGGGTCCAAAATACTGTAGAATTAGAGAATGTAATCAGCTTGTCAGTTCTTTCCTCAAAAAACTGTTCTACAGCTCCAAAGTAGCTGCAATCAGATGTAGCAAAAACACCTTCAAAGCAAGCAGACTTGCTGGATGATCCTTTTAAACCTAGCAAGGACTCTCTCCTTCCACTAACACCCCTCATATTTTGTAGAGAGAAAAGTATAATGTAACAAAAGAGACAACATATTTAAAAAGAACCTGATTTAGTAAACTGTGGTCTCAAAACCCAACAGATAATACTATCCTGTATCCTTGATCATGACTTTTGTTTGAGTGGGTTTTTTTCAATACTTCTGGGGTTTGACAAGAAATATGAGATTTTCACCATTGTTTTTTTTATAAATAAATACATAGCATGCTTTTTTCAGAATGCTATATATTTCTAGGCCACCGCTGCTATGACCTTTTGTCAGGACTTTTCAAAGCACTCAGTGCAAACAGAGAGAGTAATATTTAAGTCCTTAGAGATACCATGCTCATGTTCCAGGTCTCAGTCTCAATCAAATTAAGTCAATAAGAAACTACTGAACTTAACCTTTTGACTTCTTTGCATAGTACTTTTTGAACTTTGCAATTTTTGGGTAACTTTGGGTTTCTTGGGTTTTCTTCCTCCCCCGTCACTGTCATGAAGAACTTTTCATATTACCTTTCCAAGAGTGTTCTGTATGATTGCAGCAACTTTACAGGGTGACATTTGTGATGAAAGAAGTAGCTTCAGGAAAAGTCAGTTTCTAATCATTCAGTTTACTCTGTATATTCTCTTTTGTTTATCAGAAAACTTCTAAATAACAGTGGGACAGTAATAGAATCCCTTTAATTAAACATCTATTGGAAAAACAAGAAAAGAGACTTCAGTGCAGGCTTTGTGAGTGAGAAGGGGAGCAGAGGGAAGAAGGAACGAGTTGCATTCTTATCAAGACAGATGAAACCTGGGAATTAATTTCCTGTATCAATAAGTTTTGAAACATAACTTCCTTGCAGAATTCATCAGAAGAAAAACAGGTTTATTGTAACTAAATGCAATAAAATTGTTTTTCATCTAGTTATTTCAATTCCTTTTTGAACACCTTGCATCAAAAAAAGCATAACAGTTTAGCCAAAAGTGAATTTAATTTCCACATAGAAATAAAGTTACTACTGCTCCCAAAGCTATATTTTTGTGAGAACTTAAATACAACTAGGCTAGCATTTGAAAACACAAAGATTTTTTTCTAATTTTTTTTTTACTATATAGCTCGAAATTTTACATGGAGATTTTATGGAAATGGCTTTTGTTAAAATAATAACACAGTGATATGTTTCTAATGAAGACATCTCTTTCTAGTCTCCAATTAGATGGAAAGATTACGGAGGGCACCTCCAACACTATGGTACTCACATTTTTGCTTATGTAGACCATTTGCCCATCCTTTAACTGCAATAATTATTGGGCAGCACAATTCACAACCCTTGACCAAAAGCCTCTGTTTTATGAGGTTAAAGGTGATACTCAAAATGTCAGAGTTACGTAATCTATTCATAACTGTACTTAATTTTTTTCTCTGCTAGGAAACTTCAGAGAAATCACCACTCAAACTGAGATAACAACCAGCCTCTGTGGTAGGCTCATGTGGGTAGCTGGCTCCCATCAAATCACTCTCTCACTTCCTCTCCTCAAATAGAGGGAGAAAATAAGAGGGAAAAGCCTGTGGGTTGAGATAAAGCCAGGGAGATCACTTAACAATTAATCATTACAAGCCAAACAGGCTTGACCTAGGGAAATTTAATTTGTTGCCAATTAAAAATAAAGTTTAATAGTGAGAAACAAAATCCTGCATCCTCCTTCTTCTCAGGATCCATTTAATTCATTCATTCCTGACCCCTCTAGCCCTCCTGCAGAGGGATGGGAAATGTGGTCAGTCCATGACAGAAAGCTGCAATGACAGATTATGTGGTGATTCCATTTCTTGGGGGATGGGGGGGGGAGAGGGGGAAATAAAGTGTTCTTGTGGACAGGGATTTTTTTTTTTTTTAATTAAACAATATAGTTGGTCAATATTTTTCTTAAAGTAGCTTATTTTTATGTATTAGTTGTACCTGTGGTTGAAACAGATTATCTAATTAGTCTTGTCAAAATGGTGAATTATGACTAAACCTAAAGAAGACATTTAAAATGTACCACTTCCCCTGAACCCCACTGCCATATTTCTCCAAAAGAAAAAGCCATTTTAATATTTGTTTTCTTTAAAGAAGTTTGATACCTCATTTATAACTTTTCTAAAAGGAATGGTAGAGGAAATGGCATGGTGCCCTCGCACTTCCAGACCCCCGGGAGCTTTGAGAAGTTCCCTGAGGCATGTACCAGGATCCATTCCATCTTTTCTCAATTCATAGCAAGCATTTGAAACTATATCTTTCATACCTAAAGACTATATAGCTCAAGATTCCTTACTTATCTTTACAAATTTCACAACTAATTTTGTCTGATCTTGATGAAGCACCTTTTAAATCAGAAAATCCAGAAAAAAACCCAACTATTTAATTTCCCCTTTCTTACCCCAACCCCAAGATTCTAGTTTTTGACAAACACAAAATGAATTGATATTCTCATATGATTCTATGTTCTTGTTTCTGTTAGAGTTTTGGGGTTTTTTTGTTCATGGTCAAAACCTCTTTCATGTCTGATCCTCACAATAACAAATTGCAGTTTTACATGAGATTAAGAGGATACACCAAACAAATAGAAACTTTCAGCTTGTTTCAGGAAATATGCACCTTACCACAATTAAATATCAGTTTCAATCCACAAACACCTCCTCCACAAAACACGGTTCAAATCCCTGTGAACATGATCACTTTGCACTCAAATATTGAAGTTGGCTTCTTTCAAACAGACTACAATCATACTTACTGGGAAAATGGACTTAAAGGAAGACCTTCTTTCCCACAACATACAGCACAACAATTTACGTCTCCTACTCTTGTTGCTGGACTTTGGAGTCACTTATTTATAGTACCATATTCCAGTAAGATTCCACCATCAGCAAGAGATTTTTTCAAACACATTTTAGTCTTTACTATTGTTTGGGGACTGGGAGTGGATTTGAAAATTCGGAAACTCTGCCAACTTTGTTGCAATGGAGATGTCCACCACTGGTCAGGTTCTTCCCCAGTACCTGTTTTCCCTCATCATTCCCTACATTCACACCAAAATCAGTGGTGAGTTGTTGGCAGTTTTTCATTTGCATTTGATCCCCTGAAGGGCAGTAATGAAAGCAGGAGTCAGTTTTCACCTTGCCTCAAGCTGTCAGCCTCAAAGCCTCAGCAAAAATCCTGAAACTGCCATATACAAAAGGTAAAAGCACTGCAATAATTGCCATCAACTCAAGTTTGCCACCGCACATCCAGAACACTAGGCAAAAATATTTATATACAAAAATATGCAGTCTGTACCAGCCAGAGTGGTTGACACTGGAAGCTTCTTTATTTGGCATGAATAAGAGGAGCTTTAAAGAACTGCATTAAAAATCAGAATAGGTCTACTAGACTACCACACTTAGTTTTAATAATGCAACTCTTCTGCTTGCGTATTTAGAACAACCTTCAAGGTCATAAGTTATTTTCTCTGTATAAAAATTTTGTTTCAACATTACTTCTAGAGATGTGGGACACTTCTGCTCTACCTGTGCGGGAACAAATGTCTAGAGCCCGAATTTAATATTAGTGCTTAGTAGTTTCTGCCACAATAGCATGAGACAGTGACAAGGTTTGAGGTTGTGAATTTCTAGGTTACCATTTTCTCCTCTGGGGCTGAAATTTCTTCACTGGCTATTAAAGCAACCAAGACATTACAACTGTATTCTACAAGCCCAGTGTAATTGTACCATAATGTGAACAATATGAGACCCATACAGAAATAACCCTCAAATAACCACTCAAATTCCTTTTTAGGTTTCTATGTTTCTCCAACATAGTCCCTCTCACCCAGTAAACTGAGGGTGGGAAAGATCTTGGAATGGGGCATAGCCAGGACAGCTGACCCAAACTGACTAAAGGGATTTCCCACACCACATGATGTCTGCTCAGATATAAAACCTAAGAGAAAGGAAGAGGGGTGGCATTTGTTATTATGACATTATGACATTTGTCTTCCAAAGCAAATGCTACATACGCTGAAGCCCTACTGCCCAGGAAGTGTCTGAACATTGCCTGCTGATGGGAAGAAGAGAGTAATTTTTTTTTTCCTTTGCTTTCCTGTGCAGTCTTTCCTTTTGTTTTATTAAACTGTTTCTTCCTTGACCTACAAGTGCGGGCTTTTTCCATCTTATTTTCTCCACCCCTTGTCCTGATGAAGAAGGGGAGTGATAGAGTGGCTTGGTGGGCAAATGACACCCAGTCAAGGTCAACCCACCACACTTTTCTTAACACCTTTCAATTTATCTCCTTTATTGCTACTCTTCCCTTTTCTCAATAGCTGGATTTGATTACAGAGTTGAAAAGAACTATTTTGTTAGAGGAGAACTAGTTCTTTTACTTGGAGATTACCTTGTTAATAGAAGATCAGGTGGATTAGTGAACACTTGAAGGTGTAGTTCAATAAGGACTACAAAACAAAGTATAAATAAATAAACTATACAGAGGAATATCCATGCTAAGACATGACTGATAGGTAAAAAAACAGACTAAAGTTTGTTATTCATCAATAGTCTCTACTTGTTGATCACTACACCATAATGCAAAGTTCATCTGTAAGAAACACTAAATCAACAGTGAGAAATTTGTTTAAAACAGTGTAGAAGAATCTCAGTACAACTCTATTGATGTACATTGTCCAAATAAAACCAAATAAACCCACAAAACCCTAAACCCCAAAGTCACACATATCAAACCACCACAAAAAAACCAAAACCAAAACACCTCCAGTTCTCCCCTCACTCTACTCTCCCCTCATCCACGCTCCCCAAATACCCAAACCCTTGAAATAACCACTGGTTAAGAAGATATTGTTAACTATTTCCTGAATTTGTCTTGACAATTGTACAAACTAAACTAATTTCTGCTGATACTTTGTCATCATCAAATAAGGCTTGACTTCACACCCAGAGGCTGGGATTTATTTTCTAAACAGAAACTTTGACACTAAAATCTTTCACTCATGAGCCCCAAAAGACATTTAATTAATGATTCTGATAACTGATGAGGCAAACAATGAGCTCTGAAGCTAAGTATCTTCTTCAGAATTTATGTAAGTGATTAGAAAAAACCCCTATGGGCAGAGGTGTTGCCAGTATAACTAGTGATAGGCTATTTATCACAAGCCTGAACACATGCAGACTGTAAAACGTGGTGTAGAGAATAAAGTTACTATAGTTAAAGCTTGAATCCAAGGAAGGAAAAATTTTTAAAGTAGAAAGAAATAACTAGCAGCCCTCACGTTGGAAAAAACATGAGAAATAAGTTAATGTATTAAAAATGAGATATTTTATGAGAATTTGCTATAAAACTCAATATGTTATTGAGTTGCTATGATGTGAAGGATAATGTAAATTATAATAAGCCAGAAAGGGGAAAAAAAGTTAGAAAGGAAGACTAAGGGAACTCATCTTTCAGATGTATGTAGAGCATTTCCAGTACAGATCAGTTTTTTTGTGGAATAAAAGCAGAAGGTTCTTGAAAGTACTAAAATAAGGTAGTCACAAGTCAGTGACTTTTCAGATACAACTCATTCAAGTCTGTAAGCACACACCGAAATTGCAGAGAATCATCCTATAAAAACCACGTACAAGCTCCTTGATGGTGGAAAATATTGCAGTATTTTATCAAGCAAGATCAAATAACTAGATGTACGTACAAAGTATATTTTTATGTATTTCAGTAAAGAAGAATTTTTTCCACCTCTGAAAATTATAATTCCAGATTGACCTCATGATATGCTGTAAGATCCATCTATTCTCCTTTTCATATTGATGAGCTATGGGTGCTGAGTTCCCTTAAAATTTGTTACTTCTCTCTAATTCTCTCTACACTTTCTGGCAACCTTTATTTTAAAAGATTTCAGAAAGTACTACTCATTTTTGGGAAACAATAAGCAAGTTTGTTACAGCAGGAGTCTTTCACTCATCCAGAAAAAGAGATGGAGATGTCCTCCAGTCTTTCTGCACAGGACCTTTGTTGTTTGGACTTTTCTTCTGAGGAAGGATGGAGCTTGAAAACACTACTGAATTTTGAAGAATGAAGATTCACAAAACAATAAACTAAAAGGAAAAGGACATAGAGAAGACAGCAGTTGTATTAAAATTTATGTGAGGGGTTTATTAATTAAATGAACAAACATTTAGTAAGTTAACTGTTCAAAAATTATTAAAATACTCTTCCCTTTAACAATTGCGTACTACCTAAAGCACAGTAATTTTGAAATAAGAGGATATAATCTCTTTAAAATATTAATAATAAACTAACTGGTTTTAACTGCTGTTTTTAACACTAAAAACAAGCACAAGCTTAATCACAGTGAATATAGTCAGAGACAGCGAACATATTCAGAGTTTACAATGAAGGAAAAAGTCAAGTCACACATTCAAAAATGTGTGAAAATCAAATTATTAACAGACTTAAAGATACTTACGTCATAATATACTTTCTTAGAGAACTGAAACTGGTTTGGAGGTGGGATGTGATTTTATGTGCACAAGTTTTAAAGACTCTGATGGTTTGAATAAAATGGGAAAAAAATTCTGGGTTTGGAGACAGAGAAGAAAATATTTGTAATAAGCATTCTGGAGTATGTTTTCTGTCTGATAATAGAGAAAAACCTGGGGGGTTTTGTAGCCTTCTGAATGATAAATTCCCAACAGTAAGAGAATTGAAAAAAAGGTACAGATCCCTTAGAAAGATGACTTAATCTCTCATGATCTCCTCTAGATTATCTTTGTATTCCTCAGAAAGTCTATCATAGAGCACTGGGGGGAAGGTAGTACTTATATTTTTAAAGAAGAAAGATATAAATATTAAAATAATACAATTTAAAGTTAAGATTAGAATTGGTAGAATATTGAAGGTGCTAGTAAATCACCTTATGACATACATCTCTTGAACAAAAAAAAAATTGAAAAAAAAGGGAAGGGAACAGAAAACTCAGTAATTTCTTGGTAGAAAGATACAAATAATAAGCTTTTTTCTGACAAAAACAACTACTTATCCCAGAAGGGATAAGGGGGGACCTTAACACTATCTGAAAGGAGGTTGCAACCAGGTGGGGGTCAGGTTTTTCTCCCAGCTAACAAGAGACAGAGCAAGAGAAAATGGCCTTAAATTGTGCCAGAGGAGAATTAGATTGAATATTCAGAAAAATTTCTTCAGTGAAAGGGTTATCAAATGCTGGAACAGGCTGCCCAGGGAAGTGGTGGAGCCACCATCCCTGGAGGTGTTTAAAAGATGTGTAAATGTACCACTTAGGGACATGGCTTAGTGGTGGACATGGCAGTACTGGGTTAGTGGTTGGACCTGACAATATTGAGGATCTTTTGCAACCTTAATGATTCTATAATTCTATTCAGAAAAAAACAATTCTGTGGTACAGCACTGTACTTTTAAGCTATAAAAGTTAATTCACCATTAAATACCCAGTAACTTGTTGCTACATTGATGGAGAAAATTGACACAAAAAGCAGTGATCAAAAATTTGCAGATATCATTTATTCTGCATCTAACAGCAATGACTCCTTCCACACATACCTTCAGTTGGTAATAATGAGATTTCAAGTGAAAATTAAGGAATACTTAAGTTTTATAGAAATTAGACATTTATAATGAACAAACATAGTTTCATAATTTACTAGGACTGAAAGTGTTCCATGATTTTATATATGTGTGTTGCAAAACAGCTTTCCATACTGTATGAATACAAAATTTAAGCTGGAGCATACTTTAGTATGGATTATTTATGAGGACACTTCTGAAGAGGTGAGCTATGTTATAATCAGTACCTGCTGAATCCAAGGTAATGTGAAAGAGGTAGATTTGTAATCTTTGGTTTACAAAGACATATCTTAATATCTCGCCAAGGGTTTTCTTTAGCCTTTATGTATTCTGGTGTTCATAATTTATAACTGCGGTGCTACTACAGCTGGTAGCAATGATTCAGAGCTCGAAAACCAATCTGGGAATTAATTATATGGCTTTGACTTCCACATATAGCTTTCTAAAATGTAAACATACCTATAGCTAAATCAACTTCTGTCTACTCAGTGCTACACTGGGAGAATATTCATGCACCAAACACTGGTATGAGTACAACCATATTACTTACTGCTGGAGATACATATCTACATTATAGATCAATTATACTTACATTTATACTCATGTGTTTCCTTCTCCAAAATCAATTGGCATTTCACAAGCACGCTAGAGGATGGATTTATATTCACAAATTGAAACACATTTCCACTGGCAAAACCCACATGAATAAAGATATTGATCACACACTGATAAAAACACCCACAGTGCATTCATTTTTCCCATCTGAGAAAGAGTTATTGATTCACTGTAAATGTGGTTAGCTTGGTATTGTTAAAATGTAATGGAGTGTCCAAAGAATAAAAAAAAAAAAATAATGTGCATATTTATTAACTACTACACTGAACTATTAAACACAATTTATACTGTCACTGAAGCCTTCATATGAGGTTTCAGTTCTGGCTTCTGATATTAAGAAGTGGGAAAATGATCATAGTATAAAGTAAAATAATAATTTAACATTTCACCTCAGTTAGTTAAGTTTACACATCTTTCCCCTAACTCATATTCACAGTCATTGCACAGTTATTTTGACATGAACACAGAATCTAATGCAAGTTCAAATTGAAAGAGAAATTTTGTGTGTAGATTTACCTAATGAAAAGTTTAAACATGTCTATCCTATGATCTGTAAAACATTCCCAGTCAATGAAGTGTTCTAATTACATCAAATTCTTATATAAAGGGGGATTTAATTGCAACATACTTTAGCTCTCCATTGGCTAATACATTCCCATGAAAACAGAACAATTGTCATGGGAAGGATATTTGGATTACATGGTAAACAAGAATGAGTTCTGAAGCACAGTGATGTGTGCAAAAATTATCCTCGTTGCTATTTAAGGAGATTAGAAATTATATTTGAATTGTTGAATTTTAATTCTTCTGGTTATTCAGGAGTATTGTTCTGGTATTTCAAAGGTAAGTTATAGCCAATAAATTGCCTGGAAAAAAATGTAGTCTTTTATGCAATTGTTGCAATAACTTTTAATGATTAAAAAATATGTTATAAAACCTGTCATTAAAGCCTTCACAAATATTTTCCAAGAAAATATTTTTTGATCTGTGTTAACATACAAATAAGTTCCTCTTACTGTAAAACGTCCTCTTTTTGTTACTTATCAAAGAATTGTTCATTTGTAGGGAGCAGATAGAGTAAAAGCACAAATGGACTAAATTCTCAAATTAAAGGATACTTTTTGGTTTTGTTTAGACTACTGCAGTCTTCTACCTTCGTGCATAATTAGTTGCATTTTAATTGAAATAGAGAAGTTACCATACACTAAGTATTGCACAGAAAACCCAAACTGTGAAAATTCACATTGTTTATTACTATTACTTTCAATAGTTTGGTTTTAAAAATGTATATGCTTTCAGCTTCTAAAGGACAACAAAAATTCTCTTCTGAAGCTATTAGATTTATCTTTCAATCTTTGATTCCAGGAGACATCCTCCAACATTCTTAATTCTCTTCTCAACAGTGCATATAAAATTAGATGATATACACCACCTCCTGACCCTTTCTAGCTTTATCTAACAAATTAGTGTTTGCTGATTTTAATCTATTGTTCATAGCTCCATGAAAATGGTAAAATACAGAAACAAACTGGCTGACACCTTTTTCAGCCCCAGGAAGAGATAAAATTTCTTTAAAAATCTTGAGTTCATGATATTTTTGCTTCCCCTTGCTTATACAGGGTTTTTTTTGTTGTTTTTTGGAAAGTAATTCAGAATTCTTCTGACCATAGGTTTAATCAAACATAACATACACTTGCTGAACTGACATTTCAATCTGTACTCATACAGAAAGTAGAGTTTGAATTTTAATCTGTGAAAAAATGTTTTTTACTCCAGAGAGTTTTCATTCATTTTAGGACAGTTAAGTCATAATTTCCTTTCTGTAGAGAAGAAAAAAAATTCTAAAGAGATGCTTTTAGACTACCTACTCTCAAATAAAAAGACTGATACTTTTTGTCCATAAAACAACAATAAAGTCTAAATATCTATATATTTTAGTTTTTATAAAGCCAGAGCAACCATATACAGTCTTAAATTAAATTGCTGAATATTTCTAGTTCCCTGAATAAGTTAGCTCTTGTTTACCAGAAATAACATTAAAACATACCATATTTGAGAACAGACAGTCCCTTGTATCTCTTACCCATATGAAAAACTAATTAGAGTGTAACTTTCATAGGAAAAAGTCAGATTGTACTTTGAACAATTTTGAATCTTTGTTCAATTATTTGTTTGGAAGACTGTCTTACCAGAGTTATTTTTTTAATTGTATATTTTCATAATTTAATATTACCTCAAGACTTTTGGGCTTCAGTGACATTAGTCAAAAAAAAAAAGTCCTTTTCTTCTCTGTTGTTTTTGGAAGAAAATAGGAAGCAGCAACAGATAAAAATAAGTTGACATTGTGAAAGACAGTCTACAAGGTGAAGATTCTGAGTATTACTATTGCTTCCCTAGTGCAATTAAAATGATGTAATTCAAGATTGCTTGAGTTTGACTGCTGGGCTTTAAAGAAAGTTTAGTCAATTCCAAACCAGGTCTGTCTTTCTCAAAGTTAAAAAGATTGACTCCTGTTTATGAATCAGAAGAGAAAAATTTACATTCTGGGTTTCCAGGAATTCGTATATCAGGCACAACTGAAAAGAAATTACAAGAATTCTGATTAAAGACTGCTTTTTATCTAAGGGAGCCTAACAAGCACAAATTTCTTTGCTGTTCTTGCCTTATTCCATGTCTAGGCTTTGAGGTTCTATTTCAAAGGCTGAAAAAGCAATATGAAATAAATAACTGGTACGTCTCTAATCAACGTATCTTTGCAGCATCATATTAACATAAGAAATTATATATTGCTTAAAATTGCGTATCATGCTTCTATCATGTAATTTCAGTAATTTCTGTCAAATTAAAAATGAAGAATGCAGAGTAGATGGACACATTGCTTTACACCTTCAGCAACTACTGTATTTCCTCCCAGCACACAGTTAATCCTCTTATTTTTCCAGAATTTTTTTTATTCTAGAATAACACAAAGACATAATGAGGCTTATAGTACTTTCAGTAATTTATTGATATTTGCAGTGTGATGTATAATTATACTCCTCTAGCATCATTTGCCTTAAAATTCTATAATTGCAGAAGTTTCGGTTTCGCTGTGATAAAGTTGATATGCTATTGTTTTGATGGAAAGGTTCTTAGAGAAAAAGTATATATTTTTCTGCTTTTCTCATGAATAGTTTTGATATCAATTCATGATCTACATAAGAATGGAAAAGTCAGTCACACTGGAAAAAGCTGTAAAGGAAGCAAGTTATTATGATGAATTGTGAATGGTGACAAGGCGAACCATGGAAAAAATGAGCTATGTAGAAATCACAGGCCTTGTCAACAAGCAAAGAAGAGATTAACCCAGTGGATTTACCCTCTCAGGTACCTATACTGTTACCATTAAATTAATCTTTCCCACAGGGTCCACACCTGGATTTGTAGAGATAGTTATACTCATTAAGTACAGACTGAAACTATCAATATGCCCTTTGATACCTTTATTAACGTCCTAAAGACTAAAGCTGACAAGGTGTAGGGAATGAACTATCACTGCCCTGTGTGTACTCAGAGAGATAATCCTCATAACACTGCTAATATTTTTAGGGAACGTCACTCCAAACCAAAAGAGAGCACCTTCACAAGATTTGCTTTCCCAGTAACCTTTATGGTTGAAGATGAACATATCAGGTCTTTGTAATAGACCTTTAAGAAGTAAAGCATCCTTCCTAAGACACGAAGAAGATCCTGCCTCAGACAGCTAGTATTTTACTACATAATTCCACATCATTGAATGGCTCTGCTCAGTTGCTGTAGAGTCTTATATACTTTGGTAGAAGATAAAAGCAAGTTCTCACCTATCAAACATGCACAGCAACAACTCTCTGAATACAAATGGAAAGTGATGAAAAAGTAATCTATAAAAATTATTTGAGTTACAGTTTGAATATTAAAGAGAAAAATAATGTTTGAGGGGCCATGTTTATCTATCTCTGTATATACAGAAGCCGTATATAAAAGGTGAGGGAAATTGGTTCATTTTTACATTGTTTGTAATGCACAAAGCCTTTTCTGTGAGGTCTAGATTTTTAAGATAGGAGTATGAGTAACACTCAAGAAAAAAAATAGGAATGTAACATATTTTCTATCATAGTAAAGTTTTGCCTGACTGATGAGGTAGTATCACAGAAAAAAATGCTTGATTATTTTTTACACAGAAAATTAAGAAATATGGAATAATTGCATTCATTTACCACAAAAGTGAATAATTTCTAAAATTCAGTTACTTGAATGTAAGATGCCAAGAAATTATAATAGAAATTTTCATGGGGTAGTATACGTCCCTCTTTTCTTTCATTAGTAGGAGAAAACTTCTCATCACACACACATATTTTAGCTCTAATAAAAGATTCATTTTCATGGTTTATCACATGCAAGATGAAATCTCCAATACAGTGATGGACATCATCATCATCCTCACAATCACACTATTATGTCAACTTAGTGTTTCAGTTGAACTTGACCCTGAATTACCTAATCACCCTAATCACTGTCTGCTTTTTTCTCTCTTTGCAGCTAGACACAGGCAGAGATCTGCAAGTATAGACACTCAATCCTTCAGCAGGAATCTGACCTTCACTTCAGTTCTATTTTCAGGGACCATATCAGCCACACAGGGATGATCTGGTTTGGTTGTGCCTTTGACTCAAGCACAACTGCAAGAAACAGCCATTCTGGACAATAGAAGAGTAACCTTAAGACCCTGAGCTGCTTGACTTTTCTTTTGGCTTTGGTGAGAAGTTAAAGTCCTAAAAGAAGTCCTAAAGCTGAGGCAAAAGCACAAGGAGAGTCTGTCACAGAAGTGCACTTGCCTGATGTGGAATGAGAACTAGAGTGATCCCCTCACTCAAAGCAAGTTTTCAAAGGACACTACCATCACTCATGGGAACTTACGCCCATATTGCAGGCTACTTTATCCACTGCAAGAACTAAACATTAAATTCCGATGTAAAGCAAACTCCAAAGGCTCAACTTCTTTTTCTACTGAAGTTATTTGCATGTTTAAGTCTTCATTGCACCATCAAAATTCTAAAAGGACCATATTTTTGTTTTAACTTTTAAACCCCTGAATATATTTATGTTTTCAATTTGTTCTTAAGGGAAGTCAAGATACTGGCATTGAGTATATCAAGAAGTATCTAGGTTTTCAGATGTTTGGTAAGACTGAGAGATGACAATTTGAAGTAATCATCCCAGAAGTGTCTTTACTCAACTGATTGCAACAGCAACCTTAAACATCTATCTCTATCTTTATAGTAAACACACATGCATTGTAGTTTCAAGCTGAATATACATCCAAAATGCAATAAACTGATTCTGACAGGACATGCAAGAACTTTTATGAGAAACAGATGCAGTGAGAAAAGAATACAGAGCAATTAAAAAAAAGCCAGCAAATGTAATCTTTTGCAGAAAATTTAGCCTGCTTCTATAAGCATACTGAAATTAGTTCCCTTAAAGCTGCAGTACAAAAAAATGTTCAGTGCTGAATGCTGTAGGACCACATTCCTATTGCCCAGCTGATCACTTCCACTCTGGGCTGGAAGGAGGTGCAAAGAGGCTGAAGACAAAGGCTTTCAAAGTATGGACAACACAATTGGATGACAAAGTTGTTGTTAAGCTCAAGACTGTAGAACAAACACAGAAGACAAAACTCCAATAACTTCAATAAATTCTGTCCCTTTTTTTAAATGTGTACTAACAAAAATGCAAGAGACTCCAAAAAGTTCTTCCACCTACAATCAGTTGCCTGGGACCATATCCAGACAGCTTTGTAGCACAACCAAGGTGGTAGATTTTATATTACTGTTGCCTTGGAATATAATCCCAGCTATCTTCAAGTGCGTGATATCTTTTTCAATGGGCATTACCCAATCTTCTCCCTATGTTCTGATGATTTCAGTAGTGTTTAGGTTATTCTGGTCATGAAATTAATTCCTATAAAGGTTTGATTATGTATTGAAGAATCTTGATTACCTTACCCATCCAGAAAGCTCTGTGTTTCATATTTATTTTACAGGACATAGAGCCATTTTTTAATACCAATTTATCATCAATCTTATGGTATATGAAACAAGTCTGTGTGTAAAAAATGTCATGCTGTAATTCTATATAGATCACAAACGATGTTGAGTGCACATGAATAAAACCACTTACAGGAAATCCATAACAAAGGAAACAAAGGTGTTCTTTTCATTCTAAGGCTGTCAAAAGTAAAGTCAAGTTTTCCAGTATTTTCAGCTCAATAACTGATATGATTATGATCTTAACACTTTGCCTTGAATCCTCCTTGACAGGGAAAAAAGTATGAGAAATACTACATTATTTTCTACACACACTCATTTTTTCTGTATCTTATTAGTTTGTTTCTGATCTTCTCTTGAAATAATTTTTCATACCATTTCTGTATATGCATTATAAATGATTTTGGATTGTTCTGCTCTGTTTCTGAAAAAATAAATCTTACATAGCTATTAGAACGTTTACCATACACACATCAGACAAAGGAGGTACTCAGAAAAGATGGATCAGGATTACTTGTTTGACTATGAAAAACTGACAGGAAACAAACCCTTGAGTTTTATACCTGAATCAGACACTAGTAGGAAAGAAAATCCAGTGTCCTACATGTATTTATAGGTATAATACCTATATATCACTCCTACAATTTATGTAATTGTCAATAAGTATCTTCATAAAGTAGTTTAATCTTGAGTTAATACATTTTTTCATTTTTTTTTATTTTAAATATCTGGATTAGAAAATATGCAACTATTTTTTCCTACCACAAAAGGGAATGTTTTCCAGTAATGGTATATTAATTTAATAATTTAATGTGTAAAAAGTATCAACAGAACTGAGAGGAAATAGTGACTAGCCTTGGATTTTTTGAAAGGTTTTGAATAGATGTTTAAAATTAAGATACTAAGAGCAACATGATTGAAAGAGGTTTTCTGGACAACCCTGCACTGGGGAAATATTAATCTTAGTTTTGCTATCAACTTGCTTTGTAGCTTCAGGAAAATGAAACTTGTTTTACTACAATAGAACAGGATAAAACATAACAGCATAATAGCATAAAAATTAGAGCTAACAAATTAATTTACTTTTTAGTAATAAAGAGAAAGTTATTTTGTCATACATATATAATGATTTTCAAGTTTTTTAACTTACAGTCGGAAAAAATATATAGGCCATGAGAAATCAGCTCAACTTTCTTACGAAATTTTTAAAGAGCAGAAATTTCAGCTTGTAAAATTTGCTGGTTTTAACTCCTCATATATCATACTTAGTTTCAAATGAAACAAATCCTTAGTAAATTATACACAGAATAAGAACTACCTTCATTTCTCCCCTCCATTCATTGCAAAGTTGGATACATCTCTATTATATCATTTCAGACTTTTCAGAGCATGTTTAAATGTTTTGCAGTAATATGAAATTTAAAGCGTCGGTTTCATTTAAAAAGAATTTAAAAAATTATTCAAAGTTACCAGAAAATTTTTGCTTCCCTCGGTGTCACATTATGGTTAAGTTACCTAGAATTTGTAAAGCATTTTTATTTCTCTTGAAGAGTTAAGGGTGTTTATTGTACACATCTACTTCCTCTGACAAATCCAGTCTCATCTTTCCTTGCTTTAGCCAGGTCCTACCGACAGAGTAAGAACTGAGAACATCAGTAGTAGGCCAGTTCCATCTGTCATGTTCAGTGACAAAACTGACATGAGCAGTTCCCCATTCAGTGGTTTCTACGCCTGTTTTGGTGTCATCAGGATGTAAAGATTTGGTGTCTCCAAGTATACAAAATTCAGCCTGTCCCTAAGCCTTTGGAAAAATATCCTATGATCTTTTCTCATCCCAGTGCTCCAGCTGTCATCCAAAGGCAGAGGAAGGCCACTGTCCTGTTTATGCCTATTCCCAACTTATTTAAGTATGAATTTTGACTTTTATTCATGGTCAATGAGACGTGCTCTCAGAACACATTCTCATACATGATTTTTTGTTTTAGAAAGAAGAATACCTCACTAGAGATGAAAAGAGATTTTTTAGAGCCTGTTTCTATCTGACCCATTGGTTACATTCAGACTCAGAAACAAAGAGAAACTTTGCTAACATTCTTCATCGGGTTTGAAAACTAGTCAGAGTTCCTTATTCTGTTAGTTATATATTCCTACCAAATATATACAACATGTAGAGATAGATATACTTACTATCTGAAATTTTATTCCATTCACAAGACTTAAGATTTCCGGTGGTGTTAAAGCTATATTTTACAATACATTAGCTCTTTTAAAAATATTTAATAGATAATTTGAATTTACTTCAAACACACACAAGAATCTCAAGACATATTTATGAATTAAATAAATTTTCATTCAATTAGGTGTTGCCATTTGAAATAATAATGTAAAACTGCTTGCTATAGTAAACAGTCAAATTTTAGAAATCAGAAATAAGACTCCTAGTACCTCCCACTGAGAATTTGTCCACATCTACCTTGTTTTTTTCTGGTTTGTTTGTGTTTTTTTCCTTTAATAAAGTAGTGAAATTCTTTTTTTTCCCATCTCTCCGTAATTTGCCACCTTAAACTAAACCCTTCTCCCTCTCTACCATATGAAAATCTGAATCCTTCCTTCAGTTCCATTTCTGCTTTAGGGCATGAACACTTCAGCATTTCCTTGTGGGTAAAGTTTGATTTGATTTGCTTTGCTTTGTGACATGTTATTCTTGCTTGAATTTTATTCGAGACTATTACAGGTTTGTTTTTTTTTCCCCCTGTTCCTCTTTAGCTGCCCAATATTTCATGCCACTCTATCCTCCATCATCTTACTGAGGTCATGCATTCCAGAGGCTTTCATCCTATTGCCAAGGCAAAGAACTTCTCAATGAACCTAAAAAAAAAAAAAAATTAAACATATTTTATTCTCTGCTTTTCTAGATATTAGGTATTCTTTTATATATCTCAATATTCAGAAATGAAAATTTAAAATTTTTAATTCAAATTACAAATTTCAAATCAACAGTTTTCAAATTGCGTTTAAGGGAATAATTTAAATTTGGACAGCTTCCACATTTCTATTAACTGTTTCGTTTAAGGATGCAGTTACTTTAACTGTATCAGCTCTGGTTTTCTCTTAGTTTGTTCTGAATGAATTCTCTTGTTGACACTTACCAGTGAACTGTCGTGTGATTAAAGGCTGTCCAGGAGCAATTCATACTGAGTGCTATCACACATCCAAGTGCATTTCTCTTCAAAATTATGTGTTTTTTCCATCATCATTGATCTAAATTTATACTCTCAAGCACAGTCTACTGTTGGCTTAACTCTCCTTAGTGTGATATTTAATTTCCCTAAAAGTAGTCTTTCCAAAACCTTTAGAGCTTTGCAGACAGACACCAGCCTTACGTGCTGAAGTCTTCAGTTACTGGGAACAAACTAGCTCCAACCTTTAACCTTAATGCATTAATGCAATCTTTAATCTTTGAAATTAATGCATCACATTAATCTAACACAACCTGATTGTCAGGAATCTACATTGGTTCAGCATTACATTCCTACATTGTACAACACTAAAGCAGGCGAAAGGGTGATCTCCTCATAATGAGAGGACTATGCATGAGTTTTGTTTGCCTGTCTTTGAAAGGGTCATAATAAATACTTTGTTGAAGCCATTTTGTCCGGAAGAATGTCCAAAATATTTGTCTTTTAAATTATGAAACTTTTCATGTTTTTCTTTCCTGATGTCTTTGCTTTGCTATATTGGTGAATAGCTGTAAAGGCAACTTAACTTTGGTGACCAAATTACTTCAACTGAATGATTTCAACATTAACAGTAATTAAATACTTTTCAAAGAAAACTGTTGCTATATCATCGGGCTTCTTAATCTCCTCAAGTTTTCAAAGTTCTCTTGTTTCCTGATCAAGTGTTTAGCTGATAACATCTGCCTTCTTTTGAAATTTTCCAAGGCCTACACAGAGTAAGTGCAAGAAGAATTAGTCTCAATTTCCATTTGGAACTCCTTCATATAAGCTTTTAGAGCACTTTAGACACATATTTATCTGTGTTGTATATCCACAGCATTCAGAAGCAAATGCTAATGATGTTCAGCAGGCTATAACCAGTGTAAAACTTCAAGCAGCAAACTGACAATGTTTGCTATAAAGCAGTCAATGGACTCAACAGGTAAAAGGGGAAAAAAAGCCCAAAGAATATACCACTATGGAAAAGTAAAGCAGTCACTCTAAGTAAAGAAACAACTAATTTCTATTCTAAAAATTTTCTTTTTTTTTTTTTAATCATATATTCAAGCCAAATATCAAGCTTAAAATTTATATGCACAGAATACAAGGTCAACATAATTTTCTTCACAAGGTAAAGAAATTTCCATATGTCATCAACAGCTAGAAAAGCATGGTCAAACATCCACAGTTTTGAAAAAAACTTTGTAACCTTCTTTGAGCTCAAACTCAAACTAGAAAGTACAAGATTTTACCTATTCATAGTCCTCAGTAAGTACTGCAGGTCTTAATAAGGTTTGAGAACAAATGGTATAGAAACCTCAGAACCCATTTCACACTTATATGAATGCAAATTAACACTACATTTCACAGGAAATATTTAGTAGGAGCAACAGGTAGGGGCTGAGGAAAGCCAGTTCATAGAGACTTTAGTTTATGTAATGGGAGATCTCCAAAGGGCTGGAAAGAAATTGAGTAAATTCATTACAATACAACTTAGTGATCATTAACAGTTTAACTGTTCAGACAGTGCTTGTATACAACTTTAATAAATAAAAGATTGCAGAAATAATGGTAGTTTAATTTACAGTGCAGAATCTGATAAAAAACTCCATAGTTTATCAGTGTCACTACTACATGGCTCTGATTTTATTCATTCTAGATAGCAAAGTGTGCTGGCTCCATTAAAAATAGAAAGAGAGGTTATTTAGTTTCTCTGTGGAATTCAAATCAAGAAAGGAATCTTTTATGGGGATGCAATTTATCTTTCAGTAGGAAATCTTGTGGAGCAAGAGATGGCTGAGCGAATACTGTTTGCAGAAAGCATATCAAACTGCAATAACCAAAAGTATGTTCTGTTTACAATTAGTGCTGTGCTTTGCCTGAACATATATCCTCTAAGTAATCATTAACAGCTCAGATCAGTCAGACTTGGAAAGAGCTTTTTTCCTTCCTTTAAATCAAAGAGACAGACACTGGATATGCAGGGATACAAAAAGACTTCCATATCAGAAACATTTATTGGATTTTTACTTAATTAAATTTCTACTGTTATTCATTGCTATGAATTCTGAACTGTTTTCAGTGACACAGTAAAGTTTTCTAAAAGATATCGCACCTCCATATGGGAAAAAAGAAATAAGTTCTTTAGTAAATCAATTTGACTAAGATCTACCTGAACTATATTATGTTGCACTAAAGATCAAGAAGATTTTTACATCAAAAATTACATAGATCTATGTGGGGCTTAACAGCAAGTGTATACAAGCTCTGCTTCTAATACAAAGCAGAACAGAACTGCAATGATGGAGACTGATGTTTATGACTTTTTAACTAGCCATCAGTCAGTTTTGAAAGAGATACTTTGAATATTCAGTTGCTAAATAATAACATGATTGCAGCCAACAGTTCCATTCCAGTGTGTTTGTGGTTGGTTTATATATATGTACAGATATATAGGTAAAACTATGAATGTGTATAAATGTGTGTACATGTGAAAAGAGAAAGGAAAAATACATTTACGCTTCAAGAATTACTTACACATCTTATTAAAAAATAAAAAGCAAATGCAAACCATCAGATTCACACAGAGAAGTGCTATCAAAATAAGTAGAGCTTTGGTTTTCACAATCTTAAACCAGCATAACTTCTGAAAACATATGGTAAAAGCATAAGGCCAAATTTTGAAGTGATTTACACAATGGAGAGCAGTGGCAAAGAGGTGTGGAATTTAGACTGTTTGATGTTTAATTTTAAGAAAATAATATAGAACAGGGACAAGTGCGTTTCTAAGATAAGATACAGTTTTTAAGTACATGCTCACAATAATCCCAATTTGTTTTTAAAATAATTCTTATGAATTTTAAGCTGAGCATCATATTTCACCTGCCATTCATTTTCTCCTCTCACATTTTCCAAGTCTCTTTCTGTTATCCCTGGCCTAATTAGAGGGAGAACCCACTGGAGTGTGAATAAATACAGATGGCAAATCAAGTACAACAGAAACTTGAAAAACTGCCCATGCAAAGCAAGCCATATTAGCTCACGTTTACAAATTGCACAAAACAGAACCATATAAATAGAGCTTTTTTTCCCTACTTATGTCTGCATAACTACCCAGCAAAATTTAATTTTATAAAAATTCTGGATTATAAGTGAGAAAAGTTGAAACTTGTAAAAGAGGATGGCTACAGGACTTAAAAGGCAAGTTGTTTCTTTGACAGAATTCTTGAAAAAGTCCTGGAGAATACTGAGAAGTAATAGAGTCAAAAAATTGTTTAATATTTGCTTTAGGCAATTCATGGTTCAGTTCCAGTACAGACCAATGCAGCCTATGAGAAGCAGGTGGTTTTCTCTAAAATTAGAGAAAAGGAGAAAAATTTGTACTAGAATCTTAGTTCTAGTAGAAGAACTAGAAACTAGAAGAACATTGTTTAAGAGAGGGTACAGCAGAAAGCACTGAAAAGGAGAGTTTTGCCTCAAAGGCCAGCCTTCAGCTCCAACAATCTAGACAAAATTAAGCCTGTATTTTTCAGTCGTATTTAATTTTAGTTAAGGTCAGAGATGCTGCAGGTAGAGGACAGATGTTTTTGCAACAACCACACTTGATTCCCCAGGTGACCTTTGTACTGGGTAAGGTTTTAGTCGTGAATGTCAGGAATGAACCCTAGACCTGAAACATTTGAGGTCCCGTTCTTATTTGGAAAAAAAACAGCAGGCAAGCCCTTATGTTCCTTTGGGAAAATAGAAAGATAAAATCAGTGTATCTGAGTCTAAGACGATGAAGAAGCAGAATTTTAATTAAGCATTGTTTATAACCTTCTGTGAACTAGGTTTTTAATTCAGACTCCTATAGATGAACTGAGTTTGCAAAAGTAAAAACTCGCAAAAATGACAGAGGTGTAAAAGTATGTTTAGGAATAGCTGGTTCCTTGGAAGTTCTTCCACAGTGGTCTCTGTATACTGTAGACTACAGATTGTCGTAAACTTCAGCAGTTCATGAAAAGTAAGACAGTAAATATATCTTGGAAAAGCTGGAAAGAGAGTATATCTATGTTGTTTTCTATTCCTACCCTTATCCCACAGGTCTATTTAGACTAATGCTCTGTAGAAGCAAAGCTAAACTGATTATTACACACCACATGATGCATAGTATAAAAGAAACCTAACAACATTATGACCTCCTGGAGACCTACAGTAAATAAGCAAAAATAAGATATCCCACAAAAATAATGTTGATATGGTTTGTTTCCCAATAAGAATACCCTCTAGTGTTTGGCAAGATAAGATAGCAACACGTATTAACATGACAAAAACTGTCTCTTTAATTAATGGGTTTATTTTTAATGATTATAAGATGAAAATGCCTCTTACACAAGGTCTCACATACCCAATTCCCAGGGCAGAGGGTGAGTAAGGTAAGATGTTTCTTAAGGATGACAAATGTGGAACTTACAATAATGACTGGAGTAATAAACACTTCTGTAATTATATATTTTATTTTTACATGTCCCCAAACTACCACATTCTTTTCTTGTTTAATATATTGATAAACCACTGATAATCATGTTATTTCTATAAATCACCATTCACTACAAACTTTCATGGCCTAAATGTCACTTATTTTATTTAATGGTTGTAGTACCAGGCTCCTTCCTCAGAGAGGTTTCAATAAATAAAAATAAGGAATACTACCTGTCTCTCATTAAATTATGTTTATTTTTTTAAACACTTCTACCTATGTGAAAGGCAGCTGTTGCCATAAGTATCCTCTTATTCTGTACTAGGCCCTCAGTGTCCTAGAATGGTCACACAAAACCCTTTCAGGGATGAGTTTCATGACATAACCTCTTTTTATATCCATTTTTTTAATATAATTTTTAATGGTTAACTGACCTTCAAGATAATAATGTGGTCTAGAATACTCATTGCATGAAGTTTATAAAAAAGAAAAAGAAATTAAATCAGACCCCATGAAAGAGATCATGTACTGGTCAATACTACAAATTTTATCTGCCTACAAGAAAACAATTGTGCAACCATACAGTATATGGAAAATATAAAGAAAATTAATAACATCTTCTCCAATATAAAGAATAGAATTTACAGCTACAAAGTCAAAAGGATTGATAGCATGTAATAATGTATATAATAATGTATAATAATACCATAACCCAGGTTGCAGAACCCCAGTTGTGACCAGACAAATCACAACATCACAGAAGATAGTAAATTTTATTTAATCAATAAAGATACATAGTATAAACTTAATTCATGCAAATAATTAAAATAATATGAGTTTGCAGTCAAATAGCAGCAGGAGGGGGAACAGAAGGCAGACAGGGATGGCAGACTGCCTTTGGGCACAGGGATGGAGCCAGAACCATAACAGCAATTTACCTATATACAACTTACAAAGTTATTCACATATATACACTATCTAAGGACACACAAATTGAACTGGAATCTTTTATTAACATTATGACAATATTAAAAATTATTGTCTCATCTCCAATTAAAACAAAGTGGTTGAAAATCTGAGGAAATTAAAATCAAATGTTGAAGAAATGGAGCAATATTGATTGCTCATAATCCAACTATGAAGCTTCAAAATATTTAAATAACTACAGGAAAAGAGAGAAGAATTGTTAACATTTCCTTTCCTGCACTTAAATCCTTATAGTAACACCCACATGCAGTTTAGAATTATTTTGATAAAACTACCAACCATTCCTATGGCAGCTTAAAAAAGAAAAATTGTTGATAATTCTCCTAGAAATTAAGGCAGAAAAAGGATCTGTTCAATTTTTAAAGTCATTCAAAAACTGTAGATTTTTTCAAGGCCTTCTTTATATTGTTTCAATCCCTCAATACGGGCTTGTAGTGCCTTTTGATTTTCTTCTTGTTCTATAAAGAATATCATCTTCTTACTATCCTTCTGTAATTTTTCTTCTCTGAAGAAGCTAAATTCCATATGAAATAAAACAGTAGCCATGATTCATGAAATTTTAAGGTTATTTATTACTTATTAATCTCTTGTAACTCTTAGCAGCAAGGGAATCCCAGCTACTGTCTGGATTGGTAGATGGGGAAATCTTAAGAGTAGACAAGTGGCAGAAGAGTCCTGTTGTGGCGAGCCTTGGTTATAGACTACCCCATACTCAGCACACAGTTGGACTGATTAAAATTTTAGCTATAAGACTCTTTCTTTGGGAAAAAAATCCGATGGAATTAAAGAAACTACTCTATGGAAAAAGTGTCAGAAACCTTGTATACTGGGGTGGTTTATCCTTCATACACAAAAACACGCTTCACCTGCAAAAAGTTGTACAGTTGCAACACAGTCCCTTGAGGTGCTTTTTGAGGTTTTTCACTCAGGTTTTGTTCTTGATGTACATGTGTTTACAGTTGAGTTATGAGATAGGAAATCCATAAAACCACCAAGCTTAAGAAAATGTTTCTAGGAAAACAATATTTTTTTTCTGTTACAAAACACAAAAAAGCTTTTAAATACTGCTAGGTAGCTACATATTTTACATGGTGTTTTGTTCCCTTACCACTCCCATAAACCAGTTTAAACCTTACTGTCAAACGTTCTGATGATATTTTTATTTTTTTATTTTAGATGTTTAAGTGTAGTTTAGATATTTGAAACATGTGGTTTGATCTCAAAGAAAAGCATTTTTGTTTCATGAAAGAAATAGTCTTTCATTGAAAGAAAACTATTTAACCTGCTTACTGCTACAATCTATTTATTTATTGCATTTATTAATATGTTCTCTACTATATAGTAAAAAAGTTATAGAAATTCAGTGTAAATAAATAATCTTTATTTAATAGTAAAAGCCTGGAAAACGAAGGGGAGAAAGATGAGACTGGAGGATTCAACAGTCTATAAATATATAAAACAATTACTGATAAATTGAAAGGAATCCCCTCCATTTCTAAACTGGGCAAACATAACAGGAGCCAAGAATATTTAAACTTGACGAAAAAGTCCCAAACTGGACAGACAATGAGGAGTACATGAGAAGAGATTGCATTTAAGGAGGCTTAAATAGACATTGAAGGGGTGAGCCTGATTCTTTTACAGTCCAGGAAGTTTTCAAGCATTTCTAAAAGGGAATATCCAGTTATGTGCTGAAGCCCACAGAATATATTGACCAAACTACACCACTCCTCCATCAGTCGCTGGCAGTGCTCTGTGCCAGACCAATAGAACTTTCTGCCTTCAGGGTTAGAATATCTCCAGACACTTGTGTTCTCAAAATCAAACTTGTCTTCCGCAAAAGGGCACTGTCAACAATACTTTCACAAATGTACAAGTCCGAGACCAAAGCCAAAGCACTTGCTTCTGGTTTGAGAGGAATTTCCTTGACAGCTCCTTCACTCACACTATTGAAGAGATTTCAAATTTTTCTCTTTTTTTTTTTTAAACCTTCCATTTTGGAGGAAAAACTGTAAAGTGAAGCCAAAAAAGCTTTTCCAGCAATAACAAAAGGAGGGACTGGTAGAAAGCAAAAGGATTTTCCTGTGTATCTAATTTGTTTCTAGCCTGTTGTTTGCTCTCATCTTGCATTTTGTGTCTTCCTCTACTCCTGGAACTTTTCATCTTTACTATGACTTTATTTAAGCATGTTATCTTCCCTTCACACTAGTAAAAAGAATCTTGCATGTATTTTGTCAATGTTTCTTGACAAAACACAGTTCTAATATAAGTTGGTAACATAAAAGGAAAGATGTTTTCCTAATATTTACTTGCAGAGTACTTGGATTCAAAGGGCTCTTGGACTGATCTGGAGATCACTGTTACCACTGTTATTGTTCTTTTTTTTTTGGCAGCTCTCAGCCCCATAGAGCTAATCAAGCTCTGCTTTCATTGTGCATTTTAAAGTTGTCCTCAAACTGTGAAATATCAGTCAAAACAGATTATTGAAGACTGCACTCCAGATACATATAACTTAGACCAAGTTTTTCATTTATATTTTACAGATTTTATCTTCAACTACTGCTGCTAGACTGCAATTACTGTAGCAATTACTGCAGCATTCAACACATTAATGCTTTGAAGCTTGAAATGTCCAAACTGTTTTAAGTTTTTAGGAACTCAAAAAGGAAGGTCAGAACCTCATGAAGTCTACATATTCAGCAACAAGGATATTAACCTTTTTAAAACTAGATAATTTCTAAGTAAGCTAAGGTAAACCAGTAAAGCAATGAAAGCCTCTAAGCTGCTCATTCTTTCCATCGTGTCACTTTCCATTCAAAGAGTTTTCATCACACTTTTAGAAAATATTTCCTTGTGCAAACACTTCCAAGTCTGTCTCAGACAATGTATGAGCATTTAGAACTGACCAATAATAATCTTCAATATTTGAAGACTGTTTAGTGGCTAAATAATACTTCAGTACCAGCAGAAGTTTCCTGGATAGAAAGTACTTGAGATATGATAAAATAAGCCATTATGACTGCTTAAAACAGAACTTTCAAAATATTAATTCTCTGTGGTTTTGAGTTGTTTTTTTTTTCCTCTTTTCCAGTATTTGCAGGTATTCAAGCCATGGTCCCAGTTAGTTACGGCATGGATAAAGCAGTTGACAGCTAGTGGAGTTAATGAAATTCTGTTTTACTGGGAGAAGTAAATATGTAAAATCTTCACTGTCACACAAAAGTAAAACACACCTGGATCACATTGATTAGTCTTTCTATAAATACAGCTGTGAGTACCTTTGGATATAACACTGTAATTGCATGCTTCATGAGAGCAGAGGAAGCAAAAATATTGTGATTTACACTCATGTCTATTCAGATTCATCAGCAACATGCTCCATCTCTGGGAACATTAAAAAAGATCCACAAAACCACACATTCTTTTTTTCCCCTTGAGAATCTGTCAACATTTCAGTGAGAAGTTGATCTTTGGTTATGCTGCTCATAACCTTATGAAAGTTGCTGCCTTTTGAATATTGAGAATAGCCCTCTCTAATGATGGTTTCAAAGCTGCATGTGCTTTTTTCTTGCTGATATTTTATCACCACAATAAAAACATAGATGTGCATACGTATTCTCAGTGGGCTACTAAAAGCCAGTCCAAGGTTTTATACCTGGAAACAACTGATTACTAAACTAATCAGAAGGATTTTGAGGTGTAGGAGCAACAGTATTTTTTTTCCACACCAGAAAGTTCTTTCCATTATTTACCATTACACTAAGATAACGGTGTCTGCAGAAACATATTAAATGTTAGCATTGCGAAATTTTTATTTTCGCAGTCAACATTTTTGTGACTGTAGCAAGATTATTAGATCATTTTCAAGATGAGCTCTGCTTAATCTGCATTTGTTTTACAATTAGTTGTCATTTCATCTTGTTATCTAGCTATATTAAAGAACTGTAGTTGCATATCCTTGTCATCCCTACACTGTATACATATACTCTAACAAATGGAGTAATCATATGGAAAATCTGGGAAAAAATGCCGATTTAAAAGATTCATTCACCAGACAGAGCACACAATTCCCAGAACAACTGAGATTCTCTGCCACAGGTTGAATGTAAGACACATACTAACATGAGAAAGATACCACAAACATAACAATTTCAAATTAGGGAGAGGAGAAGAAGAGCTCTGACTGGTTCTATGACAGCTTGGCAGGTGAGAGGAGAAAGCTGGAGTCAACTGTGTTGCACAGAAACCTATATTGATAGAACAAAATAGAAGCATTGAATCAATCACAGCACTCTACTCCTGAGTGCAAAGTGACTGTCTTGTTAAACAAGCTACCAAGAGAAAGTCAAAGTTAACACAAAGGAATCAGATACTCCACAAGTAGTTTAAGCTACACGGTCTCCACACTTCCAAACAATTATTCACACCACATGAAAACAAGTTCACTATTCTTCCTTCTACCAGCTGGTTTGGTTTTTTTTTTTTGTGTATTTGAGGTTGGTTGGTTGCCATTTAAATAACAAAATCTGTGCTTGTAACACTTGAAACTAAACAGATGTAGTCATATATTTCAGCTTTATGTGGAATATAAGCAATATGTTTTTTTAAACAAAAAGAGGTTGAAAGAAACACTCAAAGTTTAGAAGCATGAACCTAACCAAATGTTTTGCCAATTTTAGAATCTCATAGTAGATTAGATCACAATTAGGTGCTAGAACAAAGTAGAGCTGGGCAGGTGGCAGTAGAAAACTTCTCAAAACAATAAGAGTTCCATGAAACCACATACATAGTATTTAAAGGAGACCAGTTCTAGTAGTATGGACATGAAGGAAGCCAAATTAGTGTTGAAGAAGAATTTCAAGAGAAACGGAGATGACAGGAACAATACATAATGATATCTTGCTGTGATAAATACTACAATTGCAGCAAGGTATATGGCAGAAGAAAAAGTGAGCAGAAGAGGAACAATTTTGCATCATTTTTCAAAGACTATACCAGATGCATAACTACTATTTTTAGAGGAAATCTCCACCTTTCCCTAGATTTTTTTTGCCATAAAACCTGGGAAAGTAACTATCAACTGGAACATTTCTGAATGCATCTCTATCCAGCTGAAAATCCTGTGCTGAAAGCAGTACCAGAAGGTTAAAGGAAGTAGAAAAAGAGAAGTAAACAACAACTTCTTTTCCAAGATGCAAATACATAAATTGAACATGTAAATAATTTGGAAAATTATTTTCACCTCAGTAGTACTCTATGATACCCCTGAAAGAGGTGCCAGAGTGACATGCTGCTTTCTAGAATGAGTTAGCACCTGCCTAGAAACCAAACCAGAACCTCAGGCTGCTGCACAGGTTGACTGTGGCACCTTAAGACTTCCACCAAAAAACATAAAACACACTTAATAAACAGAAGCTCACATTGTACAGTGCTCACATGCCTAGTAATTGATTTTCATCTAAACTGACTGACTAATACTTTCACCAGTACAGAAACTATTTTTTATTGTTCTATTCATGAGAATTTAAATAACCAGCTATAACTGTTGTACCAGAACTATAATCTCTTAGTAATCAAGGTCTATCCACATGAATAAGACTTTTTACTCCTCAGCTCAGCTTATAAAAGATCATTATTCTATTGTAACACCTAAAACCAAAGTTCAGTAAGCCACTAAACATCCACAGAAAATTATGTGTGCAAAGTAAACCATTATGATTGTACAAGAAATAGCAGAAAAACCTTTTCCTCTTACATGTCTGTATCTTTTTACTGTATCTATGTAAATATTATGAACATTTTTAAAAATGAATTCCTACAGAGACTTTAAAATTTAGAAACAACAAACAACAACACTACAAGTTCAAAGTATAGAACTAGCCACACCTGCATATGCACAAAACCCACTTGTGTCCTCCAGCTTCCCCTCTCTGGAAGAATATGCTTTTTTTTACTTTACCACAGACAACAAAAGAAATTACTATAAAGTACACAAGTCCATTAAATTTAAAAATTAAATTAAAATAGACCTTCAATTTCAAATAGACCTTCAATTTTCACCATGCCCTTTCAAAAGTCAGAATATGGGAATGTTGGTTTTGGTTGATTTTGGTTTGTTGTTAGGTCTTTTTTTTTTCCCTTTTTGATGGTAGAATAGGAAAAATTTACAATTCAACTTCATCTAGAACTCACAATTTCATAGTCTTACAATAAGTCCTTTGAGCCCCCAAAGTGTTTAACAGAAATTTTCATTTCAAGTTATACCTAACTTCCTCCCCACATTACTAGGACCTCCTAGATTTTTTCCTCCTAGGGACTGAATTTGAATCATTCTTCTTTATGTCTTTCAATAAACTAATTTAAATTAACTTCAGAAATTCTTCATACAAGTAAGTATCATCAATCACTCCCAACAATTTGGGTAACTATTTGCATTATACAGAGTCAGCTTACATACCTCTGGTAAACTTGCAAGAACACAGCTAAAAAAGTTGGCAAAACCAGACCATCTTTTAGCTACTTTTTGCCTTATTAACACAATCAGTTGATGATTTACAAACATATGATTTAGCCCTGCACAGCTGTTGCCTAGTTCCCATAATCCATTCTTGAGTTCTCAAATGAATAAAGAAGAAAGGCTTCTGCAGAAATTGCTGAATTACCTCCCTTCTTTTGTTTGCAAGCAGGTGGCACCTCTCACAGACCTAATCAATTCAGCCTCATTCATGAATAAACTGAAGATGCAGGTAATCCGGCTTTGAGAGAAAAAAAGGTCTCTCACTGTCAGGGTCTTCTTGATATTACCAAAATTTGAATCATTATTTTTAGAACAGGCAGCTTCATACTGCTGAAATTTTACCTCTCTTAGACAAATTTTATTCTCATTACACTCACCTCATTTAAAATTGTCATTTCAGATGTTAGTTGCCTAGGGAGAGAGTGGAACAGGTGCTCATAGTATTCTCTATTAAAAATCTGTGCCTCTGATCTTCACCTCACCCAAACTCTCAAACTGTAGAGTTTATATGGAATACTCCTTTGACTGATGAAGAATGACACTTCATTAACCTTCCCAAAATCTTCTAACAGAATGTGATTAACCCAGTTTTGCCATGCAGATTACATTGCTCCACACCTGCTACTTTTTAGTGATTCCAGGATACAGGGAACTTGCCACTAAGTGCTGGGTTATTTCTTTGTTGCTTTGAGGGTTTTGTTTTTTCATGGAATATCTGTTTTTCTCATCTCAGAAACACTGGCTGTTACTTGCCCCTGTGAAAGTCCAGTCTCGCAGTAGTATGAGCTTTCAGGCATAGCTGTGAAAATATCTTCCCCAGAATACCAGTTTTAGGAAGTCTCAGTATTCCAGCCAAGGGCTTGTTTGGGCTAATTTTTTAGGCAATGCTCTTTTCACATCATGAAATTAATACTGGTTATTCCAGGTCATTTGTGCCTACCAAACGCCCATGACATCATCCATCTTTATGAATTGTATTACCTTAAACACATTTATCTGGAACAGTTCTTTGGATCAGTCTTTTATCTAAGGCTTTTATCTCCAGCTCTTGATGTTTTACCAGGCTTGTCTTTCTCAATGAAGAATGGCATTGACAAATTAAATTAGAATCATGGAATTAATTTCTTTGCCACAAGTGTTGGAATGAAATTGATTCCTTTGCTATGAACCAGCTGCAGTCATTAGCCTTGTATTTTACAATTGTTTCTACTCTTACGCTGGTCTAATAAACTGTCAATTGAGTGTATTTTATCTGTCACATTTATTTAAAGTGATCAGACTTTGTGCAGATCCCAAACTCTAATACAATAAAATGGAGGATTTCAAAGACAACATTTTTATTAGGTGCCAAATATTTCTCACTTCTTTGTAACTAAGCTTTTTCCTATCTAATTTATGAACTAAAAGTATTATAATTTCTATTCATATTTTCACCCTTTTCTTCACTCCCACAATATGACTAAAATCATTAAGATTTAACTGTTAAAAACCTCTTTGCACTGATAAAAGTTCTGAGCACTTACTGCTCTGAATTTGTTGTAATTGCAGTACTACTCTAAAATATTAAATGCACTTAAGCTAATAAACTCATTAACATGGAACCGCTACCAAGAGACAAGGTTCATAAAGGTACATTTTATTTAATTCTTCTTTTTACAGTGATAATATGAAGTTAAATTGATTCCATGTATTCTTGATAGTCACCACTTACAGCTTTGTAATCTATCCACCCGGAAAATGCATAATTCGTAATTTCTCTTGCAAGAGTTCTTGCGATTGCTTATCTACAGTATGAGCAATAACAGTCAGTTATATAGTTAGGCTCTAAAGGCATATTTATTCTTAATCTAATTTTACTGACACTGGAACTGTTGACCACGGAATAATTGAAGAACTCCTACACGTAAACCAATTTTTCAGAGACAGTAAAGAGTGGTTTCAGTGATTTTCAAAAGAATCCTCGGTGAAGTTGTTCGGATTAGTTGCATGTTTCATACTACATGCTTTGTGATCTGTTCCTGATATATGTCACACATCCCCCATTTGAATCATAGGACTGTGCTTAAGAATCTGTTTACACATCAAAAAGGCAGGAGAGAAGGACAAATTAAAGGAAAGACCCAAATTAAATTTGATCGTGCAAATTTGTATTCAATCAGCCTCATTTAACCAGCCTCATCTCTCTGCCTTATAACATCATGGAGCATATCCTCCTGGAAGACATACCCCATCATATGGGAGACAGGGAGGAGATTACAGACAGAGAGCATGGCTTCACCAAGGGGAAACAATGTTTGACTAATCTGGTGGCCTTCTACAATAGAGCAACTGCATCACTGAACAAAGGAAGAGCTGCACATGTCATCTACATAGACTCCTGCAAGGCCTTTGATGTGGTCCCACGGAGCATTCTTGTTTCTAAATTGGAGAAACATGGATTTGAAGGACAGACTGATACATAAGGAATTCTCTGAATGACTGCATGTAAAGATTGATAGTCAATGGTTCAATGTCTAAGCAGAAACCAGTAAGTGTCCTTTAAGGGTCCATAGTGGGACCAATAGTGTTTTACATCATCATCAGTGATATGGACAGTGGGATTGACCCCATCCTCAGCCAGTCTGCAGATGACACCAAGATGAATGTCGCTGTTGATTTGCTACAGGGAAGGGATGGCACCCAGAAGGACCTTGGCAGGTTTGAGGAGTGAGCTCATGGAAACCTTGTTAAGTTCAACAAGGCCAAGTGTAGCATCCTGCATCTGAGCTCAGGTATTTCCCAGTATCCATAAAGACTGAAGGATGAATGGACTGAGAGCAGCCCAGTGGAGAAGGACTCGGGAATTTTGGTGGGCAAAGAATTGGACATAAGCAAGTAATGTGCACTTGAAGTCCAGAATGTAAACCATATCCTGGGCTGCATGAACAGAGATGTGGTCAGCAAGTCATGGGAGGTGATTCTGTGATTCTCTCTACTCTTGCAGGAGCCCACCTGTAGTGCTGCATCCAGCTCAGAGGTACCCAGTGCAAGAAAATCATGGACCTGTTGGTCCAGAGGAGGTCACAAAGATGGTCAGAGGGTTGGAGTACTTCTGTGAAGAGGGGTTGAGAAAGCTGGGGTTGTTTAGCCCAGAGAAGAGAAGGCTCCAGGGAGACCTTTTTGTGGCCTTACTTAAACAGGATTTATAAAAAAGATGGGTACAGACTATTTACCAGGGCCTGTAGTAACAAAACAGGTGGTAATGGTTTTAAATTGAAAAAGGGTAGATTTAAATTGGATATTAGGAAGAAATTTTTTACAATGAGAGTGATGACACACTGGAGCAGGCTGCCCAGAGTCATAGGTGCCTCTGCTCTGAAAGTGTTCAAGTTCAAGTTGGATGAGCAACCTGATCTAGTGAAAGCTGTTCCTGCCCATGGCATGGTAGCTGGAATCCCCTTCCAACCCAAACCATTCTAGGATTCTGTGAATCTATGAGTAAAATTATTTATTAAGACCTGATTACAAAGTGAAAGGTTGGTATCTGAAAGTTCCCTAACAAAAATGCAGGAGTCCTCATTCTATATAAACTTTTAATGCTTCAATTATATTAACAAAGATGGCAGAAAAATACATCTGAATAAATTATTTCCAAACAGTGTCTAATTCTGATGGAATTTTTATGAACTTGTTGAGGAATATAATATATGCCAAATGGTAGCATGGTATGAGTAAACAAGTTACCAAAAGACCAAGCTGAGTGGGAGTTTACAGCATATCAATTAATTCATGTACTTGTGTGCACATATTCTTATATTCTAATCCCTATATAAGTGGAAGAGAGCTCACTCCAGAGGCTACCTCAATTTAGATTAGTCATGATTTGTAAAGAGTATCATTAGAACTGATATTATATGCTGCCTTTCAGGTCTGTGTGAAAGTAAAATGTACCTTAGCTAACATATTATAAATTACTTATTTAACAGTAAAAGACCAACTTGATGACAGGATTAACTATATGTTTTACATAACATCCTGCACAAATTAACATCCCAGAGGCTGTTGAACTAGTCTTACTCTTATCAGGACCAAATTGAAATTTTGGTTTATAATGTGTAACTTTCTGGTTACAGCAGATGGATAAAAGTAAAGAAAGTGACTTTGTCCTGAAATGTCTTCTGCAGACATTTGCTGATATTTGAGTACACAGGTAATATGCATACATTAGTGGATAGATACACACAGGCAAATTTATTCAGGGCCACTAATACCAGCTAAAGTGATGGTCAAGTTAAATTTAGACAATATCTTAGTAAGAGAAACTAGTTCTTAAAATCCCTGACTCCTATAAATGCCTTGGTATCAAAAAGTTAAGCAATTGCTGCTCCAGAAACCCAAAATTCTGCTTCTGCAACTGACCAAAATCACTGTAACTTTATCAGCGTTTAGCAGCTTGATGTACACTCAAGAGGAGTTAGGATCCTAATATTAAATTTTTCACTGACTACTATGGTAAATACAGTAATAGGATTGCTGATAACAGGCCACAGGTCCTGTACTGATTTTACAAATACTCAGTACTGAGTTCAGTGAGGATTGAATTAATCCACAGCACAAGTCTGGTGTTTGTGTCCCTCTTAGTCTACTGGTGATAATGTTAGTCACTTTTACCTCCTGTTTTGGACAGAAGATTCATTGGTCTAGAAAGAAGGGAGCAGAGAAGATAGAATTCTGGACATTATATACAACTAACTATAATTATGTTGTGGATTCTGATCTGTAGCTCAGGAACTACTTATATGTTTTGAAAAAAAAATATTTGGATAAAAGGCTGACAAACCTGCAGTTGCTTTAGCTGATAACTGAAAAGATCATTCCGTGTTGTAAGCACCCTCACATTCAAGATGTCATGCAAGCCCATCATATGTGATGCAATGGCTATTTTGGAACACAGACTTGATTATTTTTAACTAAGAATGAAAAAGAAAACTATATTGCCATGATTTCTGATTGATGTTGAAGAAGAGCTGTAAAAGATACTGTAGTGGGTTAACCTGACCAGCAGCCATATGCTCACTTACTTCTTCCCCCTCCTCCAGAGGACAGGAGGAGAAAATAAAATGAAGAAGGTTGTGACAAAGACAGGGAGGTCATATGCCTGCTACTGTCATGGAGTTTATTGCCAATTAAAATATATCTGAATGGTAAGAAGAATATTAACTAAAATACTACCTTCCCCTCATCGCCCTCTTCTCAGGCTCAACTTCACTTCTTCATTCTTCCCTCTCCTACCTCCTCCTGACTGGTCCAGGTGAGATGGGAAGTGGGCAGTTGTGGCGGCTCCTTTCTGCTGTTTCTTCCTCTGAATTCCTTTCCTCTGGTCCAGTGAAGTTCCTTACGAAGGGTTTCAGCCCTCCAGGATAAGCCAAGGTTTCTTCACGGCATATCCTGCTCCTTCTCCTCCATGGGTTCCTCCCTGGGCTGCAGTGCAGACATCTGCTCTGGTGCTGTCTCTCTAGGGACTACAAGGAAATACCTGTTCCACCCCAACCTGCACAGGTTGCAGAGGAATCCCTGCTGGGACATCTGGAGCACCTCCTTGCCTTGTTCCCCTCTCCTCTCACAAAATCACAGAATTAATTAGGTTGGAAAAGACCTTTGAGACCATCAAGTCCAACCTATGACCAAACACCACCACGTCAACCAGACCATGACACTGAGCGCCACATCCAGTCTTTCCCAGTCACCTCGAGGGACTGTGACTCCAGCACCTCCCTGGGCAACCTGTTCCAATGTCTAATCACCCTCAGTGCTCTCAGGGCTGTCTCCCACACTGTTGCCCTCACCATTCTGCCTTCCCTTATCCCACCTCTCCCTGAGGCACCACCATGGTGGCTGTGGGGCTCAGCCGTTCCCTGTGGTGGGTTGGTTGGAATCATCTGTGTCCAGCACAGGGCAACCCCAAATGCTCCTCACAGGAGGAGCAACACTAGCAGCCCCCCACTGCCAAAACCTTGACACCTGCACACAATAAAGGAAACTGTCACCTTCATTGTCCATAAAATTGAAAATTCCACACCTGTACGTTCACTGAATTGAAGGAGTGTAACAATAAATTGGTTTTGGATTCAAACCGGAAAAGTACTGTGATCAGGGAAAGGTTTTTTCCTACACAATAATACCCTCCATATTAAAAGAAAGTGAGAAAAAATATTTTTCTCTTACTATGAATAGCTTCAGTAAATTACTGGAGAATCATTTTGTTACCCTTTTTTATCTCGCTTCCTTTTAAGAGAGATGTCGTATTTTATGTTTATTGCTACAGTCACCAGCACTTTCACCTTGGTTCCCAAATTAATGGTGTGATGCTTCCATTTTCAGAATCATCAAGTCTGTGTAAGGGCAACCTTATCTCCTGAATGAAATGAAAACACAGCTTAAGTGAGTAATTTTAAAGGGGACATTAAATAGATCCTTATACTTATATTGTAAATTAGTGAATAAAATTCTTCTGTAGTTTAGATGCTAATACCCACTATATCTTCAAAATGAGCCACAGGTAAAAAAATACAATTCTAAAAGCCCTGGGAAGACAGTTTTGTACTAGCTGAGAAAGATCTGAGTGCCAGTGAATCCTTCTGAATTAAATGAAAGCTCATGTATTCAGCAGGGTCAAACAACCAGAAAAGACTACTGTTATTAAAACAACAAAAATGGTGCAGATGTAATAAAGATCCTCAAATGTACCTGCATAAGAATCAAAGTTGTAGAACTGTATCTCATTTATAAGTTTCTATCTTCTTTCTTTTACTGGCTTGTTGTTATTAATGCCAGATTATTTGGGGGAAGATTTTTTCAGATTTTGTTTTTTCTTTTACCAACAGCTGTAGAAGTTACTCAGACTTCTAACATATGTACAGATTTGCTATTTGAAGGTGTAATGGGATTTCCAGACATATACTCGTTTTTCCTTTTTTTAAAAATTTATTTACATAAAATTAATGTATTTTTTTAATTTAAGTGGGTTAAAAATGAGTAACCATTAATTCTTTTGTAGTGGGCTTTACAGATTGTAGCTGGATTGTTTCCCTGGTGTGGTAAATTTCTATGACCTCACTGCAATGATTTCTTTCTAGATGACTGCAACTGATATTTCTTTTTTTTTTTTTAATATAATAAACAAAAAGATAACATGATATTGGCTTTTCCTGCTCTTCACAAACCAAAGAAGTTCTAATTTATTTTCAATTTGCACATCTAAGAAAACTCAAAACTACTTTAAGGGACTCTCAGCCTGTTTAAAGTGATTTCTTGTGCCTTCTAGTAATTTTCAGTCTTATGCTTCCAGAGTTCTCTTCATTTCATGTGGGTTTTTTTCTCTTGAGTACTTCATTTTCCAAAGAAATATGTGATTTTTCTTTTCAGAATCCACCTGTGCTAGATTTCTTTCTCCTAAACTTTTAAAGTTTTATGGAAAAATTCTTTATTATGATATTACTTTGTTAGAGTATTCATTGTTTTTATACCATATTTTCATCACTGGATTATAAAAAGATTTCATTTAAAAGGGATGGAAAAATAAATCTTTCTAGGGAGTCAAAAGTTCAAAAATTATGACAAAACTAAAATTCAGTCAATGACTTAAAGGTAACATTTCTGCAGCTTGTGGAATAGGAACAGCCAGCACATCATATAGGTTATTCTTTACCCTCTGTTTGTACTCAGGAGGCTAAACCTATAAAAACACCCAGTTCTTATTCCATCAGTAAAAGAAAGACTGATAAAATAGAGTGAGTCCTGTGGGAGATGAGTGTATGAGTGTAAACAGATCAAAAGAGTTGGCTTGTCTTGCTTTGAGAAAAATATATTTAAGGGCAGAAATCTAATCACTATCTACCACTATGTAAGGAGTTAGTTATGTAGGAGGTGAAGAAACACTTGTCCCAGGAATTCCCACCAGAAGTGCAAGGAGCCTCAAAAATTGCAGCAGGAGGGACACCTTTGTCATTAAAAATCAAATAAATTCTAAAAAATCACAGTGAGAGAGGCTAAGCATCGGGGCAAATTGCCTAAAAAGGTCATAGGATCTCCATCTTTGGCAGTTGTCAGAACTGGATGAGGAAAGACTCCAATCAACCTGGTCTGACTTTGAAACTAACCATTCTGTGAGTTCAGACTGGACCAGATGACTTTCCGAGACCCCCTCCAACCTCAGGTGTTTTAAGTTTCTACAGTACATAACATTGCTGAAATGATATTTTCATAAATGCCATCATATTGTCTCATGGAAACTCCAGATCCAATGAAATACAATAATAGAGGACTAGAAGTATTCTTTGATTTCATTGAGCTCAGTATCTTCTCATAAATGTCAGAATCAGTCTTCTAACTATTCAATTCCTTGTCCTAGACATGCTTATTTAAAAACTCTTTTTTTGTCTTCCAATTTCAAGTCTATTTTTTTACCACTAAAATTGATCCCTTTCCTCTTATGCCAATAATGCTATTTCATTCTTATCTGCTAGATGAACTGCAATCCCATATGTAACGTCCAATGACATTTCCCCTCAGCTGAAATCATTTTGTGTGAGAGAAAGACATAAAGATGCTCAAAGTAACTCTGAGTAATCTGGAACATTTATGAAACATTATATGGAAAGATAGAATCAGTGGGTCTGCACTGGCACCATCCAACAATCAGTTTAATCAGTCTTGCTTGTCATCAGTTAATTAGAGAAGGTGCAGATGAATCCCATAATCCATGACATGTAACCACATCTCTTTCCTACTGTCACTTTCAGACAAAGCACACAGCACCGTATATGAAAAATTTGCCTTATTGGTCTCTATGACTTCTACTTGATGAATTTTATTCCCTTCTTCCTGAATTACTTTGACACTTTTTTGTCATTTGCTAAGTTCTCTTTTCAGCTTGTCTGCCAAATTTTTTAATGAAAATATTAAATACAGGAGCAGTCTGTGGTACTCCACTTACAAAGCTCTCCATCTTGTTCATCTTTCAGTACAACTATTATCTTCTGTCCTGCGGTGAAACCCCTTTAGTCAGCTTATAAGTCTGCCTTATCCATCTCACCCTTCTTAAACTGCATCATATTCATCTCTATTTTGATTTAATAATTTCATGTAAGGCCTTATGTGAAATTAAGCTTCGATAAATTCGAGCTACTGTATGTCCTTTTCCCCAGAAAATTTGTCATATCTTTTTTAGGCAGCTGGTTTCTTTGGAACAATTTACCCTTTTTAAAATCAAGTTGTATTTTTTTACTAACTTTCAAGTATATAAAATGAAAGATAAATGTAAGGCACTGTTATAGAAATTGAGTGAGACACTGCTAAAACAGAAGCTTTACTCTTCTAAGAATAGTTGTAGAAACATGTAGGATGCATTAAATCTTTAACACTGCTGGGCCAAAATCAACAGTGTTTTGAGGAAAATGATCAAAACTATGAAGATTATTGGCAATAGGAATGTTAATCTATTATCTCTAATGTTTCACAACACTCTTCCAACCTTCCATAAAGAAAAAAGTCTGTTCTGATTCAGGATAAAAAATATATCTGTAAAATAAATCTTGAGTCTTCCTATTCAGGTTTTCGAAGATATTTTGATTTTTGGTTCAAGAATTTGGATTTGCCTACCTATATTTAGAAAATGCTCTTCCTGTTTCTAAGAGACTAGAGTGGATTTTACCTTCAAGATTAATCTAAATAATGAAAAGAATTAAATTAGAAAACATGTTTAAAACTCTTCAAACTTGACTTTATGAATAGAAAAACCCACTGGAAATGCATTTCAGAATTCTAAAACTGACTTTTTCAACTTACTGTGTTTTGCATTAATTCAAATGTTTGTGAACTAATAAATGATAAGAGTACAAGTAGATTAAGAATGAAATATTTTTTTCCAGAGGACCAAAAATAGTAAATGATTAAACAATCTCTTCAGTGTGTTTGTTTGTTTAAATTTTAACATATTCTGTCCACAATTATTTTTTCTAATTCTTATATGTCGACATATACAAAAATCCTACAAAATGAAAAGATAAATAAAATTCAGAAGTTTTTCCTAGGACTGGAAAACAGACAACACACGCACTGCAAGCAGTGACTACCTGATCTTCATAAGCTTCATGTAAGACCTGTGTTTTGACATCCTCTGGTATCCGGTTACACTGTTTCAGAGGTTAAATTCCCGGGAGAGTTAAGTAGCTCATCTGTTGTCTTAGTGTCAGATCTTACTGGTATCAAGGGCTACTCTGCCCTGTAGTACTACAACCGTAAATGAAACACAGGTGAGTGTTTGGAACATCTCAGTTACTTACTGTTCTTGGTGCAAACCAGAAACCCAGGCTCACGAATCAAAAGGACCTGGAAAAGCTTTTTTTTGTTTTAAAGTTTCTTTACCATCCATGAATTTCAAAACTTATCCACACCACTTTACTATTGTGCTACATGTATAGCACACATTGCAAAATAAAAATCCATCAGACGTTGTTTTTATACCCTTTGTGCTGCTACCAAAATCTGTTTCAAATAGTTCAGCATATTTTGAACAAATATGTAATAAAGAAAAGCAGCTGGGCATACATACTGAGAGGTCTTGAAAAGATGCAAGGAAAAGTAATTTCTTTTTCCAGTGATTGACAGTGAAATGTATTGCTTGCTTGTTTTGCTGGCAATCCAAAGAACTCAGCAGGGAAAAAAAGAATGAGAATTATACCTTACCCTTGTCCCACTTGGTTTTTCTGCTTGATCAGAATATTATTTCCATTTTGAAAGCTTGTAAAAATTTATCCAAGAAATCAGTACCTTGTGTTTTAGGAGTAGAGTAATTGTCACAATACCAAGGAAAAGTCCAAGACTCCTGTTTTTCAGAACTGAATGCTACTTATTTCACTGCTAAAGCTTTATGCACAGCTACTGAATATTGTGGTTTAAGACCTGGGTACAAGAATCCATCTAAGGCTTAGGTATCTTAGTTCTACATTTATCTATTAAATAAAGACTGAAGATAAGAATTTAATCATGTAGACTGATTTAATACCTCGCAAGATTTGAAGCACCTTCTTTCTACATTAAATAGAAAAGAAACCCACTGGATATCCAAGTGCTAACTTATATTTATCAGTCAGGTAATTGCAGTTAAGGTAGATTTGTCCATATATCTCCTGTAGCATCTAAAAATGCATTTTCCACAATTTTCAACACTGTTATTGCTAGTATATTGCAACATTATACTCTCTGCTGTAAACAGATAAGAGATGAATAGTGGTTTGCAGTGTTTCATAAGGCACTCCAAAAACAAGCTTGAGGAGCTGTCATTAAAAAACACATTGATGAAATGATCAAAATTATGATATCAGTAAGTGTTGGCTCTCACTGTTGAAAATCTACTTCAAAAAGGACACTGATATATTCAACTTTCTGGACCTATGAATATTATCATGCAAATAATGCATTTTTCCCCTTTTTCGTACAAAGACAAAAATTCAGCTCAGATGAAGCCAATAAAGTTGCACATAACTTCAGAGAAAATGGGAAGATAGTATCTCCAGCTTCCAGTCAACCAGAATGTGTTTTATGTCTTTGTGTCTGCAGGAGGGAATGCATGTAGAATAAAAAAAAATTAATGAGGAAGACAGACTACCAGTTTGTGGGTGTTTAGGTAGTCTCCTACGTGGAGGGAAAAAAAGCTGGATTCATATGATTTCAAAATGAAAGAAAAAGGGGGTTGAATTAGGACTTCAGAATTTTGAGTGTGAACACCATAAACAGAGACAATGAGTAAAAAAATAATAAATCTCACTGTGACTTTAGAAAAAGTTGGGTCTCAAAAAATTTATTTTCAGCTGAAATTATTTAAATAATTTGGTTTGCATTGACAAGTAACCTCAGAGCAATTGCCACCACATTTTTGAATAGTATTTGACTCACCTAAGAGGAGTCTAAGTTATACTACTGTGTTTTAGAGCTTATTATATAATGGCTTTGGCTTTAACACAGAGCCAAATGAGACAGACTGCCCTTTGCTTTTTGTTTGTTTGTTTGTTTGTTTGTTTTCCCTGGATGAATATTTCCCTGTGTTGAGTGAAGAGTTAGATGGAGTTTTTTTCCTCTAAATGATTTTTATTACAGTAATCAGTATACCCACTGACCCTGGACAGTGCAGTATTCTAGCTGCAGTGCAGCAATTGCAATCCTCAACAGTTTCCAGATTTTTTGTATTTCTTGGGAAGCATCACTCAGTCCCTTCCTAAGGCACATTCAAGCCTTTGGGTTTAGTGTTACACTCTTCAGCCTTGAAAGAAAGTTTTTTTCATCTTCTGTGATAGAAATTACATTTCTGTTTAAATTTTAACAGCTTTTTTTTTTTTCTTTCCCCAGTTTGTCAAAAAAAAAGTATTCAGCCTGTGTGCTATCATTTTGTATGTTCCTCTAGACTTGGTAGAAGGAAGAGGCTACGAAAACGTATTTCAAAGTGGTTTATGTTCTGAAAGGCACAAATCTTGTAAACTGAGATAAAATATACGGCTTTCTTACCCGGCCATATAAAAGCATACTCTTGGAGATCAGCAGTCTTTAAACTTTGCATTCACAACCTTTCAGAAACTTCCAAAGATTTTAGATGGGGATCGATACTGATTACACACATATCTCACTTGCTCTACCTAGGCTGCTTTTCCTTTTGAGAATACTTTGGAGTTTGAATTATTGTGATGAGAATTATCAAAGTGAAAAAAAAAACCACCCCTGTTTTGCTACAATTGTTTCCTCTAGTTAAAGAGCGCTTATTTTTAAAGTTAACCTTTAAGTGGCAAAACTTCTAAGTGTTAAACACTAGTGGCAACGTATTTCTACAGTGAATTATGAAACTTGAATTATGAGTTGTGATAAGTTCATGAACTTTATTAGCTAAATAAATCCTTCACATATGAAAACTTCAGAGATATAAGAGGCTGTTCAGGTGTAGGGGGAGGAATGCACTATGCAGTGCACCTTAGAAGAAGTTTATCTACTCCTCTAGGGCCCAGGTTTGTATTGTTGGATCTATCAGGGAGGACTCACCCCTGTGGATATGTACAGACTTTATAACAGTGTTTCCACATCCTTAGTTTTAATCAGGGTGGAGTCCTGCCTATGAGAATACTCATGGAAAATTACAGGCGTTGTTCTTCTCAAGATTAAAAAACTCTATATACTTCTGTGTTTTAAAAAAATAGTCAAAACCCAATAATGTATTCCAGTTATTAACTAATATCCTCTGGTTTATTTTAGCCCAACAAATGGACCAAAATTGGTTGATTGAGATGTAAGTAGTGTTCAGATTTCCCAGGGTACTGTCATAAATTTAACCTTTCCACAGATTACTTGGAAGTAAGTTCTCAATAGCTCTTCATGTCTCTTGTTTCACAGGTCAAGGGACATGAGACTAAGTTTCTGATTGCACCAATATTCCTCATGAAAACCACTTTCAGCAAGCCCCCACTTGCAGTGACTGTTGAGCCAGGAGATTTTTACAGCAACTGGACAACTTTCTGAAACAAGTCAGCTTGTATTGGCCAACTAGAACTACTTTTAAGGTCCAAAGCAAGAGGGCTAAAAAATCCTCTCCTAAAAACCTATACAGGTAGCCAGTTCTTATCAAAGCCCCCAGAAGCCCATAAGCTTCCCTTCTAGTTATTGCAACCGTTCCATGTTTAATTACCATGTTTGATTGTTCCATGTCTTAATTACCACATTTCTGACTGATAATAGGTTTTTTCATATCATGGTGAGATGTTTTTAATCCTATGCAAATATTCCTTTAAGCCATAAATAAGCAAAATTTGTCCAGTTTGTGGCACCACAGAAAAAAAAAAAAAGAAAAAAAAAATGTCCTTTCAATCCAGGCAAACAAATAAAAGCTCCATTGGTAAAACATGCCAAGCATGTTTTAATGAGAATACAGAGCTTCCAATGTCATGTATCTGAAAGGAAATGTTCTCTCCTCAATGAAATAAAGTGTTTGAAGCTCATTAAAACTAAGACAAATATTTCAAAAATACAAAAGGCTATGATGGCTTCTTAATGAACTGCTTTAAAATTCTCATTTTGTTATAGCTGACAGACATTATGGTTTCTTGTCTTTGCTTAAGGCAAAACAAGTTTTCAAGTACATGAATTTTTCACAGAGTAGATATTCATTTGTTCAGTTTGGAATTATTGCCAGATCAAAAGTAGTTAAGATAATCTTTTTATTGCTCCTGTAATATAAAGTCTTATGTTTAATAGAAGTTTTCTTTACTTATTTTCTTTACTTATTGATATACTTCTATTAAAGAAGTTTACTGCTTTAATAGAAGTATATCAATAATCAGACTGTGCGTGTAACTACTTCCAAGTTAATTCCCTTCGTTTAATTTAAACAAAATCATTCAATATTTCTCTTTGGTCTGATATTGTTATATGTTGTATTCTAAATAACAACAAGTATGATACTTCCCAGTTGTAACTTCCATGGAAGATTCTGTAAAAGAGATAATGGAAAACAAAATCAGAAACTTGATACATATTCAACTCACTGTTGACAACTATAAATTACTGCAGATGAATAATAGTGAAATGTATTTCTGACAAGAGTTTCAGGTTGTTCTGGGCCACAAACTGGTAAAGTTCCACTAATTACACCAGTAAAATATCTTGTTTCTGGTCTTTCTATTTAATCAAAAAAGCCCTTCTGATTTCCACTGCTAAATCAGGAACTTTATTTACACTATATGAAATACATTAAGTGAAGAAGAATGAAGAAAGGAGACACATTTTATTTTTTTACTGCTGTTACTAATCAGAATTTGCAAAATGGGTTTAATCATTTTTTGAAGCTGGGGGACTGGGGCTTCAATCTTTTGCTGAATTTTAAAATGTTGAAAACTACTGTTAATTTGCATTGTTTTGCTGAAATGAAATCCTTCATTATTCCTCCTTTGTGTTTAATATTGGTAAATTCAAATATATGTTAATGAAAAGCAATATAAACTGTTTCAAAACAACTTCAACAATTAGAATTGAAAACAGGTACAATAAAAACCTATAGATATCTAATTTGGCAATTACAAGGCTTCCTAATAGCTATTCACTTTTAATCACTCCCAGATAATAGCAAAATATTGTTCTTAGACTTATGCATTATTCACCCATAATATTAATAACCTGATATGATTATGTGCTACTTACATATTAGTACCTTGCACTTATCAGTCATAGCAGAAATCAAATAGGGGAGTAAGACAGAGTAATATAGAGAGGTGAACTAAGAGCAAATATTCACTTTTATTAACTAGATATAGTTGTTCTTTACAGCAAACAAGCGTTGAGAAAATAATTTGCACCTCTTGTGAGAGGCAAGAGAGAAATAAAAGTGATTAATAAAAACAGACTATGATAAAAATGCTTTAGCATCAGAATCTATTTAACCAAGAGGAAGTGTGAAATGATGATTGTTGTATGAATTGTGCATGTGTTGAATCACACTAACTTATTGCACAAGCCACGAGATCTGGCTTCAGCTTGTTTCACAGAAGTTTTTCAGAGGTGCTAGGCCTGACTCTACTCTCATTTTCAGAAGCAGATATGAAGTGTGCTCATTTAGAACTATCGTGTTGTAAAACACCTCAAAACAAATGCTGCACATACCACAATGAATGTGACCCATTTGTGAGTTTGCTGTTCTTTAACGAAGCCTATATTTTGTACTATTAAAAATATTTAATAATGCTCCAAATATTAGCATTACTTCATGAGAGCTTGTATGCAACTGTCTTGTTTTACCCTGTAAAGATAATTCCTTTTTAACCACAAAGTTTGTGTGACTTTTTGTATATTTCATATATACAATCTCATTGTCATCACAGGTAGCTCCCACAAGTAGATTGTTGCTAATGGATGGGTACAGGTATCTTAGGATTGACAGGAAGTCATCCTTTAGATGAGAGAGTAGTGGGAATGCACCCAGATAGAGATACATATAGATAGATCGATAGATATAAGGCAGCTGAGAGCTGAGGGGTCAGGATTAGAGGAGAAGCTAATGAAAAAAAGACTGGTGGATATCTGCTACTGGCTGCTTAAACAGGAAGAGGTAGGCAGAAACTCCTTCAGATAAGTGGAGGAAGTCTTACGTTGTCTGGCCCTTGTCCTTATGGGGGACTTGAACCACCCTGATATCTGCTGAAGGAGGAACATAGCAGGGCACAAGCAAATGAGTGGGTTTCAGGAGTGTATCAAGGACTGCTTCTGGACACAGGTCACTAAGGAACACTTGAGGAGAGATGATCTGCTGGAGTTTATAATTGCAAACAAGAAAGAACTCTCTGGGGATGGAGTGCTAGGGTTGACAGCCTAGACTTCAGTGATCACGGGATGGTAGATTTCAGGATACTGAAAGGAAGGGAAAAAACCAAAAAGAGTGATCTTGTAGTCCTGGGCTTCAGGAGACTGTTTTTGCCTTGTTAAGGGACACATTTGGAAAGATCCTACAGAATATGGCTTTCTACAGAAGAGGGGTCCAGGATCACCTCCTCCACACCCAAGGATTGTCCAACCCCATGCAGAGCAAGTCTAAGGTGTTAGGATGCCTGTTTGCATGAACAAAGATACTGTCTGGGCACCTGAAGCTGAATTTGGTAACGGATGTAAGCTGATCAATAAGAAGTGTTTCCACAGGTTTGTGAGTTAGCAAAACAAAGATTTTGAAAAGTGGTCACCTGCTGCTGAACAGCGCAGGGGAACTGGTGACAAAGGACACAGAAGACACACTCAATGCTTTATTTGTCTCAGTCTTTACTAGTAAGCAAAGAAATTCAGAAATCTTAGGTTCAAAAAACCATAGGTACCTTACACTCAAGAGAAAGTCTGGAGCAAGGAATATTTGCTCTCAGTGAAGGATCAAGTTAAGGAACTTGAGTACATTCTGAATGTCAGTCCCTGGGATCTGACAGGGTGCTGTGGGAGCTCAAGGTTATCACTGTAAGGCCACTCTCAATCATATTGGAAAGCTCTTTTCAACTGGAAAAAAATGTTATCTCTACCTTCTAGAATAGCAAGAAAGAGGGTCCAGAGAACTAGAGGCCAGTCAGCCTCACCTTGATCCCTGGAGGAAATAACCCTGGAAAATATTTTCAAATCTGGGAAGGACAAGAAGGTGACTAGGTATAGTCAGTGTAGATTTATGAAGAGAAAATCATCTAACCACCTGATAACCTTCTACAATGAAACAACTAACTCAGCTGACAAGGAAGTGGATGTTGTTAATCTTGACTTTATTAAGGCTTTTGACATTGTCTCCCATGATACCCTCATAGACAAGCTGACAGAGTATGTGGCTAATATTGTTCAACATTTTGTTGTGTGTGTTTGATGTAATTTAATTTGCAGGGGAAAAATGACTTCAAAATATTAAGGGGTTTATTACTTTGATGGTTAGTGGATCAATAGGCTGTTATTAATCCTTTTTACAAAATGATCAAATAAAATTAAACCAGGTAGAATATACTGAAATACAACATTTCAGTTAGCTTGAAGCAGTTTTTATTTAGCAATTTTATTTCATAAAAATATTTATTTTATCATTGCAATTGATAATGGGAAAATATCTGTTTAAATCACAAATATTATAGCCCAGAAATACCTTATCTAATTAGTTCTGCTGTTGTTGTCATTTTATATACAATAGAAACTAAAACACAGGAGACTGATTGCAGGGGAATGAAGAGAGAGGGAATAGCTTTCTAATTCTCAGACTAGAATCCTATAGTTTAGATTATCCAACTGATGATTTCTCAGTTATTATTTCATCACATTTTCTTATTATATCTCCTTAAAGACCATCTAAAGAGGTTTTTTCTGTAGAACAAGAACAATTATTCTGTCTCTCTGCTTACCTCCTGAAAAAATTCTCAACAGTACATGCTCTACTGACATTTTGAGACATTTTGTTCGATATCTAATTCTCATTAGATACAAAAAGATGGTATTTAAATCTTTACACCCACTGAGTATATCAAAGTGCTGTTTCAGTGTAATTCCTTCTCAGTATCAGTTGACAACTTAGTTAACAATTCTAGTCCTAACTTAATGAACTGGCAGGACCATGGTATTTAAGAGGGATCTTTACCTTTTGCTGTCCTTCAGAACTCATCTTAGGCTTGACATTTTTATTTTAATGAGATATTCTACATTTCTGAGTCCTGCTCTGAAGCTGAACAGGGGTCTGACAAACAATGCAGGTTTATTTTAGTCTTCTTCTTAATCTAGACAATCCTCACAGGAAGAAAAAGACATTTGTTTTTCCTTATGGTCGTTGACCACAGAAAACATTTGTTTTGGTTGGTTTTGGTTTGTCTTTTTTTAAAAGAAGATATTGTTATAAGAAAACCTGAGTGAATATCATAGATGCAATAGAATAACTTACGGCAACTACTGTAGTGTGTTTCCTGGATCACTCCATGTTTTGTCACTATATAGGGATCACTTCTTCCTTTAATATGAAAGGCCAAGTAAATATCAGAGTGCATGGGAAGACAAAAGCCTGTTGAAATCTTCTTAAACTCATGTCTTAGCTATGTTTCTCCTTGAAGGTCACCCCTGGCCTTAACCTTTGCAGCAACACCCATAAATTCTTAAGTCCAAGCTTAAGAAATAATTGAAAACAGTTTGTAAATCTGGAAAAAGGAAAGAGTCAGAAACCCCGTGTGGTTCCTATGGAAATGCAATAACTGTTGACCACATGCAATACTTAATATCAGTGCACCACAAAAGAGCAACATTCCTTATGACCTGGAATTTCAAAGCTGCTGAAGCAATCTAAGACCCATATATTTCATTGTCATTTGATAAAATATGGTCTTAGCCACAATTCCCATTTCAAGGAAAGGTTGGACACATAATTTTATAAAATGCTTGCAAATTGCCAGTTTTGACCTTTAGTGCCATCTTTCATTAATTAACTGAAGGCATATTCAGGCCCAGAGAATTTGGATTCATAGGTTCACCACTGTTTATTATAAACTATGGGAGAGAAGCTTTGGAAGCCAGAAAGACCTTAATGAGACAGCTTGAAAAAAAGAACATCTCACAAGAAGTTGGCAATAGTTTCTGCCAGTTCATGACCCTAATGAATTGCGCTCTCATCTACTTTAATCATTTATAATTACTTACTACACAAAAGTGTATAATAAATCATCTCCCACATCATGTGCTAATTGAACTACAGACAACCAAAGCAAAGGTATTGAGTGGCAATGAATATTTCATCAGTATGAGACTATTCTTTATTTACCCCAAATACTCCTGTGAAACTAGATGGCATCTTCACAAAAATGTACAAAACATAACTATAGCAGCACTAGCTGTGAAATTCAGAGTAGATTTAAATGTTCTAGATTATAGTGCTTATGTGCAATTAAGAAACAGATTAAAAAAAAAAAAAAGAAAAAAGAAAAAAATTCACTCTTCATGGCGTAAGACCTGAAAATGCAGGTGCTCAATAATCAGTCATGTCATCATTTTGTGTGACATTTCTGGGAATAGTAAAACATTCATGGCATGACACGATGGGTTTGTCCCAGCTGCCAACCGTGTGCCCACACAACCACTCCTCCTTCCTCTCCTCTCCAGCATGAGGAGGAGCATAACGAAAAAGGTGAGTGGGAAAACTCATGGGTTGAGATACAGTTGGGAAGATCTCTTAACTGTTTCCGTGGCAGGCAAAACAGACTTGACTTAGGGATATTAGCTTCCTGCCACACAATATAAATATCAAATTATTCCTTTGGGTATTGGGAAACAAAAACAACAATAACAGAAGAAGCAAACATTTACACATTTAGGGAACACACATCATCCTCCTTCCCCAGGCTCGACTCCCTTCCTGCACTCCAAACTCCTCTTCCCAGTAAAAGAATATTGATAATATTTTAAATGTTTTGGGTTTTTTTTTAACAGAATATTATAGTCCAGGAAAGTTTTTTCATGCCTCAGCAACTCCTATAATGAATTCACACTTTTTCAGTTACCTTATCATGGAGGGGTGAGGGGGTAAACAACATCAAACAATCCATTTCATAGACAATCCAAAACTAAGGAAAGAAAGGTCTTTGTAATCTCATAATGTCAGAGAAAGGCATGTCTGGAAGGAGTTTGATGTCTTCTTCCATTTTGTCTTTCTTTCTTTGAATAAGTTTTTCATGAAAATTCAATAAATTACCTCCAAAATACAGCATTATAAAAGAATAAGGAGAGAAAAAATATGTGTGGATGTAAATAAGTAGATCATCATATAAAAGGAAGAAACATATTCTAAATTTAAGGGAGTGGAAAGAGGAAAGCAGTAAAAGCAGGGAGGAACAGGAAAATGCATGAAGAAAAAGAGAGGACAGAATATTTAGAAAAAATGTGTCAGTGACTCAGCTAAATAGACATCCAACAAAACATAAATAGTGAGGCAGGTGTAATTATTTTTCCCCCAAAAGTTTATGGGCATATGTTCAAAACAAACAACTACTTAAATAACATCCTGAATAGAATTTCTCAGTTAAAGTGTCTATCAGGACACCAGTTCAGCACTGAAACGGATTAAGTTGAAACGTGTGCCTAAAATAAAGGGGCAGTTGCTGAAAAGGTCTTAAAAGAGGAAAAGTGAAGTACAGAGTTCAGTGAGGAACATGGAGACAGACACATGGAGAGACATATGGTCTGGGTTTTTAAATGGCCTGCCATGAGTGCACCTGATTTCAATCTCAGGTTCACTGAATCAATCAGTTTGACCAGATGGAATTCACTGAAACCGTCCTGCCACCTTGTCTCAGGATGCAGTTGTTCGTGTGCTCTGGCCCCAGACATTAAGACCTCTTAACATTTTGGATTCACAACACTCTGGTACAAATTTCCGGTTTACCCTCTGTGAGAAGGCTAAATGACAGATTTCACTGAGACTGTTCTGATTTTAACAGTAATGGTTATTTATACTGTTGTCGAGTCTTGTTAAACAGCAATATTGAAGTCACCCTCTATAAAGCATGTGCTGATGTTACATGTGGTAAAGAGGGGTAGATTGAGCAGCTCAGTGGCTCCTATTCAGCTCTTAGCACTCGTATGGAACGTGGGCAAAAAAAATCATAGACATTATCCTTATTATGAGGCTGTCTTCTCTATTGCCTAGCTCATGGTAGTTGGGTTTATGGCTATAATCCTGCTTTCTCCACCTGCCACAGGGTAGTGCTTCAACACTGGTGAGATCACACCACTTCTCTTAGAGCTACTGATAATCTTTCTCCTCCCCACTCCCCTTAATGTAGCTTCCCCAGCTGCCTGAAAGCAAAAATAACTTTCATATTCTATGCCATTACTTAGACTTTGGACCTGTTATCCTGCAAAAATGATCAGATTTCTGGACCTTTTATTTCTTAGGCCATTTCTGACTAGTTCAAGAGGCAAGTCTGGACTTACACAACTTACACTCCTACATCTCTTACATCACAGTGCCTGCCATCTGCTTTCTGAGAAACCAAAACCTCTTTGTGTTGTGTCCAGCACTTTCCTTTCTCCTTCACACTGCACAAACCCATTATTGCTCCTGAGGCTTTGGGTCCTATGTTCATATTTGTCAAAAAAAAACAGACTCCATGTTTTAAAAACCCAATTTATGAACTTCTGCATATCGGCTATGATTTTTGCATGCTTACATTAGGTATTTCACTGAAGAAAAAAAACCAAAAAACAAACAAACAAACAAACAAACAAAACAGGCTTTAAAAGATGGATAGAATATAGAGATGGATGGAACATCCATCCAAAGTAGAGTCAGGCTCTTCTTGGTGGTGCTGAGCAATAGGACAAGAGGTAATGGGTAGAAAGTGATGCCCAGGAGGTTCCACCTGAACTTTCCTGTGCAGTGACCAATTACTGAAACCGATTGCCCAGAGAGAAAGTGGAGTCTCCCTCACTGGAGATATTTCAGAACTTTCTGGACACAATCCTGTGCCATATGCTCTGGGATGACCCTGCTTGAGCAGGGAGGTTGGATCAGTTGTGAATGTCACCACAACATCACCAGTCTATTGGGCTAATCCAAGGTTTCCAGCATTCTCAGAGACCCCAAGCAAAGTTGAGGAAGGCTCTCTGCACTCCTTTTCCTCCCTGAAGTTCTGATCACACAAGTATTCCAAGTTTGGCATCTTATGCTCTGGATTCAAGAGCTGTAGCAGGCCTGTTCAGTGCCACAGGGACCAAATGCTGCCTTGGTGGGCTCAGACTCTTTTCTCTGCATCGACAGTGTCCATATGTCCTTTCTTACCTCCCTCCCAAGGTAATAAATGCACAACCATGTTTGCCAGCAGGCAGATTCCATCCAACAGAGTCTTACTCAAGAAGGCCTGTCAAGGATGTTGGCAAAGCAGTCAGGTTCTGCTGACTGAAGTTTTTCTTATCTTTATTATTCAGCTTCCTTGAGTTTTAGCCATTAGATCTATATGTACTATTACTTAGGTAATTACTTTAATGAATTTTCCTCATACTTTTGACATGAATACTCCTTTAATTGGAATACAGGATATATAGAAGTATTTACATGTAGGTTTTTCAACTGAAAAAATAATATTTTTAATTAAAAATGAACTCAAAAATATCAATTTGAATGAGATTCAACTTATATAGAGAAAAAATTATAATTTAAGCACTTCAGAATATCAAAGTATTCTCTTTCAACATTTTGTATTTGAACTCCTGAATTGTTAATGTTTTAAAAGCTGTTATTCACATTTTAACAACTTCTTACTTCATTTTTTTCACATGGAAGAGAAAAAAATTAGTATTATTGATTCTCAAACAACTGAAAATCCTGTTCGTACCAGATTCTAAAATCAGTCATGTAATTTTTGTACAAGTAATGGAGCAACATTGAAGGTGTTCTTCAAGCATGAATTCTGTCTTTATTTCTTCTATAGATTTTACTTTTATTTGTAAACAAATGTACAAACATGGTTACTTACCAACCAATTATTCCTATAAATGAGGACTATGGTCCTATAGTCATAATAAACTCTCTGGAGAAGTTGGAAGGTGGCTCAGTGTTGTTCCTGTCCTGCTCAGAGACAGTGTAGAAATGTCATCAAGGCCATCTTGGATGATGTGTTAAGGCTGACCTTTAAAATAACAGCTGGCCTTTAAATTTGTCATTTAAAATAACAAAGGTACTTAGGCAGATGTAAACAACAATAACCTCAACAAAGATCTGGAAAAAGTGGAAATACAAAGTCAAAATTTAAAGACAGGATGAAAAAGAAAGAAAACCTCAGAATGAAACAGAGACCTACTATTATAGACCAACACAGAAGTATTATTAGGAGTCCAGCACTGTAAATTAGATGTTATATCAAAAAAATGACTGCATGATAACAACTAGAATATTTATGTAGAAACATAGAAGCTGTTTTGAAATGATGTTGGGGTTGTGTAGGAAATGTTATCTTGTAGGTAATGTCTCTGCTTGATCCAATTTTCAATGTTGTTTCTGGGTTATGATTGGGAGACAAAACATGTACCCATTATTATTGAGGTGATCTGTGATCTACTGTATCCCAAGAAATATCAGGCAGATGAGACAGCTTTTTAGTATCTGATTCATACAGAGAAAAGGACTTGATGATAATGAAGGATTTTAACTGTTTTAAGTTCTATTAGGAAAAGCCTATAGCAGAAAAGTCTATAGAGCAAATTATCAAAATTAATCATTCACCACTTTTGACTAAATAATCACAAAACAACAAAAACTTGCAGCAATATGTGCTTAAAGGCAAAATTATAAAATCCAAGGCTCACAGTGGCACACAGTAATCAGGAATCAAGAACAACTAAACACTATCAAAGCACTGAAAGTACAAGAAAGACCAAGGAAAAGATTTAGACATCCATCATTGCAATGGAAAATAACAGATAAGCCCCAAAAAGCCAAAGTGCTGATTCGTTATAAATCAGTCTTCACTAAAAAGGTCACCTGCTGACGTACAGCTAACAGAGTTACCATCAGTGACAGCACTGAGTGAGAAAAAGAAAGGTTAGGTTGTGTGCAGACAAGAGAAATGTGTCACAGAATATGCCTGGACCTCATTGCTGCAGAATTGGTTGATGAAATCTTAGATCCACCAAGAACAATGCAGAAAGATGTGTAAAGAAATAGGAGCACATAATGCTCCTATTATAAGAGAGGAATCTTCTTTTGGGAAATAATTTAGACTTCTAGAATTATTTTGGTTAGATTTTTTATTTTAAGTATAGAAGAAAATAGCATAGGTTAGTTAGAAATGTATCTTAATAGACCACTGTAAGTGACTTAATAACAAGTAGATACTAAATTAATTGGTAAAATATATTCAGAGAACAGTTATGGGTAGTTCACTATTAAAATGGAGGATGTTATCAAATAGGGTTCTGATGTGATTTGTTCTGGGTGCATTACCACTTCACTTTCCCCCCCTTAGTCATCTGAAAAAGCGTATAGCTATTTTTTATATTTTTAGGACATAACAGAGTGGGAATTTTTTATGTTAGAAGGCAGGACTGGAATTCCCAATTACCTCAGTAAATTGGAAAATAAATAATCTGAATACATGAGGAGAACAATTGGTTTAATAGAATTTATTCGGGAAAGGCTTGAAGACTCTAATTCAGCTGCAAATGGAACAAACACAGAAAGTGTTTCAGAACTACATACCTCCCCAGATCTGTAAGCCCTCAGTGAGTCATAGTCATACCCAAAACTGTTAAGACCTTGTCAGGACTTTAATGCCAAGAAAGACTCATTTGCAGAGAATCTATAGAACAATAATGAGGATCTACAAACCTTTACAGAGAATAACATTAGAGAGCCTCAGTTTGAATAACTTCAGGCATTGCACAGCATAGCATTTCATTCTCCGGCCAAAATCAGAAGCTGTTTCTGGCCAAAATCAGTACTTTATGGTGTAAAAAGAATGGAATATACTGTAATTTTTTTCTGAATGGGAAATTATGTCATTAGGAAATAAACTTGCTTACAAACTTCACCAGTAGCACTTGCATTCTCACAAGTCTAGTCCATCGGCTGTCTGGGGGTCTTTTCTTTTTTAAGCTTTGATAGTTAGTCTCTCAGTATTCATCACTACAGAGAGAACAATAAAAAGGATAAAGAAAGGAAAATAGAGCATAAAAAAGCCCCAACAATTTCATCAGGCATTATGAAAGATTAAAGTCAATATAAAAAATTTTATATACTTAGCCCTGAAAGAGAGGGTGTACCTCCACTTTCTATTTCAATTACTTAACCTGACTGCCTCTCTCAAATGAAGGTTTGCTTAAACATATCAGAGTTCCCTTCTCAATTACTAAACTGTAATGTCCTCCTCTTTATCATGTTGTTGTTAATGAAAAAAAAGAAGTCCCATAGAGTTAATTATTGCTACATTTTTATATATCATGGTTGGTTATTTCGATAACTAAGAGGCTCTCAGAGCCTTTCAGAGCTTCATTTGTGGCTCAGAATTTGGAGCATTTTCTTCCATTTGGATTGTTTCATGTCTAATATCGTGAAAGCTCACACTGGGCCCTTGCTTGGTCTTTTCCCCCTGTTCATCCATTTACTCCCTCATATTTCTGGGAATGTAATTATCTCTGAGACCTCTGTTCTTTTATTAAATCCAGCTCAGGCTGGTCTGACGGACATGGGCTGTTACGCCCACAGAAAGCAAGACTATGTAAAGCTTGCTGCCATAGAAAATTGCACCATCTATTTTATACATACATATATATATATATGTACAAAATAAAAAATAGTTTAGGGTTTTGCAAAGCTGCTTTATTTTACACTAATCCATTGTCAGAAATTTGGGTAAGATTTCTATAACTAGAATGACCCAGGAAAGTAAAAGGTAAGTTAAATATATTTTAATTTTTTCATACTTTCAAAGGAGACTAATCAAATCCACCTTATTACCTGTATATATTATTTGTTTCTAGAGCATTTAAAAAAGATTTAATATTGAAACACTAATTCCATAAGAATTCAACTCTTCTCCATGTAGAGTTACAGCTCAAGATGTCTGTATCACTCACACACTGCTTAAACTTTATGCTAAGTAGTGCAAAAGTCTTGTGCTGATGCTCTGCACAGAAATCAATTTCCCTCTTGATGTCCAAAATGAAATAATTTAAAATTTACTTGCATTTCTTATCCTAATTCCTTTAAATAAAAAAAAAATCTTCTTGATTTGGAACATGTCGGACATAGAAGTTGAAGGGAGAAGGGAGACGAAAACTAAAATCATAGAGGAATTCTTACAGATTTGAAAAAAAGCTTATTTCTGCAAAAGTCAGTGAATATTTTGACATTGGTTTCAGTAAGACAGGATAAGACTCCTAATATCTTGAGAGGATGCTAAAACTACTTTAGATGACAGCTGAGATTAACACTCTAGTTCAAAGATGAAATATTTGAAAATTACTTTCACCTGTGTGGGAACAAAATATATTTTTTATTGTCTTTATTTCGAGAAGATTGGAAGATGATATTTAAACAGTGTGTCTCTAAATTCTCTAGACTACTCTTGGATTTTACATTAGACTCCAGTAAAGAAATATTTGTTATAAAAAATGAAAAGGTTTTTATCTATTCTTAAAAAAAGAGAATCACATTTTTTATGAGGCAAAAGACCCAGAATGTTTTATTCTAAAGCCCCAGTGGAGGTCAGCATAGACAAGAATTAAAATACGAACTAAAGAACAATTTCTTTTGTCATGAATAATTTCATTAAAAACAAAAGCAATACCAGAAAAAACAAATTTGGGAAGCTTTTGTTTATCGAGAGTTTTTTAAAAAGAATTTTTTAGAAGATAATGATTACATTTGTAAGAAACCAGCAGCAAAAGTCTAACTGTTTTTCGTGGAGTTACGTTGTCATCCAAGATTGTTCAAAGTATTGGGGACAAGTTTGATCTCATCTAAGTTGTATGATCCAAAATATAATGGAGGAGAGATTGATTTGCTAGTTTGCTAGTGACTCCTAATATGCATAAGAACTCTTATTTAAAGCAACGTGCAAATGTGATGCTGCCTCTGAAAGCTGAGTGAACTCTTGTCAAGTTTGGCTTATCCATCTCTGTGCAGCATTACATGGTACTTTAGAGACATTTGCAGAGGACACTATCAAAAGCTCATTTAACAAAAAGCCAAATGTCGAGGTCATTCAGAGAACTCCTTATTATCTAATAAAATATCCTTATGGATAATTTTCTTCATACTTGAGTAGAGCTGAGCCAGGTTTTGTTCATTGTCAGGATACCGCTTCATGACTCACTTTTTAAGGATATGCAAGTGTGCTACATTGCAGTCAGGTACTCCAAATCACCCATTACACCCTCTGCTCAAGTACTGCCTCTGAGTCTGAGGGTAGAGATGTGGAAGACAGTCGGACGAATTCTTCAGCTGGATAAGATGTTCACAAATATAATTCCTTGGTATGTCAAGGCTGCTGTGTCACAACTGCCTTACATGGTTTATAAGGTCATAGTAGCCAGCTGAAGGTTCCAGAAAAAAATGAGCTACCCATTAGCCATTCCTGCCTAGCTCAGTCTGGATATTTTTGATCTATGTCTCCCACTTGCTCTGATCAAAGGAATAGAATTTTGAGAATAGCCCTTGTAACCTTAATCACAGTTTTGCCTTTGGTGGACCTACCATACCAATAAACCATTCCCGGTGAGAATCAAGACGTTACATTATGGAATGATCAATCACTTGAACATGGATTTATGATCATAAAGTTTGAAATAAACATGACAACATTAAGACATCAGCCAACAACACATGATCTCTATTTCCTCCCTTCACACCCAAAAATTTTGGGAGCACTGTTGTTTGTATAGCATCACAAGGGCAGTGCTGGACCATCAGTCTACATTTGTTTATGAGGTCAAAACCTTTCAGTTGAGCTGAAAATATGTAATTGCAGTGACAAAGACTACAAAAAAGGTGTGAAAGAAAAAGACTGAGAGAGCCAGAGTGACCTTTTGGATGTCCTCACATTATGGGTGCTATAGTTGCAGTATTAAGCCTTTCCCTTGCCGTGTCTTTGTTCACACCAACAACCAATTAGAGGCATTTTAGGCAGCAAGTATCATGGCATCAGTTGGAAACGAGAAGGAATGAAAAAAGGAGGAAGAGAAATGAGTAAGAAATAGGAGTAGGAACTGGAACCAGGCCTGTGAGTCCTTGTGGCAGTGCCAAAGTCCTTGGCATCAGATAGGTGGTAAATGGTCGATTTGGCATTTCTGTAGGTGACCTCTCTGCCACTGGTAGACACTTAGGAAAGAGCTCAGTTCTGGAGTAGCCCTTTAGAATACTCTGTCAATCATCCATTAAGTAGCATTTAGATAATTTCTTTTAACAGCTACTCGTATCTGCCGTGATGTATCCTTTTGAATCCAGTTGTACTTTTGTCCTGAAAAACATCCAGTGACAATATAATCTGACTTTATCAAATCTCATCTTCTGATAATTTTGAAGAAAATATTCATCATTTTCAATAATAATTCAACAGTTCAGTACAAAAAAATGCAACCTAAATACCAGTTTGAATTATTAATATTGCTAGTTATTTATATATCATGTTTACATTTAAATTTTCATGTGTTCTATATTATGTATAACTCATCTGGTTTTTAATCAGGGGACTTATTTGGATACAAAAAATGTTATGCACCAGGAAGTTTTAACAAATTTTGGAGTTGCTTTTCTCTGGGAAAAGAATAAAATAAAGTGACCTACATTTATACTGGGATTTTGGTTGGGTTTTTTGGGTTTTTTTTAGTAGGCTCAAAACTGCTGACTTATTAAAAAGCTTTGAGCTACCTCAGTGTAATAGTCCTAACTTTTACTGATGTACAGCCAGCAAATGAAACAACAATTACCATTTGTATGCATCGGTACAATGACAATCACAGATTTGTAAAGCAGCAAGTGAAGATTTTAACTGACTATTTACTAAAAAAATAAAATATTTATGACAAAGAAGAGGAAAAAAGGCTCTCTGTACTGCAGCAACTATGAAGACTAATTACATTATTTCCTTTCTTCTCATTTTGGATCAGTACTAGAAAAGTATTAGAAATACTAGTAAAATGAATGCCTACTATATTTTTACGTATTGACATAGACACCCTAAGTTCAAAAAGATTTTTTTTTACTTTACTTTTCCACAGATTTTCTCATTTAAGTTTATTAGAAATCCCTATTGTCATAAAAAAAAATTCTTCAGGTGAAAGAATTTACAAATAATTAATGAAAATGTCTGATGAATTCATTCATGAATTCATGAAAACTATCAACACTCAGTGTTCAACTTTAGTTAATAAATAGTGTCCTTCTCTGAGAAAGGTCCATGCTCTAAATAACCTTCTGTCTTTGCTCCAGAAGGATGGCATTATATCCTGACTAGAGATCTTCAAAGGCTTTATTTTAAAGGATTCTAGTGGATTCAACCCTTGCTGAGTTAGAAGGGACCCACAAGGATCATCAAGTCCAGCTCTTCAGTGAATGGTCCATATGGGTAATGAATCCATAACCTAGGTGTTATCAGCACCATGCTCTAACCAGTTGAGTTAAATGTATCCCCCTTCTTTGTTAACTAAATTTCACAGGCTTGATTTATTAAAAATTAATTGGAAGGAAGAAAAAAGAACCAGGGATCAGAATACAGAGGGAGGGGGGAAGCAGTTGGGAAGTGTTGCAATAAAAAGATGTGTTGATAAGAGCAGGAAAAGAAAAAGCAGTTCCTGGAGCCCTCAAAGCTAATAAAGTATTCATCCATTCCTGCTGATCATTGTAACTGAGTAAGATGGGGGCATTTCAAAATAAATGTCTCAAAATACACACCTAAAGTGAGTCTTTCACCTGTTTATTAATTTTTCAGAGAAAAATACCTCAGAGCAAAAGAAAATCATTATCTTTTATTCCTGTTTCTGGTGAAACCCATCAGTTGCACAACTGGCTCAAAGAGGGATGATTCTTAGCTGGTCTGCCTTTTCATGGATTCATTGCATCCTCCTCACTCCTTTCACTGGTATAAAAAACAATACAAGTTTTAAACAGTTCTGTTAGCTGACACTGCTCGTTAAAAATGGGGAATCAGTCAAGACTGATGGAATATAAATTTGAAGGGTTTGGATAATATCAAGGACATATCAGGAAAATTTTATCTACCCAGCTTGTCCTCCCTAGGAATAGACTTTCTTTCTCTTAAATATAGCCTACAACAACATACTAGAAGATGTTCCTAAATAGACAGAGGTTTAAATAAATCATATGAACTGTCCATTCTTATGGTCTGTATTAGGACACACACAGGTTTGAGTGGTTGGCAGGGTAAAATAAAACTCCATTAGCACCTCACTGTAAGTGCACAGGACACCTCGTAGTTTGATATCTAATACCATGGCCAAATGATCTCTGTTGTAGTGATAAAACATCAGAAAGTTCTTCCCGAAATCGATTGACTGCAGTTTTGATCCAAAGGAACTGCTTCAGGTAATTCTATGCTAGCTGTTCTCCAAAAACTGTATGAGATTTTCTGCATTTTTCTTACTTTATCAAAATAATATTGAGGGTGGATATTTCAGTACTTTGAGCCTACATAGTTCTGACAATCACTAGTATGCAGTAAAACATTTTTCCCAAACCCCAAATCCTGTTCACAGTTATTTAGCAAGGTTTTGACCTAGAATTATCTTGCAGTATGGTCACACCACTTTCCTCTTTTTTCATTACTTTCTCAATTGTGCTGCAAGAACAAAAGAGGAAATAGAATGTGACATAATTCTGATGTGATGAAAGTGTATTCCAGCAAAAACTGTCTTATGAAATACTGATTTTCACTTAGTGCTCTTTTCTTAGAACACTTTTCAAAGAACTTTAGAGGAGTTATCTGAAACTTGAACAGACTTCCTTGCCCATTTAAGCCACCAGTTTAACAACTTCTAGAAATAATGTTAGTGTCTGAGATAGGGCTTTTTATATTAGTGTAGGGACCATTTGCAGTATCAGATGTGCTTGTGCTTTTGGTTTGAGCATAACAGACTCATTTGGTGCTCACTGGCTACTGTACATTACAACATGCATTGATTTTTTATTTACTTACATGTCTCAAATTCAAACCTGATGAGCTCAGTAGCACAGTGATATGCTGCAGCAATACCAGTGCTTCACTGTTTTAAAGGCTTTCAATATTATTACACAAAAAGATATTGGCAAGGGTGCTTATGATCAGTATTCCATGGAAAATACCCATAGACTTTGACCTTAAAATTGAAGTTTCAATTTACATTGATTCACTGCCACAAGAACAGGAGGCATGGATCTTTCCTATGCTTTTAGAGTAAGTTGGAGCTGTTATTAGTTGCCAAAATAACTATCAAGTTCTGAATTAGGGTTGAGTAACAATGGACTTTTAATGGCATACTATGACATCCTCCGTATTTAATATTAGTCTGTGCATGTTTTAATGTGATGAATAAGTCTTCTGAATTTCCAGGACTTAACACAGTGGTTGCACGCAACTATTTATTTCTAGGTAAAGTTATAAAATTATAGACTCATAGAATGGCCTGGGTTGGAAGGGACCTTAAAGGTCATCTCGTTCCAACCCCCCTGCCATTGGCTGGGACACCTTCCACTAGACCATGCTGTTCCAAGCCCTGTCCAACCTGGCCTGGAACACTTCCAGGGATGAGGCAGCCACAGCTTCTCTGGGCCCCCTCAGAAAGAATCATCTTGTTATATCTGATGTGTGAGGTATATGATGAAGATAAGTGAACAGAATTACTCTAAAGACTATATTATAATAAAAAATCCTTTAGTTTCAGGCTGCCTGAGCAGTTTCCAAGATCCAAGGTTATTTCCTGCTAGTATCTAAGCAGAAAATTAGTGTGAAAGCAACTAAGGGATTCAGTCAAAAACTCCTGGCACGCAATCCATTCCAAAGTACAATACAGAAAAAACACTGAGGCCAAACACTGGATTAGTTTTGCACTTCATAAGGAAAATTCTTCTGATGCAATATTTTGAAGTTGTCAAATTGTATCTCTTCTGTGTTTATCTATCCAACTAACAACTCTCAGGTGACTAAACTGTTGTGTGACTTCTACACTAAAGAACAGGAAGAAAAAATTGAGATCCTCATTTGTGCTAGTTAGTTATGTAGGGGATATTGATTCTGGCAATCACTGTACAGTTATCTGCTCTCTATAGCAGTGAGATAATAGAAGGCCAAAAAAGGAATTAAGAGGACTCCTTCAAGCTAGCTGGTATTAGAGATTTCTGGCTAATATCTTAGGTAAGTGGTGTTTGAAGATGAACAGCAGACCACTTGGAGTTATTTTTATATATATATATACATAAATGTAGATAAGATATAGTTCTAAATTATGCTATTTAAATAATACAAATATAAAATTCAATTCCTCACCCAGGGATTTATAGCCAGAGAGACCTGAGGCCTGCAAGTCAGAGATAAATTTATAAAAACAGGCTTAAAGTAATGGACACTTTCCAATTAGATCTTCTGTTCCTATTTGCTTCCTTAGGAAACACCCTTTGTGTTATGAGACATCATTCTGAAACTGAGCATAACGAACCAAATGTGCATTTCAGTTGAAAGTACAGAGAAATAATAAGCAGGTCTCTCATGGTTTGAGATAGCCCAAAATCCAATTCCCTAGCTCCATCCCCCCTCCCACATCTCAACCTAATGTGAGATGGGTTTTTTTCCAGACAAAACACAACCAGACTCAAAGTGGGGGAAAGGGAATATATTACAATGACTGTACAAATAAATACTATAACACATTATACACAAAATCACAACTATCTCTACCATGACATATAGTATTTACAATGGATCAGATCTCCTCTCCCCTCCAAATAAAAGTCCAGGAGGGAAAGAAGGACAGATCCCTTCCAGTCCCAAAGCAGGAATCTCTTCTAAGGCAGCAGGTCTCCTCATCTCATGCATGCAGCAGTAACTGGATTGTTGTAGCTGGATCTCTGTTCAATACACACAAGGGGGACTCCAAGCGAAGGCCTCACCTGTGGGCTGCCAGCAGGGACCAGACTCGCGTCACCACAGGTATATCACGAAATGCAGGGGCATCTCCGTGAAAGTCCCTTCCTCAGGGGATTCAAATTCCCCTTTGCAGAGCTCCGTGCTCTGTCTCAAGGCTGCTAGCTTAGCAGCAGCAGCGAGGGGTGCCAAGGTCAACCCCCCCCGCATTCCTTCTCTGTCCCGGTCCAGCTTCAGGACGCCTTTGAGCTTCTCAGCTCCTCTCTGCAGTGCATGCTGCACTTCAAGGCTCTTTCAAGTAAGAGTCCATCATCTTCCTCCTTCCACGAGGTCTCAAAGGAGTTGGGGGGGGGGGTGTCTAATATCAGTTCTTACCCCCAGAACCCCGTAGCTCTTCTGCTGGCTTCTGCTGCTTCCTCCGGTTCAGTTCTTATCTGTCCTGGCTCTTAGCCATAACCTCTGGACGCTGCCGCCGCTTCTGCTCTGTCTCTGCTCACTCAAGATGGAAAACATCTCCCAGCTCACAGCTACAGACACATAGTCCAGCTTAACACTGTTCCAAGTCTCTGTAGCCCCCAACTGGGGCTGGGGGGCCCCAGAGGCCCCTGAGGGGCTCTGGGCCCCTTTCCTCGAAGCTCCTACAACATGGCTACTTCTTCTAACAACCAAACTACCACTCTTCTCTTCCGGTGCTTGTGATATGTTTACATTTCTGCAGGAGTGCCCATCGGACAGAACTTCAAAACTTCCAGGGGTTTCCACCCCTGGGGGTTACCACTTTTCAGCCTCTGGGGGAAAACAAGGTTCAAACCACTACAAGGTCTCAGTCTCAAAGTAAATTTTTGATATGGTACAAACCAGATTTTGTATGCAAATCAGGAAGAAGGTAGGTAGAGACAGAAAAAAAATTGTAGGAACTATCACATCTTTTTTATGACCCACGATAGGGTGGAAAAAAAAAAAAAGAAAAAAAATATCCAAAATACCCTCCCCCTCACTCCAAAATACCTGAAACAAATGTCCAAACCTGAAGACCAGATAATGCAGAGTAACCCTGCAGTGTCATTGTGCTGTCTTTATCACTTCTATCTTGTTATAGCACTGCTGATTTTAACAGCACTGCTTGGGATTTACATTAAAGTGACAACATCAGGTCAAACTAATTGCTAGATCTAATTTTCTTTTCCTGGTACACAAATGTTTAACCTACACTGTTGTGCACATGAGACTGTGGCTTTGGGAAAGTAGAAGCACAACATTTTCTAGGAGAATTAGAACACACAAATAACTATACTGGGTCAGACTGAAGGTCTGGCCAGCCCTGTATCGTGTCTCTGGTGGAGTCAGGAGGTAGAATTCGTTCAGAGCATATAAATATTCTTCTTTTTCTTCTATGTTCTTAGCAATTTCAACATTGGCACTTCCTGTACAAGGAGATATGCTCACATCCCTGTGTATAGCAGTCTTTCATGAATTTTTTTTCTAGAATTTCTCTTCTTCAATAAACAATTTACATTTCTATCTTCCACAACACACTGTGCCAGTAGGTCCCATATTTATAAGGAAATAGTGTGAAAGTACTATGTTAAAAAGTACTACCTTCTGCTTAACTTAAAATATCAACTGGATAGTTTATTGTAAAAATTTTTCATTGCAAATCTTGGATCTGATGAATATCAGTGTTATGTAAAAGCTACATGATTACAAGTCTTTTGTGAAAAATCAGTCCACAATATATAATGATTGTCAAAATGTTGAATTTCTCTAAAACACCTCCAGGTTGTTCATGCTCCATAAACAACAAATCATGTAACCTGATCCTTTTTATGCTGGTACATGGGGTTGCTTTACCCAGAACACTCAAATAAGATTTTTTATAGTTTTTGCATAGTACATACAAATGTATTATATTTGAGAGAACTTGGAAGTTACTAACACAAATAGAAGACTAATCTATGCCTTAGCATAATTCTGGCTTTATAATAATAAAAAAGAAAATTGAAGAAGTGTGTGCCCACTGCTAATGAGCATTAATTGACTAATAAAATGTAGTTAATATAACAAGTCCACAAAATATTCATTTGTGCAGATAATTGGCTATGTAAAGTTAGGTAATATTGAGGAAAGTGTCATAGAAAACTCTATTTTTCTGTTTACATTTTTCTTACATGACACTGTATTGAATGGCTGAAATTTGTAATATGAAATATGTAATGTATTATTGCACAAATTGGATATTAGGGATAAAAAAACGGAGAAAACAAAAGTATCTTTTGCATTACTAACCTGTCAAACTTTAACTTTTCATTGTGGTTATTACCTAATACTTTAGGTAGAACATACATCATAAGGAGAGTATAAATTATCTATGGACTTGAGACTTCCTGAGAGCCCTTTCCAATGTTAAGAGAATCAAGTATCTCCCTTCTAAGCAAGGAAGTCTTTAAGACCCCTTGATGGATTTTTTTTTTCATTTGAAATTTATTTTATATCTTCAGCAACAAACTAATCTCCATCAGCTGGCTGAGACTTTATCATCCTGCTGTCAGCATTCAATGTAAACTGGACTTACATTTTAGGAGGCTGCATTTGTTTTTAAAGATTCCCATCAAGGACTATTAACAACAAGGCATGTTTACCATATTCAAATAATCTCCCAAGTAACCCCAAATTAATTCCCACACAAAGAGAAGACACAGAGGTATTTTATTTCTCAGTCATTATTTTGGTGACATGATCTGGATACCTATGGATATTCAAACATTTGTCTTTCTCTTTTTTTTTTTTTTCCTCTTTGATACAAATAACTCCTTGAACCGGAGCTCAGTTTAACTGAAACTGGAGTTTTAAACAGGCCTGAGAAACTCTGGAAAATGCTAAGAGGCTCCAAACCGTTAAAATTATCTCATATTCTATATTCTCCTTCAGAAGTCAAAAAAAGCATCTCTGAATTTTCTTACAGAGGAATACACTATTGTTTCAGTTACATAAAGTACAGGCAATAAATGACCAATGAGGATGACACTCAGTTCTCTGCAATAAAATTAGTATTCACATTTGACTGCTTTCTCATCCCTAATCCCAACAGCCTTCTGTCTTGGAAATCAAAGACCAAATCTGTGGTTTTCCTGCCCCAAAGCATTATACCTATACTGAGGAAAGAGGGAAAAATAGTCAAGAATGTGCAATGTCTGGAGGACGCTTTTCTGGTACCTCATGTCATGTTTGTTGTGTAAGATTGCATGTAATGAGAGAAAGAGACAAGAGGGTACGGTCTTAAACTCTGCCAGAGAAAGTTTAGGTTGGATATTAGGAAGAAATTCTTTACAAAGAGGGTAATCAGGCATTGGAATGGGCTGCCCAGGGTGGATTCTCTGTCCCTGGAGGTTTTTAAGATGAGACTGGATGTGGCACTTAGTGCCATGGTCTAGTAACCATGGTGGTAGTGGATCAAGGGTTGGACTTGATGATCTCGGAGGTCTCTTCCAACCCAGCTGATTCTATGATTCTATGGTTCTATGATACTGCTTCAGAGACACCTGATGGACTCACGTCCCCTTGAAAAAAGACCGCCGAGATTGGAGGGGGCTGAAAATAAACATATCAATGCTATGTATTTCTCATACTGTATAGAGGACTTCTGTGCACAACCTAACCTGGCTTCTCTGCCTTCCACTTGAATTACCTCCACAAAGTGGGCAACATTGACCTCCTTGACATCATGAAAATCTTACTCCATCATCTGCTCCATGTAAATCACCACTGTACAACCTCCTTTCCCTTTGTACAGTGCTATCAAATCAATACTTCCAAATCTTCACCCAGCTCTCTGCACCTGGTGTAGAAGTCACACATTGCTTCAACTTAATATAGAAAAACTTCTAAATCTTTCTCTCACTAAAACTTTGAGACTGAATCTGCTGGAGCTGCTCAATCTGCTGGAGACAGGTTGTTCTCTCCCAGGCTGCAGCAAAGGACTTGGACATCTCAGCAAGGTGTTCGTCACTGTCTCACAGTGAAAGATTCATGCATTCTCACTCACCAGCAGTAAGTGTCGATGGTCTCCTTTTCCAGTTATGATGCCTTACCTGTCACAGACATATTCTATCAGTCTAACAGTCATGAAATACTTACCTAAATTTGGTAGTCAGTGATAGAACTGTGCATTAAATGTGCTTCATTCCTCCCTCTTCTTCTCTTGCTCTCTCTCTCACATGCACACACACAAAAGTCTATTAAGCAGATAACAATAACCTACATATTTAGGAACTCCTGCTTATTGATCTGCTATCTGAACACGTGCACATAAACTAATATACCTATATTTTTATCAGTTCAGTTCTTAAAAATATATATGGGGATGCTACAGAAAAAAAAATTGCACACTAAAAATCTGTGATGAAGTTAAAATTTAAATAGTGCTAATAAAAGTGCTGTCTTCCTATGAAGACCTTTATCCAGAATACATCATGTTTGGGAATGTACAGATTTAAAAATGTTTCAGTGTTCTTAAAAGTTTCTATTCTGCTTATTATTGCAGAAGATAATTTGAAGGCAATGGAGTAGAGTCATGACAGGGCTGGGCAGTGTTTTTAGGATACAGTGAAAAGAAATAGTGCAAGAATTTTTTTTTTATTCTCTTGTATTAAGCCATCTTTTGCGTCTGCCAAGAGCAGCACTGCCTTAGAAAAGAAACATGTCTGTGTCTGCTGGACCATGCAGAAATACGAAATGTGAATTGCTAGATTGAATTACAAAAGCCCTTTCTATTTTCCTCAGTATTTAGGGGCCTTTTTTATGGATTAGCTGTTCAGAGCTACGCTAATGACAAAACTAAATTCATACAAATCTAACATTTAGGTGACTGATGAAGTTTCAATGCTTGGGTACAATGGCGTGAATGCAAACTGATATTTCATGAGATCATCAATAAAATTCTTCTCTAACTGTCAAATAAAAATCTGGCAAGCCTTATGACATGATGGTGGAATGCTCTGTCATTTTACAACATATTGTGTGTGACACCAGATAGGAAAGACAGGACTTACTTTGTTTCTGCAGTATTTCTAAAAAACCTGCAGTACAGGAAAAGATTTCTGGTTATAATGAAAGCGGTTCCAAGGAAGAGCTGCACCTTTGTGGGAGATTTCTGAGGGATGAGTGGATTCACATTCATCATGGATTCACACCCATCATGGATTCACACTCCAGCCTTTTAAATAACCCCAGCATGGGCTGAGTTTGCATATGCAAACTCAAATGTTACACAGTGTGGTTGCTCCTTTCTATCATGTTTCATCCCTTGATTTTGCTATACTGAAACATTTTTAATCACATTATATAATTACAAGATGAGCTTTTATTATTTTACAGTGTTGGGGTTTATAATAATATTTTAGCACAAAGTTTGCACAAAAAAGATACAAATGATTGAAATTCTTAAATGCTACCCTATCACTAGGATGATTCTGCTCTAATTTCCCTCATTTACACTTTAACATTAAGGATTTTAGACACTCAGTATAGGCAAGTTTCTTTATAGAGTATTTTAAAATGCTTCTAATTTTAAATAAATGTGTGTATTTTTCACCTGTAATGATAATCATTCCTAAAAGCAAATCACCAGTAAGGGTAATCACAAACTTGAAATTAAAATAGCCAGTCACAATCATAATTTTTAAAAGACTAGTATGAAGAAATTGCTCTTGGAAGTTTATAAATAGTCTTTTTCTCTGAAAAAAACTCACATATTTTTGATTGGTGATACATCCACTATGCTCATGTTTGCACAGCATAGCAACACGCTTTATGAGGGTGTATCTCTGCTGATGTGTGATATAGACAAACTTTAAATGACCTCTGAGAAGCTAATTCTGGTTGAAATCAGTCTGGTCATGATGACAGGAAATAGGACAAGCTCAACACCTGCCTGTTTGCATCTTTTTTAGCTCATACTTAACTCCTAACTAAACTATACGGCTGTTGTGAGCAGACTGCTTTTCAACAGGTTCTTAATCTCTCTTGTCTCTCAGATCTTCTCAGAGTTGAAGTTGGTAGGTTGTCCTACAACACAACATCAAAATACATTTGTGTTCTGAAGCACTTTATCAAATATTTTGTCTCAGCTCTTAACAACTGTGGTAGCACCTTTTGTAATGGGGGGAACATAGAAGAAAATCTGTCTGTAAATAGTACTTTAGTGGCTGGAAGAGGAACAAAGCAAACCTGATGGCAATTCCTTATCTGAAATAAGGAATATTGATGCACCTGTTGAAGCCCAATGCAACATCTAGCACAAGAGACAGTCAGCTCTGGCTGTGTTTAGCTTAGGATATTTCGCTAAAAGAGATGGAAAGTCTCTAAGAGATTCTCAGAACTTGGTATTTACACGTTTAGATATGCTAATTACAATCAAATAGCATATTTACACGGTTAAATTTAACCATTTTCATTAAAAATTTTCCTAAGAGATCTTATAAAACACTTGCAAAATACTCTGCAATTCTTTTTAAATGATAGAAAAGAAAATTATTCTGATGCTAATAAAAACATAAAAACAACCAAAAGTTGGTACAATTTGAAGTGTTAATATTTATTTTTTGCAGTATGTGACGACTATGTAAGAACATTGTAACTTCTTAACTTTATCATGGTTTCTGACTATATGCTGCTTCCACTATTTCACATCCAATATTTAAAACAGAGGCTATTTTGGTTTATAGACTGCTTTGCACATTTGATTCATATTGTAATTTTCTTACCTTTCCTGACTTTACTCACATCCTAATTTTTCACAAGAAATGGGATGATTCACTTCAGGGACTCTTTTGACTGTAAGACATAATTTTTAAAACTCATTTTGAATAGTTTCCTATCACAAATGAGTACTGAAAGTGTAGCAGGGGTTCAATTATGAAACAATATTTGACTTCATAAGGAATAACAAATTCTCCTTGGATTTACATATTCCTATTAGCTGCAGGTCCACTCAGCCAGTCTTAAACATATGATCCTTGCTTTTTCCATGAGTACCTCCAGCACAAACTTGAAAGTTTAACCCCAAAAGTAATCTCATCTCATGATATTCAGTCTTGGAAAATGTCTACTATAAATTTTAAAATTGAAGATCATAAATCTTTGTTTGAGCCTTCTCCATCTACATTGTACCAGAGGAAATATAATCAGCTGGGTTTGCTTTAGCATAAAACAGCAGTGACACTACCAAAAAGTAGTAGCACTAACATATTTATTAAATGATTCTACCTCTTTTGGGCAGCCAATTCAAATTTTAAGAGCATTTTTCCAGCACATTTAAACCTCATAAAAGTTGAAATTATATAGACTATCTTTATATTTTTCATACTGGTTCTCAATTTAAAATATTTTGAGGATACTGTATTGGATACTTTAGCTTTGGTTTATTCTCCCATGCACATTTCTTGTTTTCTTCTGTTGCTGATGCCAAACTGCTAGAGTGACTCAGTGGAAAAGACAATAGTGCCACAACACTTTTGTAACAATGAAAAAGAGTTTGAAAAAAAGATCCTGAATTTCACATCTCTAGTTTCCTACTTCCCTCAAGATTTCTTTGAATACATATACTTTCATTTTTCTTCCTTTTGTGTGAGTGAACATTTAAAAAGAAACAAAATATTATTATTATGTCTATTCAAGATAATAAATAATAAATAACAAGAGCAAACCACTTTTAAGTGTGGAGATATTTGTGGCAACATGAATTGCATATATTTAATATCACTATGTATTTCAAATTAGAACTGTATTTTCCCATTTTTTCTTCAAACCAATAAATGAGTGTATGTCATAGTCTTAATTCACAAAGGATGAAAGTCCAGTGAGTCAAGGAAAAGTCTTCCATGGTCTTTTGTGTGTTTAATGTCCACACATGACAAATTTGATTTTCAGACAATAATTACAGAATGAAAAAATATATTTTTTTTTCTTCTTTTCAATATATGCTTTTAGGGATAATGAGAAACATAACTAAGAACTCTCAAAATTACAATCCTCAAGCCCACAAGGTCAAAAAATCTTACACAATTGCAACTTTTACACAGGGTCAAAGGACTATGAAGTGCATTAAAATTCAGACAACTGATCATAAGAAACACAGACAGGAAAAAATGGGGAAGTAAACACAGCAAAAACAAAAAAAATCTTTCATTATTGCATAGTAGGACCTGACAGCTGAAGACAAACGTATGTAAAAGACCTAGACATATATTGGGAGTACACTTACATTGTGTCTTCACTTCAAACCTCTAATTAACACAGTTTAGATATATCTCTGCATTCAAATAAAGGTAATGCTCACTGACCAAAAGGAGCTTATATGATCATGATTGTGTGGAGTTAAACTGAACAATTGTCATTTCCATTGATATTTCATGCCATGTTTTACCAAGGACTTTTTTAAATCCAATTTTTTTTAACCTTTACATTGTCAATTGTACACTACAAGAGCAAAAGTGCTAAGTCAGAATGACACCTGGATGAAATCCACCTGTTAAAAAAGTCAAATTATCTGAATAAGTTGATATTCTTATTGCAGAAATTGGTAGACAAAAGACATGTGTGTCAATACTTTTTTATTTTATACATTTTAGCAGGCATATTTTAAACTGGACCTCAGGGTAGCTCTGTCAACACAGACCATCTGAATACCTGATCCAATATATTAATCAAACTTTATAAACATTATTATTCATCTTAAAATATTGAATTTCTTATACCAATGTTTAAAAAGAGAAAATGTGAAGCATCTGAGCTGTGCAACAATTAGTCTTAACACAAAGAAAAAGTCTCCAAAGATTAACCATCCCACACTACATACTGCATTTATGAAACATACACCTTTTTCTGCTGAAGTCACTGCATAAAAATACTTTATATGGAAATAACTATAGAAATGCAGCCTGTACATGAACTATATTGGTCTTTCAACAATGCAAACTAGAAGTATTTGAATTGTTAAACAAATTTTTTCCAGTATTAGTATTCACCCATTTTCTGAGAATAGGTTATTTTCCAGTGGGAGATAATAGAGCTTTTTACTTTCATATACCATTCAATGTCAGAATGCAGTGGAACAATTTTAGCCATTCAGAATAGAGAAATGCTATGGAATTGTTGACCTATAACTACAAGCTGATTTCCTAGGACAAGGGTTCACTTTTCATTGTTTGAATAAAGGAACCTGATTTGCAGAACAGGCTGTTCCTCCTGCTCATGTGAAGGAAACACTTGGATTCAATGGCTAGGGGTAAAGAGAGGAGTCAGAAGCCCCAAATTACATGTTTGAGATCAGCTATTTGGCTTTTCAAGATGAGCTTGTTATCATGAAAATAAGCAGCTGCTGTGGCTCAGTGACATTGGTGGCCTCAAGGAAGAGCTACTGTGTAAAGCAGTTCTCAATACTTTTTGAGTCCATTGAAAAACTGTTTACATTGTGAACTTATGAATCATAGAATCATAGGATATTGGGGACTGGAATGGACCTTAAGGAACATCCAATACCAACACCCCTGCTGTGGGCAGGGACACCTTCCACTAGATGAGGTTGCTCAAGGCCTTATCTAACCTGGCTTTGAACGCTGCCTGGATTGGAGCATCCACAACCTTCCTGGGCATCTTGTTCTAGTGTCCCTCCACCCTCATAGGGAAGAATTTCTTTCTATTATCTAACCTAAATTTCCCCTCCTTTAATTTGTACCCATTCCCGCTTGTCCTATTACTACATTTTCTGATTAAGAGTCCTCCTCCAACTTCCCTGTGGGTCCTCTTTGCATACTGCAAGGTTCTATGAGGTCTCCACTCAATCTTCTCTTCTCCAGGCTAAATATCCCTGACTTTCTCAGCCTGTCTTTGTAGGGGAGGTGTTCCAGTCCCCTTCTCAACTTCTTGGCCTCTTCTGCACTCACTCCAGCAGGTCCATGTCCTTCCTGTGCTGGGGACCCCAGAGCTAGAGGCAGCACTGCAGGTGGGGTTTCACCAGAGCAGAGTAGATGGGGAGAATCTCCTCCCTCCCCTGCTGCCCACACTGCTTTGGATGCAGCCCAGGACACGGGGGTTTCTGGGCTGTGACCCCACATGACTGGGTCATGTTTAGTTTTTCATCAACCAGCACCCACAAAGTCTTTCTGCAGGGTAAAGGTGGCAGGGTTGAGCCTGGAAGATACATACCATCTTTAGTAGGAGCTTCAGAGTGACAATGTCCTTTGATCAATGCTGTTGTCTGTGTGGTAATGAAGGGTTTATTTCTACAGCAGATGACTACATGGCATCAAAAGGAAACATGATAAACTCATACTGTTTACAAAGTAAACATTTCCTGCTCAAACTGGAATACACTAACTTTTGAAAATTAATACTAATTCATATCTAAGTTGTGTCATATAAAATGTGTTTCAACTTGTTTCCATTTCACTTTGTTCAAAACAAATCAACCTTAGTGCTCAGATTTACTTTTAAAATGAACACATAATTCTTTTCAAAATCACAGACACATTAGCAAATTCATCAAAAAAATCCATTAGTGTTGTCTTCTTTTGTATAAACTTTACTTAAAGATGAATTTACTGTGACAGGTACTAATCATAATCAGTCTGACAGAATTTAGATTTAATTCTGTGCCAAATTTACATCTCAGGCTTACTTTCTCAACAGAACTTCCACATTGTTCAAATTAAACTGTATTATTTTCTGAACATCAGTAGTGGGGCCATATATAATAGACACCTATATGCTTCAGGAGTAGAAGCTGCCCTACATAAGCGCTTTAGCTTTATCTGTACTACGGTATGAATTCATCAGTAAGAAATATATCTTTTATTTTAAGAGCAAACCACCAAGATAATTTAGAAAAAAAAAGATAAATATACTTATATGTTGGGTGTAGGTTTCAAAGAGCTATTTGATAGCCCATGAAGAACCCTGCATGAAAGCAGCTGGATATTTGCTGAAGGCACATGTAGAACCTACACTGAAGAAGTCTCCTCATGGCAAATGCAGCCCCCTGACAGTAATTGCAGCCCATGGAGAGGATCCACCCAGGAACAGCTTTTCTTCCTTTAACTGCAGCCCATGAAGGCTCTGTGCTGGAGAGTCTTTACCTGAAGACTGTAGCTTATGGAGAGGGCCCACACTTGAGCTGGGAAAAACTGTAAGGAAGAACAGAGAGCAACTGTTGTTGACTGACCAGATCCCCTCCCATTCTACTGCTCCACTTGGATGTAATGAGATAGACGAGCTGCAGACAAAGGAATAAAGTTCAGCCTGAGAAGAAGGTTGGAGGGGAAGGTGATTTTACCTTTTGTCTGTCGTTGTTTCTCACCATCCAACTGGACACTTAATAGGTAATAAATTGAACTCATTTTTCCCAAATTGAGCCTTGTCTGTCTGTGATGGTAAATGGTAAGTGATCTCCTCACCTTGGGATAGCTTTTTGTCATGGACTCAGCTTGTACTGCCAATATTTAGATAGCATGATTCCTTGATTCTGCATAGAAAACTGTTCAAAAAGAGAAGCAACATCTTTCTGTAACAGCAACATTAAAAAAAAAAAAAAAAACAACAAAAAACAAAAAATATTTTGGAAGTGTCACATTCATATATTCTTATAGTGCCTGAGATGCTGGAAGCTCTTCCAAGCCTGGGAAGCTGTAGAGTTTGATAGTATTTATGTCTGCATGGCTTCTACTACATCATAACAAGTAAAGCCAAATAAGATCCCCAAAAATATTTCTACATCGAAAAAAAAGCTATGGTCCCAAAAGAAAAAAAATTATTTATTTATCTGAAATGAAAAGTAGTAAAATAAATTCTGGTAATTCAAGAAAACAGTCTTTCTAAGGATGCATAATTAAAAACAAACCAATCCAAATCACTGGAAGCATACAAAATTAAAGTATCATCAAAAGCCCAGGTATATAAAAAAATGGAAAATTATAGATAAAAAGAAAGAGTTTTTCTCCCTTCTACTGCAATAACCTTCTCTTATTCACTCATTTTATTTCTGTTCTATGTTATTCTTACAGAACAAGTTGCAAATGTACTCCCTTCTGCATTGTCAAGAGGTAGCATTGGAATATGTAGGACTTATTTGTAAACTTTAAGTAATGTTTGTGTTTCAACACTTTCCTACATTTAGGTCATCTTCTACAGAGAAATTATCTATTTCACTAGTCTAAGTAAACATTATTTTAATAAAATAATTATAATATTTAACATACAAGCCTCTTCACAGATAAATATTTTGTGTGTGTTTGCGTATGTATGAATTGCACAAGAAAAAAAGAATGAAAGACAGAATATCCATGAAAACCTCAGGAAAGACAGGACTGGGAGACCTTCAGGCCTCTGTGATTGACGTTGTATTATAAGAAAGCTTTTATAAGCGTTATGACCTCCATTTTGAGAATAATTTTGAATTTTTTTTATGCTTGTCCATGACTTTCTTATTTGACTAAATCTGCAAAAGTACTTTCTGAATGTTTCCTTCTACATGTCCAAACAGAATTTAGTCATAATCAATTTCTATCCACCTTTCTTTTCATACCAGCATGACTTCGGTCTTCTTTCGTCCTGCAGTTTGAATCACCATGCCCTGTTGAACACACACACAATATTCAAGATCTTCTGCAACATATTGGACTAAATAAAGCATGCCCACCTGTTTTCCTTTTATTATATTCCTTTTACTTCTCTTAGGGATCCTTGAAGAAATTTTGGGTTTCAGTAAGAGTTAATTGTTCTTGAAAACAGACAATCAAAACTCTACAGGGTTCAAAATTAGGTCAATCAGTGCTTAATACAAGAGAATTACCAATTCACTCTCTCTACTGAATATAACTCAAATGATACAACTAATGCTTACATTTACTTTTGTCATGGATGTGAATTATTATTTTTCAGCAAGAAAAGGACTTTAGCTTTCATAGCTGTTATTTTTAGAGAAGCAACACTTTATAAAATGCCCAGTTCTGTATAGTTAATTAAGAGAAGAAAAAACGTTCTTTAGAAGGGAATCTTTTACCTAGACTTCAAAGCTCTAACATTAAAAAGAAGACTTCAGAATCCAAAATACTGAGCAGCTGAAATAGACTTTATTGTAAACTATAGGATCTGGACAAGTTTAAGTTACATTTCAGATTCCTTTTTTATTCCCAATTTTACTTTCAGTTTATGTGTCACTAGGACAGATCTAAGCTTTTGATTAGCTCAGAGTGAGTAAAGATAAAAAAAAAAAAAAAAAGAAAAAAGACTGAGATCTGACATTTGGTTCCACCAATATTTGCTGCCTTTCTCATGACCAACATTGTAAGAATGTTCAGAAAGTTGACCTACAACAACCCTGTGTGAATCCCATAAGCCATATAGTTATGGATGACAAATAAAATAAGTCTTTAAAAAATATCACAACCTGTTTGCTCAATATTTCATCAGGATAACTGCTGGCAAAAAAACTATAAGTTCATTGCTTGCTGAGTTTTGTACATTCTATAGGTACACTGTGATGTCAAAGAGCAGTGAAAATTAGTATTTCTGTTCTTACTTTCTTTCAGATAAATTTTCGTGGTTTAAGACCTGAAGACAGCTCAACCCCACTCATGCTCACCCACCACGCCTGCCAAAGTGGGATGGGGGAGGGAATCAGAAGAGCAAGAGTGTGAAAAATCGTGGGTTGAAATAAAGACAGTTTAATAGGGAAAGCAAAAACCATACAAACAAGTAAAGTAAAACAAGGAATTAATTCACTGCTTCCCATGGGCAGGCAGGTGTTCAGTCACCTCCAGGAGAGCAGTACCCCATCACGTGTAATGGTGGCTTGGGAAGACAAACATTATCATTCCAAATATCCCCCCTTCTCTCTTTTCCTCCTGCCTTTATATTCTGAACATGATATCATATGGTACAGAATATCCCTTTGGGCTAGCTGTCCTGGCTGTGTCCCATCCCAAATTCCTGAACACCCCGCAGCCTGCTCACTGGCAGGGTGGTGTGAGGAACAGAAAAAACATTTACTCTGTATTAGTACTGCGTAGGAAGAGTTAAAAAATCCCTATGTTATCAACATTGTTTTTGGTCACTGATCCAAAACATAGCACCATACAAGCCATTCTGAAAGAAATTAACTTTATAGCAGCTCAGACCAGGACGGAGATTTCAGACTGCCAGTATACCTGAGACATTTACATCCACAAATCCCTTTTGAAGAACCCAATCTGACAGTGTACTTTGGGATTCTCTCCTTTAATGGAGTGAAGAATCGTGTGCAAGAGATTGACACTTTTTGCCATACAGTGGCATCAAGGAAGATTTATTGCTCAAATTTCCTAAGGGAAGTATAATTTTAATTAATTAGCAAATGATATTTTCCAGTTCAGGTTATTTGCAGCCAGAAGGAGAGAATATTTTACTGTAGCATCTGAGTGCATTAAAACTTCATTCATTTATTGTGACATAAAACCCTGGTGAGATTAGAAATATTATTTCTCTCATTATAATGTAGGGAACACGTCACAACTGTCCTTGATCCAACAAAATACATAATCCACTTCAAAAACCATGTGCACCCACTTGATATTACCCACTTATTAAAGGTTACTTACATTAAAGAATTTTGCTTGATTGTTGCTGAACTTAGACAAAGTTCAGGCTGGGGCACATTCCACCTTCCTGGGACAGATGACCATCTCCTTGGTTCAATAGGAAAAGAAATGGCAACACTTGCTGAAAAACAGAGTTCTACCAGAATTCTTCTACACAAATACTAGACATATGAGAAATAAATGGGAGGAACAACCACTCATCAAGATTTTGCATTGAGTGCAAAACAGAAATAGCAGAGAACAAACTTACTATAAACATTAGAATAGTTTGTGCTATTAGAGATGATTCATATTCAATCAATCATACAGTCATGGATCATATATACTATGTATACTTTATATTGTAATTTTTATTATAATATAACCATTATATATTGTAATAATGCAGTCATCATGCCAACAAGTAACTTAAATGCCCTCTGGACTGAAATGGCAGGAAAATGAGGAAAACACCAGCATTATTTCCATATAATGACATCTCTGTTTTAAATGGGCTCAAAGATACACTTACGGAATTATGAACAACTCAAATGCCAATATTGGTAACTTGATGGTGGATGTTATAATGAATAGAAGAAACAATCACCTGGGTTTCACTCTTCTAAATCTTGAAGAGTATGAAGAATTATTTTTTCTTATACAGAATCACAAATGCCACAAATGAAACTAACAGGCAGGAAGTTCATAACAAAAAATAACAATATTTCTGGGGAGTTTTGCATCTCCTATCCTCAATTTGGCTACAGAAATTAGAAGTTTTTATTTGGCTGGACAAATTTGTACACAATAATCTGTTTGGGATTAAAGACAGAGACACTTCTGTGGAAGTATTAATAGACACTTTATTTTTCATTGCTGATTAACAGATACTGCACTAGACCACTGTTTGCATGGTAGAATTTTCACCATGAGAGAAATGTGCGCAGATTTAGAAATGTGAGAATACTTAATTAAATTGGGAACACCTTTTACTTGTTAAGTGGTATTTTCCCGTATTTTTTCAGTCTCTAAAATTATACAGTAACATTACTAACAAGTTCACTTATATTTTATGAACAAAACCACTAATGTACATTTCCATTCCCATTTTCCATAAACAGCATTTACACAGTATGAATATATTGTATTGAAACCATGTACTCTGTTATGGATATATTGATAGAGAGGGAGTTGCAGTTTAGCAAGGTAATTCAATCTTTAGGTTTTACTTTGGTGTACTTGATTCTTCTGTTTATAGGATTTAAATCTAAATCAACATCAATAAGCTATTTTCTGAATTAAATCAAACAAACTAAATCACCATGTTTTTCACAAATTCCAGTACTATGACAGAATTATTTTCTTTTTTAATTGAACCTTTTTATAGAGAGATGATAAGCATAGTAATTCATCATATTGAGGAAAAAACAAGTGATATGGCTGGATAGATCATCAAACTATTTTCATAGCTGGATATTTTTGCAGATAAAACAATTCTTCAAGAGGAACTCTATTTCCAGGATTGGATGTATGCTTTTGACATACACTTTCACATAAGTTACCATTTCTGCTTAAAGAATACATAAATTAAAAAATTTACTTTGGAAATTTTACAATGCAATATTTTTAGTCCTCTCTCAGTTATTTCAACATCATCCGAGATTATCACGATTTCACCTCCAAAATCTGTTCAATAGACAATGATGCCCCATAGAAACCAGTAGACTGGTAAAACCTGTAGGTAAATTGATAGTAACTACAGAGATCTAACATTAATATCTCATATTAATGTCACATTTGTTGTTTTATTTTTCTCTGTAAACTCTACTATAGCTCCACCTGCTTCCTTCCATTTTCTCTTATGCCTTTAATAATGCACATTGTTACTGTTTGTCTTGTCTGTTAAGGGTCAATAGGCTCTTTCAGAAACAGTGTCAATATTCATGCATGACACTTGACTTAATTTAAACTTGAACTTGTTTATTCCTGCAACAACCTCTTTTCCATGTCAGCATTCAAATTTATCTGTCTCCTTGTATAGCACATAGAAAAAGTAATAATTGAATAGATTTTCTATCATAACCCTAAGTCACCTGTAAAGAGGTCAGAAAATTACTCTCATCATCATTTTGACAACTGCAGAAAGCGAAGAAAAAAATAATGCTAATTGAAACAATAAGGTTAATGGCATGGAAGAACATTTTCTTTCGGCAACAGGTAGCACATCTAGAAGACACTTCATGTTTGTGAACAACCAACACCTCTCCTCCCCCCAAAAAACCCCTACCCAACAATACTGATCCGATTTCCTCAAAATAAATTCACCAAAGTAGACAGCTTCTGGATTTATGTGGATTTATGAAAACCATGCTGCACACTTGAAAGAAAATCATCACAGCCAAACCCAGTACAATCTCCAGCCCTCATTCTGCACTATTTATGTTGTGTTCGCTAGTGGGTCTCACACTATGCAGTACACCCTCATTTTACACCTTCTCCCTGCCCATCCTTAGATATATGCACTGATATCATACCCTCAGTCTATGGGTCAGCCCTGAAAAATGCCCATAAAATGTAAAGAGCCCGTCCAGCCCGTGATTGGGATTCCATCTCAGGAACCATTCGGGTGGGTGCCCAGGACGGGAGAGATGCTGTGTTGTGTTGAGTTATTGGGTGCCAAAGTCAGCTCAGGTTTGGTCACTGCTGTACTTGTCTGGTTTCTTGCAAGACTCATCCTCCTTCTATAGTACTTCCTAGAAGATACAGTTCAGATCATGGGTTATAGGTAGGTATATTCTTTGCAAGTGAGTCCATAACTTCTTTTCAAATGGCTTCTTTATTTATTGTTGCTTTTGCCGATGTTCATAGGTGTTGTAGCTCCTTGTCCTCTCTTGCTAAAAACGACAGCGATTTCTCAAAAAAATGCCTAATTTTTTTTGTTTGTTTGCCTAATCAGGCAAGAGACTTATTAGTATGGTCTACATTTAGAATGTTTTTGCTGCAAAGTTAATTTCTGACAGAGCTTCTTCTTACTAAAAAAATTACAATCTGTTAAAACAAGCAAACATATTCCTTGCTGCAGGAAAAGCTCTCTAGCACGCTTTAATATCGTATGCAAGCAATCACTGTAAGCTGTTTACATTTCTGTTGGTCTATTATGATGTCTGTGTTCTTTGAGTTAGCTTCCAGCTCTGTTATTTGTGCTGTGATTTGATACTTGACACCAAAACTCCTCAAGTGTGTTTCCTTCAACTGGTTTCTCTTTCTGGCCTTGTGATAGCAAAGGATATGCTTGTGTATCCTTGTATACTTGTATTCCCCTTTCCTCCAGTTAACTTGAGTTAGTAGATGTCAGACACTGGAATAAATTTACATTATATTTATATAGTCTCCCATCTTATTCAAGGTCACTGAGGTATGAAACAAATCATATTATACTGCCTGTTTCCTTACTTCAGGCAGTTATCACTGAGAATAAGAGTATCTTTCTGTCTGCATCCAGAGGGCAAGAGAAACATAAGTGTGGTTCAAAAAGACATTTGTTTAGAGTTGACAAGAGTTTAAAGTCAGGGCTTGAGTTCTTATTTGCTCTTCTGGTTTCCTCCAGGGAAAAAAAATTGGGTTACATTTTATTCAGGTTTCCAGCTCTCATTTTCTTTTCAAAAGTAACACATTTTCTTTTTGAAATTTCTGCTTGTCAGGTTGCTGCTGGTTGCAATAACCCCCTATGAAGAGAAAAACAGGTATGATTAAAATGTCCCTTAGTGGGCTTGATGAAGACACGGTAATGGCAGCAATTTCCATGCAATTTCTGTAAAATACCTGAGCACTTACTGAACACCTAAGTAGCTCTTAACTGCTATAACTTTTAATCCACCTTATCTAATTGTACACATTCCTATTAAGAAACATTCTTAACAGTTATTACAATAAGCCAAATTTTGTAGAAATTAATGCTGGAGGTTATACAATACCTTACGAAAATTTAGTGCATTCTGCTAAACTATACCTGTGTGCATGTGCACTTGTAGTGATCATCACTTGTAAAAATAAACTTTTAAGCTTTCATAGGAAACAAAGTAAAAAATTTGCTTGGAGCTTGTGATACAATAAATCTGATTGACTTTTTTGAACAGGACAGACACCAGACATAGCTGCTTTTATTTGGTCAAGTCATTTGAGACAGGCATTTTCCATCAGATATTCCTCTATATCTCTGAAGCATACTGAAGAAAACAATATTCTTATTTAGGTATTTTTAAAAAGAAATCTTCATTAGGTATCACATCTGAATTACAGATTGTATTACTCCCGTTATTTTTATTAAGCCCCTGCAATAAGAAGTGATCTGTCATGGTATTGAAACAAAAGGCAGTGAAGAGCAGAAAGAACGATAGTTCAGCAGCTTAACTCTTTTATGTTGAATGTGCTTGTTTGTACATTGGCTCAAGTTTCCTTTAAATGCATTCAACTGCAATTTTTCCATTGACTTTTGTAGGAGACAGATAAGAATTTCCAAGGGCAAAAGCTATTAAGTGCAACGTGTATTATTAATGTGTTTATGTCTCTCTTACCATATTTATTATAAGCACATTAATGAAAATGCCATGAATATTAGGGCTGATTTATAAGAACAGGGTACTGTTTACAGCCAGATTACTGCACACTGGAAATATTTTATTTAACTTAACTACATGCATTTGCAATTTATTAAGACACTTGTATCACTCCAAAGAAAAGTCTCTATTAATAAGATTGATGACCTAGAGGTTTACAGTGTTTTCTCCTGAACCTCAGCATTGAGAGGAAAAGCTTGTTTAAATTTTTATTGAGAATCAATTTTTATACAAGGAATTTACCAAATAATATAAATATAATCATAAGATATGCCCTAACCAATGAGATAATCAAATAGAATTTGATAACATTAACATATACTCAGATAAAACACGTAGAGTACAAATCAGTTTTCTTGTAGGTACCACCTGATTGCTACATTCATTATAGGAAACCACAACCTTGTATGGATGCAGGGAATGTCTCAGGGCTTCACACATTTCTGAAAGGGTCTGGATATGAGTTTGTTCATAGAGTTTATTCATGAGTTATGAGTACTGCTATCCATTTGTTCACATCCACCACTCCTCCACCAGTCATATGTAGTTCATTTATCCATGCATGAAAAATAAGCATTCGAGGTACTTTTTACACTTTTATCCCCTATTTTTAATACAAAGTCAGCCAAATTTGATCATAAACCTAGATACTTCAACAAAAAAGGACACAATTCCACAATATATACACATAGATGTACTAAATAATTTCACATATATAAATACATGAATATGTGTATAAAAAATTAAGCTTGATATTAAATAGAAGTATAAGATGAAATGAAAGCTAACTCAGCAGATGGAATAGATGATCATTGTAAAACCCCTCCAAATAAAAATATTCAATTCCATTCAAGTCTAGGCTAGTCTAAGTACTACCACTAGACGTCCAACTTTCAGGAAACTGTGGTTAGCAGCATAGAAGATACAGCCCAAAGAGATGTGGCCTTACAGAGGTAAATTAAGATACAAGAGAATGACATTACATTTCCTAGGAGCCATTGCAGTTGGAAATCTATATCCATACTCTGCAACTTTTAGCAGAACATTGTATTTGAGTGCCAAGTGTGCTAAGTGAGAAATAAAGTTGGGAGGAAAGAGTGTCTTAGGCAAAAGTTTCCTTACAGTTGCTACAGTGTATCAGAAACTTCAGATTTCTTCCTGAAATGTCAGGGCAGATAAGTTGGTAAGGAGGCATCAGTGAATAAATGACCTTATGACCAAGATATATTGTTTTTCTTGGACTTATTTTAACGACAACACTTATTTTAATGATAACATGATAATTTTTAAAAATAACACAAACTAGATTGAAGCAGCTCTGCAGACCCTCTGAAGGGCATGTTAAATGTCTGTGATGAAGATTATGAAGCCCTGAAAGGATACAAGAAATTAGTTTTGTATGTTACCTAGGAGTTTATAAAAAGTGATTGGTGCTGTAGGAAAGTTGAGAGATGAAAACAGCAGAAAAGAAGGTCCTGACCTAACATTATGAATGAACACACTAGAAGTAGTAACAGAATCTCTACTCCCCTTCCGTGACACATGAAATCTGAGGAAATCTCACTCAGTATTGTCTTTATTTGCATTAGAGATACATTTAGTTGGATGCAGCCTGTACCACACTAGGTGACACAGCACCTCTTGCATTTTGGGGTAGTGTGGTGGGCTGGGGTAAGTGACTGTGGAGACATCTACAGAACCATCCTTTCCCAACTCCTGAGAACCATTTGAAGAATGGACCCAAACTATCCTTCCATAAACAGGCAGGTAGAAATGGAGCCATGAATAACTCAAGAGTGTTTAAACTTGTGACTCTTTCTCTATATCAAAGTAGAACAGGAAACATTCTACAAAAACCTGCATGTACCCTAGGAATCAGTTGCGATTCTCAGTGGAGATGTTTGTAGCTAAAGCATTTCGGTTTTTAATTTGTGCCAGAACTGCAACTTTTCTTCAGAGACTTTGAACAACAATAACTATTCTTGTTGAAATATGTTAAATTCAAAATAATATTAAAAATGCAGATAATAACAAGAAAACAAAAACTTTCCTGAGTGAAGCTGCAATGATATCTACATATACAGGAACTGGTCTCAGAGGATTTCAAGTTCGTATTGGTCTTCTACCCAGTCTTGTTTATTGTAAGTCTTAGATCTTTACAATATTAAGTAAAATGGAAAGTTTCAAACACCAGTACTTGAATTAATTTAACATATATTGTGATCTGATCAGAGGCCTAATCTACTGTATTCATTATGTCAGGTGATTCCCATGTCATGATTGTCAAAAATGAGCTACTAAACATTGAACATCTTAATCTGTGTATTAAAAAAGTAACGTAATATTCAAAACCCTTAAAAGTTTTTAAATGACACTAGGGAAAATTACTGACATGTAGAATTTTTTTACAATTGTCAAATAATAAAAATTCATTTAAGGTAAGGTTTTAAATCTCATTTGAGGTTTAAAATCAGAAGATTGGATTTAGATTATTTTTTTAATAAGGAACTGGATAGTTTTCTGTAAAATTTCTGTATATAAGCAAAATACCTACTGACTTTATCAAGAATGATATCTACCTTAGGTGGCAGGAACACTCTAAGGGGATCTGACTTTTTTCAGTAATTTTCTGAAACAAAAACAAAAATCCCCCTAAAAAATGTTTTCTCTCTTCAGAGAAAAGTAACATATTTTCTAGTTTGAGTCATATTAATGTATAATGGAAATACATTAGAAGATAAATGGGCAGAAACTGCTTATATATTTTGCTTATTCTCAAAGAATTATATGGCACAACAGCTAGAAATATGGCACTATGACTGAAAAATATGTTTCATAAAACTTCAGGGATACCACCAAAACTATATTTTATGAGCTGATATAACATATTCCTATATTTTAGCCTCATTAAATTACAGCTTAGTGAAGACTTTTTTGCTTTTGCTATAGGTGTAATTAGGAGATCGATTTTTTTCAAGTCTTCACCTTGCTGCAAAGTGCCTGCAAGTTCTTTGCACTTTCAGTGACAACATTACTATTCTCAAGAAATCAATCACTTTGCATAGGTAAATACTTATTTTAAAAGTAGTTTAATCTATTAAACAAGTGGTTCCCAGACCACAGTCTGCAAACTGATCAATATGCAAGAGAATATGATAGTGACCCTCAGATAGTTCTGTAACCATATCATCTTCTACTGATCTAAAGACAATTTAAAACTTACCTACATTAGCATTGTTCACGTTATTACTTTATGACTTTATATATTTTTGTTTTCACACTCCAAAGCTTATTAAGATATGAAACAGTGCATGTGGTTGATTTGAGATTGATGATTATACTTTAAACAGACTTCTTAATCACCTTTGAACACTGAGGTCTGGTTTGGGAAACAAACAGATTCCAACAGCCAAGTGATCTAAGTTCTAAATCAGATTACTGCTTTCAGAGAGAAGAACATGTTGCTTTAAAAGCATGAACTTCATTACTTTATGCTTTTTTAATAATAAGCTGCAGTTTAAATCAGTATATTTAACATTAACTTCTTTTCCACAACAGACATAACTCTAGACTTTTTATAGAAACAATCCATGTTATGGACAAAACTCTTAACCCACATTTTATAGGAAATATGTTTTATCCTACTCTCCTTTATCCTTGATTTTTCCATAAAATAGAATGCTTAATTGCATTTAATTAAGTGGACAGAGTTCTATTAAAGCCCCTACCCTCAAAGAACAAACCCCAGTGGATTATTAATAATTATGCTATGGAGACCAGGACTGAATGATGAACAACTACTGAGGGAGAGGGAATTTGCTTTACAAATTCCAGCAAACTGTACATAAAAAGCTATGCTAATGAAAATGGAGTAGCTTTGTGTGCCTGATGGACTGTGGTCACTCCATGAGTGTACAGAGCAGAGGAGGTGGTAATGATTACATACCAGATTGTTTCGTTTTTACAAGAAATGCTCAGATAACATCCCTAGCAGATGGAGGATTTCCAGAGATGATGTTTCTTAGCTAAAGGGGAGCTATGGAGGGTCTGGAAGGGTTTGAAATGAAGCCACTGCTAAATTTTCTTTTCAATAAAATTTTGTGAGAAAATTGTCAGATTCACACCAGATAACTGGACAGCTTAAAGCCTACAGAGACACCATCTCTTTGATGATATTCTTGGGTCAGTTTGTTAAATGTAGTTTCCTGATTTAAACTGAAGAAGAAGTGGGCTAGGTCAGTATGTCTGCAGGTTAGTGTGATGTAACCATTAAGGGCAGCTGGAGAGAGCAGCAAACCAAAAATGAAGCTGCACCAACCTCCAGAAATAGATAATTACAAAAATTAGAGGGAGAAAAAGTAACAACCCTGGAACACCACATACTGATTTTCAAAAATTAACTGTTGTGCTAATTTACTCAGTTTCAATGTCATGAAGTTATCAGATTTGTAAATATTTTGTGTTGTTCTATAAGGATTTGCTTTTATTAAAATAACTTAGGTTGTTGCTTTATGTTTCTCAAGAATAGCATAAAGTATTAGGAGCATATCAATTAAGATGGAAAAGATTTTCATTTCAAATACTGACTTAAAATTTTTTGTGCATTTCAAGCATAACAATGTGTTCTGTTAACATCCACTTTGAATGAGTCTTTTGTGAGCCTACGTTATGTCCTTAATAAAGAAAATAAAACAAAACAATAGAAGTTTTTCCCTAACAGAAAGAACTGGGAATAAGATGGAAAGAGCATGGTAAGAATCAAGGAAATGACCACTGTACCAAAGCCAATGGTTATGTACCTTGTGTGACACTTCACTTTTTACCTTCAGAGAAACACATGTGGGCACAGCCTTTCAAACAGCCATGCCTTGCTTGATTTAAGAGCAATGTTCATGGAGAAGAGAGAATTTCTCTGTGAAGAAGTGTTTATCCAAGGCCTCTGTTGTACTTGGTACTTATGAGCTGTTACACCCTACAAAGTAAGTTGGGTCCAAAAGAAATCTTCACCTATAGAACTTTAAAAGAAATAGAACTGCAGAGAATTGGACTCCTACACTATAAGTCTTTGCTTTATTACAGTTTTCTTTTAGGATCTTTGCAGTCTTGTGTCAATGGTCCTGATTTAGAGGCTTTATTCTGAAGTGCAACTCTTTGAGCCATAAAAGGGACTGGAAGGTTGATTTTCAAGGTCAAAAGCTGTCTACCTGTACAGCAGGGTCTCCTTTCTGTGACTAATTTCAAGAGATGTTCAGATGCATGCAAGAGAAAAAAGACAAAAATTCTGAAAGAACATAAGCTACAGAATGAACAGCCTCAGAATGAATAAGCCTCAGAATGAATCTGTTACTTCTGTGGAGCATGAGAAAAGGTTGGTAACTATTCACTTGGCTGACAACATCTGAGCTGTAAAAAAACGAAGAGTAGGTCTGGAGAGAGACACAAAGGGGAAAACTTAGGAGGGGAAAGTTTTGCTAGTCTTTGTTTGAGCAGGTTGTGTTACAGCAATAAAAGTCAATTGACCAATTTAAAAAATAGGAACTGACTGACTGTATCATACTGGACGCTCACTGAAGGTAACAAAAGAGCATAGATGGAAAGCCCTCTAAGCCTGATACTTTTTCACTGGATTAACAGAGCAAAATGATGCTTTCAAGTGAAAGGACAAATTTGGATTTAGTTTTAGTTTTTGAAATGCTAAAAAAATATGATCCACTCTTGTGTTTTCAGTTCAAATCCCAAAGTTCTGTGATATAATACCACATTGCCACCAAGCAGCAAAAACACGTTATTCTGTAATTCCATGCATCCTAATCTCATTTAGTGAAAAAATTTGCTATGTTTCCTGATGTATAAACCAATCATATTGCAAAGTTTGGCTGAACATAAATATGTGATCAAATTACAATGGACTGAATTTATTAAAGTCCATTTAAATGGTCTTATGGTGGCCCATGAATGCAATGAAAATATTAAATATACATAAAATCTTCATTCTTTCTGAGGTTTACAAAGACTTAAGATCGCTGCCATCAGTTTTAAAAGGAGAAAAACAGTATGAACTGAAAAAAAATTATTTATCCACATTTAGAATAAAAAAGAGTAGCTGAAATCTAGATTTTTATGGAGGCACAGATAAATAGAAAATTTAAGTTCTAATATGAAGACACTTTTGATAAGTATATTTTCTTTGCACTTAGATTACAAGAAAATAAAAAGTGTGAAGAAAGGGTGCTTCTTAGATACTCAAGGCAGTAAATAACTGCTGGGATACAGGTTATTGACCATAAACCACCATTCTAAAACAGTCTCTGCAGTCTTGACTTATTCACTTACCCTAGTAGCCCAAATATTTAAAATGATTCTTTAATACTGAAAGTGTGAGTTAAAAGCCCCCTGTTGTGAACACTTAGCTGAGAACAGAAACATCTCATCTTAAAATTTTCTTAAATTTTTTTTTGAGGGGGGGTCAATGAGTCAAAGAGAAAACAAGTAAGCTTGAATCAAAGCGGCAATATATAATATTGGTCCTGAAAAAGAATGCTAAATTATGTGCAATATGCTTTTTTTATCCTTTTAATGAGGGGAAAAGGATTGTTATTAATAACACACTATGTTTCAGATCAAAGGTATCTGCAAGTTTCATTGTGATTAGCTTGTCTCTGTGATTCAGATTTACTTTCTTCATGACAGAGAAAGGTCATTAGAAAATTACATTTTGAAAACTCTGCCTGTACAAAAATTTAGATGATATTAATCTCAACATTATTACATTTAAGGTTATAGGAAATAAGTCTTGAAAAATAGGTGCTTTTCCATTCTAAAATTAAAAGTCATCTTTATTTTAAGATAGCATAGTGCCTAAGATCATTTTTTTAAACCGTTGATAGCAGAAGTGTCATACATTGGTAAAAACTGTAGCAGATTTGAAATGCTAATTAATAAACAATCCTAAACAGCTTTTGAAAGTAACCTCTCTGACTTAAAAAGTACATGTTCCACAAGACCAGAAAAGTGTTCTTCAAAGAACCCTGGACATTAAAGATGGGACTTTGTATAGAAGTCATTTAAAATTCTATCCAGGTTTGCTGCTTCATTTCTTACATTCTCTTTGCTTACCTCTGTAATATGGACTTAGATAATGCATTTATAGGAAGTCTTCAAACAAATAGGTCAGTTGTTCCTTGAATAATAATCTCTATCTGAGAAAAAATGGTTTGGGTCACTGAATTGAGCATCCTGCTTATTATATATAAATGGTTCATGCAGTCACCTACAGAGTATATGGAGCTTTATCTTAAATCAACTACATTTTTAACTGCCACATCTTGTTTGAATTTTTCCAGGCTTTTCCAGATCCTCACTCCACTGAGTGTTAGAAACATCCTTTAATTTCCAAACTAAATTTATTCATTGCAAAAATTATGCTCTTTTGTTGTTGTGTCTGCATGTTTTCTTTGCTTCAAACATTTACCATAATGATGCATTTACATAGATCAGTGATATTCCTTTCAACCTTTTTTTGTCAGACAAGGCAAGTTAGCCTATTTTGTCTACTCTCCATTCCTGACAATCATTAAAATGACATTTTTGAAACCATATGGCTGTAGTATTCCAGCTTAATTTTATTTTTCTTGTAATAAATAACAAACTAATTACAAAAGCTACTCGTGTCCTGGGATGCATCCAAAGCAGTGTGGGCAGCAGGGGAGGGAGGGGATTTTGCTCCTCTGCTCTGCTCCTCCTGCAGTGCTGCCTCCAGCCCTTGGGTCCCCGGCACAGGGGATCTGTTAGAGTGAGTCCAGAGGAGACCACAGGGGTACTCAGAGGGATGGAGCACCTTTCCTATGAGGAAAGGCTGAGAGAATTGGGATTGTTCAATTCTTGGAAGAGAAGGCTTTGAGGTGACCTAATGGTGGCCTTCCTGTACTTGAAGGGAGTCTACAGGAAAGATGGAGAGAGACTATTTAAAAGGACCTGTAGTGACAGGAGAAAGGGGGAATGGCTTTAAGATGAAAGAGGGTAGATTTTGATCAGAGATTAGCAAGGAATTCTTTACTGTGAGAGCAGTGAGGCCCCGGCACAGGCTGATCAGAGAAGCTGTGGGTGCCCCATCCCTGGAAGTGTTCAAGGCCAGGTTGGATGGAGCTCTGAACAACCTGGTCTAGTGGAAAGTGGCGGACTGCAAAACTAAACACGATTCCAGTAAGGGTATAATTGGAATAGTTTATCGAATGCGAGAACACAATTTTAAGGGCCTCAGGGTTTGGGCATGCTAATGAGGGGGAAAAGCTATGTTAATTAGGGAATTACACAAGGTTTTACTGCAGTTTCCAAATAGTTAATTTTTCTTCAAACAGAATTACATGGTTCGATAACAAAATTTCAAAAAGTCCTTTCTTAATTCTGCTGATGCCAGTGTAATCCCCAGGGTTGTACATCAACAGGTCTTATGGCAAGGGTCCAGCTTCTTCAAATCATAGGATTCTTGTTAGCTCTTGTTGCTTGAGGTTTATGGTTCAAATTGACCAAGCTTCTTTTTGCTGAGAGTTGGGTTTGGGCTGCTACAGTGGAAGGTGTCCCTGTCCATGACAGCAGAGCTGGAACAAGATGATCTTTGAAGTCCCTTCCAACCCAGGCCATTCTATGATTCTGTGGTTCTGTGATTCTATATTTTGAATGGGAATGAATCTCTACTTTACATATTGTTAGTAATACACTCCCACCTGTAGTAGAAATATCAGTACTGAGTAATAAGGATCTATATCTTCAAAAGTATCCCTCTTGGATTTTATTATCTTTTAAAAGGGAATGACAAAAACAGGAGTGGCATCTTCTATTAATATTTTATTAATATATGATTTTTTCCTATTTCTAAAATATATTTATTTCCCAGGCAAGAAAAAACCCCAACAAAATAAAAACTAAAATGATATTGTAATGCAGTTCTTCAGAATGATTATTGACTGTTTTCTTACAACCTTAAGAAAATCTCTTTGCACTTCGTAAGATGACATCAATTTTAGTAACCATTTAGACTTTTTCTTATTTTAAGGCACTTGCTCATTGGTTGTGGCGTCATGGAAGAAAAGTTTCTTCTTTACTATAATATAGACAGAAAACACATCAAAACTATTTTCTTGTTAGAAGGAGAGAGAGTCCTGAATGGCAATAATTTATGTAACGCTGGTTTTATGTAGGTTTGTGTTGCTGACTGCATGCAAAGAGCATGTGCATGGAATAGACGAGGTACTACCTTGCCACAGAAAATGAACTTGCCTTATACTTACTGGCTAGAAAATAACCATCAAAACTGTCTTCACATATGTAAAATGAATGGTTGCAGCTCCCCTGCATTTGGCCAAAACCAAAAGGGAACAATATCTTCAGACTATGCAATATTTGAAACAGAGTTGTCTGGTAAACATAATTTTTTGAAAACTGTTTTTGAACGAAAACATTTATATTTTTTCATGACAGTGCATTTATTCCACGGTCTGTGAAAAATAAATTAAATCAGGCTCCCTGCATTCCTCTCTCAGTGTTCAAAGGTTTCTGCAGACTTTCACGTAAAGCCTCTGCATTGATTTCTTTTGTGTTTATAAAGCTTAGAGGAAAACAGTTCTGACAGGAGGAAAAGGAGGACGTGAAAAAATTTGCCTCCAGTCTTTACATTCCCTCAATACCTGCTGGAATGGAAGAAACAGGAGATACTGCGTCAACATCCATTATATCTCCCAGCAGAATGTTATTAAAAAAAAACCAAACCAATAATATTCCCAACAGAGTACCTTACAACACACTCATACATTTTCATAAGCTAGTTTACATATTGCATCTGCCAGGTCTTGTTGATATAAACCACAGATGACTCACTTCATGTGGTGGTTTGTGATTCTCAACGTTTTTCAGAGTTATAGTTTAAAAAAATGTAATTCTATCTTTGAATTCTCGGAAACGGGTCTCATGGCATTCATCCTCATTTACTGAATATGGGATTAAAACTAAAGACAAAAAAATAATTTCATGACAATGTGCCCATATTTTGCAAATCAATAATTAGATAATAATGTTCCCATGTTCAGAAGGATATTAAAAACTGTAGGACTAAATCCAATAAAGACAGATTTCCAGCAAAGTTAGATGGTTATCTCAGTGCTTTTGGGAGCAATGTATGACAAAACTCATTTGTGATTTGGTACTTTTTTCCAGCATAAAATTATTTCCAGTTTCAGCAATGCACTTTTTTTTTAATAAAAATATTAGAAGAAAAAGAAAACAGCTGCAGAAAAAGGGCATTTCAAACTGACTTTGATAAGTGCCTAGAGATAAAGTGAATTTTATGAAACCTATGACAAGTTTGGAAACCTCTAGTGAAGACATACAAACCATCATAAAAGATAAGATGAACTGAGGTGATAAAGATCAGAGACAAGAACAGAAACAAGTGTTGCCCTTAGAAATGCATGTTGGCACAAGGGCTGAACAAGGTGATTACATCAAGGAGCATTTGAAAGTTGTCACTTTCAACATTTCCCTCAGCAGTTCTCAGCAATATGGCTACAGCTCAAACAGATTCAAAGAAATCATTTATCCTACCCTGGAAAAGTGATCTTTTCATGCTCTGTCTGTGCTCTGTGTCCCACACGTGTTCCCGACATATGGGCAGAATGTAAACCCTGCCTGAACAGCCCTGGCAATAATCCTCATTTTGAGAAATCACTGGATACACACATCCTATTAGTGCACTCTCCAGCCATTGTTGACCCACAATATGTGGGTGGAGAGTGGTCTTTGGCTGATCTAAACCCTCTTCTCTCTCACAGAAGGCACTAAAGAAAAGGAACTGAAATCTTTGTGTGAGAGAGCAACTGAACAAGTTTACCAACTGCAGCTCTACAGAAGAGAAAGCAGTGACATGCAAGGTAGTGCCAGTTCGCCCCCTTCAGAGATGAAAGTTATCTCAGCAAAAGCTCCCGGTTAATGAACCCCAAAAAGCTGTTAACGGATGTAGGAGAATCAGCATGGTCATCTGGCATCTTTCTATAACAGGAGAAATCTTCAATCAGCATGAGCAAACTAATTTTTATTTCATGCTCACATCAAAAGCAAAATGAAAGGACTCTACAGCTGCTTATCCACAACTCTCTCAGAGCTTTTGCTAAGATCAGAGTAAATTATAGAAGCAGAGACTGTATTTACAAAGCAATGTTGTTGTTTTGTTTGTTTATTTTAACTAAACACAAACACACATGTTTATGCAGTACTGGTGTCATATCTGTCAAAAATTTAATTAAGAACTTTTTGAGTATAATGGGGAAAATGGTCATTTCTACCACAGTTATTCATAACTTCCTTCTGTTCTCTGACACCAAAACAGAGTACAGTTTCACTTACTGGATGATTACATTTTGATATTTCTTTCTCTTAAATTAAAAGTCTTTTGAATAATCTATTCAACAAAGCGGGGTTTGGGGTTTTTTTTGGTAATGTGTCACCAGAGTTGCCACCCCTTCTTCTCCTTAACAGCACCTCAGCTACCATAAGTGAGTTTATGGGAAGCTATAATGTTAAATAAAATTATTAGTGGTTTTACTAATGGTAAAGTGGAAAGTGGTTTAGACTAATTACTATTCTCTTCTATTCTAATCAGTGTGTTTACTAATTGGTGAGTTTACTTTTTGAACTATGAAACTTTCCAGTTGTAAAGTCATATCTTCTCCAAGTAAACTGTTTCTGTGAGCAAAGTTAGAAATGCTTTAATCTCAAAAAAAGAGAGGTGACATTCAACCTCCCTCTCAAATAAGTATGCAATAGCAAAAAGGGAAAACAGTGTACTTTTTTAGCTTATTCAGAGGAATGCATTATCTCTTCTCAGCCAAAGGCAACATGCACAGAGACTGCCAAACATTTCATTTATTGCATACAAAACAGAGAATGAGATTACTCGTGATCATATGAAGTCATAGTAAGTAAATAAGTATGTCTTATACAACTGTGTTTTATTATACTATAAAGTTGAACTACCTACCTATCCTATGGTCATCTCTCTAGAACACCAAAACATTGTATTTCCTGAGATTGCATTGAATTATTATTTAATCTTTTTAAGCCATTAAACCAAATAATAGAACTGTCTAGATAACATCATAAAAGTTTACATTTTAATTTTGAAGATTACATAAAGGAACACTGTCTTCATATGTTTCTCTGTTTCAAAAAATCAATCACCTCCTTCAGATGTTTTTCTTCACCTAATGAGCTTTCAGTAAGAGATGTAGTAAGAGGTGTGTATGGCCTAGAAAAAAAGGAATGCACAGAGGTTATTCAATCTGTGCAGAATTTAGAGGGCTCCTTTTTGAGAAGGAACTGAGTAGGCAGATGGGGCATGAGAGATTCCATTGCAGGATGTGTCAAAGCTGAGAACCATGGATTTTGCCATTGCCTCATTCATTCCTGCCACAAATTTTGCCCTTCAGTGTTCTTAAGATACGTACCAGTACAGCCAAATTTGATGAAATATAGTTGTCTTTAGCTGAGAAAGTTTCACGATTTGCTATTAAATATTTTCTCAAGAAAGTGTCAGGTTCCTTTATTCTTTTAAAGGTGTATTTTTATTTGATGTTAAGAATTCTTTTGATAAACTTGAAAGAGAGAAAAGAACTATTTTGAATACTTTGTCTTTTAAAACTGCTACTATCCCTACAGGGATTATCAAATACTTATCAGGATTTTTGTTGCTTAGTATGATTAAAGCACTGAAAAGCAAATACTCCTGAATATTGGTTCTCTTCAGAAAAACAATATATTTCCAATAACATCATTTAAACTGGTTAAATTTTAAGCTAATCATCATGTTTCTTCAGTGCTTGGAATTAGACCTCCATGTACATTTGATGAAATTTTATATGCTCAATGTGAAAAGCAGTGGTGCATGAAAGTAAAGTGTTCAAGAAAGGACAACTCCTATCAACTTCTCCTTACCTTATTGGAATACAAAATAGAATACTGAATTTTGCAGAGATATTAGGGTTGGAAGAAAGCACTAGAAATCTCTTCTGCATTTAAAATGCAATGTTACAGAACATCATCTTGCGGTAGTAAAAACATTTTTCATCACTTCATGGCAAGCTCTCTCTGCTCATATCATATATTTAGCCTTGGCAATACTATCTATTATTAAACAAACTGCCTCCCTCCCAAGTGATTATTATTAAGTGTAGAAATTGCTCTAAGCACTCACAATTATCCTGGAAATGAGGACATGGCTTCTTATTTGTAAACACTAATATATTCTGTGATTTATATACTCTGATTTGTCAGTTTGTTTACCTGGTTTTGGATTACGTGATATTTAGTTCATCTGTTGTTCTATTGATTCCCTTCTTTAGTTTACAGTTAATTACATTAATATCTTGCATAAATAATTAGCTATTTCAGTATTCATTTCTTAAGAAATGAGAAGCAATGTCACATCTTCTATGCAATGTCTTCTGTCCCTTAACATCCACGCACCCATCCTCTCATGTATTACTTTCCCCTCCTACCTTTCTACCAGCTTTTCTTAAATATAACTTGCCTGTATTTATCGATTAGGTGTTAACAATCCTTCAATAGCCCCCTAAGGGAAAGGGAACCAAAACACTCAACAATTCCTACAGTATGTCTCAAAAAATCGTAAGAAATAATAGCAATGAAAGCCAGTGTTACTTTCCACTGATCGATCTATATATCCTAATCTGTCTCCTTTTAGTGTCTAATTCTGTATTTTCTAACATTATTTCTTTAATTTATTTTACTTTTCTCCTCCCCGCATATCTGGTCTTTATCTTTCTGTAATTAAAAAAAAAAAAATTAAACAGAATTTTAGGCAATTGCATGTGCTAGATTGGATTCTTGTAATTTAGCAAAGCTTTGACAAAATTTGCAAATCTTCTAGTATGTTAGTATGAAACTTAACATTACTTTGTAAGGCTTCCAGTCTTTAGGTCCAAAAGATGTACTCTAGATCATAATCATCTAAAGGGGAAGTGGACCCTACTGTCTTATCACCTGCTACCACCAATTGCTAGAAATAGAGTTACCAAACCCAGAATTTTTAATTGGATTCCTAAATATCAACGTTGTTCTGCAGGTTGACAGAGAAAATATTTCTAGCTATAGAAATGGAAGTCAAATATATATAATTGTATTAACTACTTTAAATGCAAGTAATAAAAACGTACAACCAGGTCACAGACCATGTAGCTGTGGGAACCTCACCTGCTTTCCACCTCCTAGATGACAGTTCACTCACCTTTCAAAACCTTTCCAGAATACACTGAAATTCAAAATACTTATAGACAATAGTGAAAAGTCATATTGAGCACTCAACATTTTTAAGGAACCAGCTCGTTAGTCACAGCTGTTCTGTTGAATAAACTCTGGGTATGTCCAGATTTAGGGGGGGGGGGGGGGAAGAAATTCCAGGTCTCTGACAGCTCAGTGACACTGATCCTTGATTAAATGACTACCAGCCTCTCCCTCCTGAATATCTGCAGGAAAACACTAAGTATCACAAAGATGTCATGTATCTGCTATTTGTGTAAATGGGGTTTTCTGCTCTACCAGTACTTGCTGTAAGCCTTGGATTTCGTGAGTGTACTCTTTTAAAAAAGTAATTAAATATAAATTACTTCTGTCTCTCTCTCACTGGCATAGACACAGAGTCTCATCCTTCATGTTTTGTTGCTGACATATCTTGGACTGTACATGGAGTGGCTTAAATGCAGATGCCTGGTCTTTCCATTTAGGGTGTAAATTTTAGAATGTATTCTTTTCCACAGAAAAGTTGAGTTATATGGGAAAACAGGAAAGAATGTAATAGTGCCAGCAGCTGGGGACAGGATTAATGCATTAGCAAAGTGATATTTAATGCGCCCAGTGGGAAAAAGTAAATCTTCAGGGTTCCGTTTTAATGGTCTAAATCTTATTCTTTGAATAACTGCAAAGCACTGAACTTTTTGTTTACCTCAAGCTACAAAACAACTTTAACAGGCTTGTTATAAGTGAAACAACATGACCCAAGGTTTGTTTGGTTTTGCACTCATTAGCTCTATAACTTGCAGAACAAAATCAGGAGAAACAAAGAGAAAGGGCAGAAATAAACAAACAAACAAAAATAGTAGCCAAACTCATTCAGTGTTGTTACTGAAGTAAAATGCTTCTCTAGGAGTAATTACCAATGTTTCCTTGCAGATTCCTTGGAAAGTAAACTGTACAAAACCAATGTGAACTTGGACTCACTATCGCATTCTGAGAAGTCATGCGTTAGAACTGGCAAAGGTATCAGCATTTCTGATCCTATGAGTTTAGATACAGATCCACAGTCCTATTACTGTAACTTAATCTTATAAAGCGAACTAAATACCTTGGTGAGTGCAACTCATCCCTTTTGCTTTCTGTTTCATGAGCTAATCCGTTAAAAAATCACAGTTCAAATCATGATCCTAATTTTTGCAATTTTTTTATGTTATTAGTCGACACCAAAAGAGGTAGTCACTGATAGTTCAGGCTTTGTTTTAACTCCCAACAGTTTGGAGAAAACATTAAATCTCTGATGTTTATCAAATGGTCATTTCTAATAATTTAGTCAGTTTAAATTTCTTTTCATTTGTTTAATTTAAATTCTCTTCATGGAAGCTAGAAAAACTGAGTGAACATTTTTTGTTTGTTGGGATTTTTTTTCTAGCTTAAATCTACTTCTTTAATAGATTTTCTTTATTAGAAAGGGAATAAGCTGAGTAGAGAATATTTGTTGCTCTGCATTCTTAGATAGTATCATCAGTGTGGTTTATTTTTGATCATTATATCTTTTATTAGTGCTATCCATTTCTACTTTAACTTAACAAAGGCTGAAGTTTCTATTTTTGTTGTTTTGTTCTATTTAATAAACTCTATTAATTCTCACTATCTCACTATCACTATATGTCTTTTATCAAAAGATATATATATATATAATATATATATATTCAGTAGCAGTTGGAAAAGTTACAAGTTATTTTAATTTGGTAGATATTAAAACAAATCAAAAGTTAAGTAGCATTAGATCATTAGACATCTCAGTAACCTCCTGGAAGAATTTAAATACTTATTTAATGCTTATTTCTTGCACTTCAAGTGTATTTATTTCAACTAAATATTTTCTGTGTATGATATGTATTTCCTCTTAAGAAGCTTAATTCAAAATATTTGCAGCCCCAAATAAGGAGACAGGATCTTGCATCACAGAATCAGAAGAGAACGTTAAAATTATATTTCATGTAGTAACTTAAAAAAAAAAAGTCTGAAAGTTTAAAAACAGAAAGTAGTAACAACAGTGTTTTGCACCAAATATCTTATTTGTTTGCTCTCTGAGGACCTAGGTGTGCTATTTCAAGTTTTATACAATCTTACGCAATACCATTAATAGTTAAAATGTTTAGGAAAACATAATACTTAGAGTTAAGAGTTTGTCTTATTTAACTATCCCTCTATTTTCCTGTATTTATTTCTATCAATACATATATTATATACTATATTCTACCTGCTCCAAACAGTTCAACCTTTAGTTTGTTCCCTTTCTTTGAGGGAGAGTGTACAAGAGATTTACAAATCGAAGGAAGCAGGTGAAAAGTAACAGAAGTTCCTGGGTGTGAAATCTGTGGCCATAAAAAAATCCCAACCAACCAACCAACCAAAAAAATCAACAAAAACCAACCCAGCACCAGGTATCATCACTACACTGTTGGCTTTGCAAGTGCCTTCATCACAATCACAAAGTAGTCCAGTGGCAGTATTGTAAGGCCTCATATTTTTTTTCCCCCTAAATTTCTCAGGTTTTCAGGGCTTTGCATTCTGGTGACTCCCACCCTAGAGGAAAGCAGCCTTAAAGTGATAAAAGTGATAAAAGCAACAGAAGTGATAAAAATGATAAACGCTACTCCCATCTGGGCTCCCACTAACTACTCTGTCTTGGAAAGATTTATCAGCTGAAGCCTCCAGGTAGAAAATAAAGTGTGTTAATGCTAGTTTGGCCAGGGGATTACTCCTCAGAACATCTTAGTTCTATTCATAGCTGTGCTTTCAATTGCATGTGTAATTTAGAGCAAATTACTGACAATCTCCCTGTTCTTCCCTGCTCTAAAGCTAAAAGTGTGAATTCTCTCACTGTACAGCACTTTAAAGCTTTATGGGTTACAAATGTTATGTGATCAATTATTGTTAGAAAGTTGAAATCAAATGCATATTTATTGCATTTCTTTCCTTCTTGTTAATTTCATGTACGTATTTAAATTGGAATTCATAAACGTATCCTTGTTTTACTCCAGTACTTTCTATAGCCTACCTAAAAAATGTGCAACGTGTTTCCAAGCAAAGAGCTTAGTACTTCTTTTTTTTTTTTTTATGTGCAAAATTCCGTTTTGTCAAGCCAAGCTCAACTACTTTCCACTCACAACACAAAACCTGAATAGTAGCAGCATCTGTAGAGGACACATTCAGTGACTCATAAGACTACTCTGGCACACACACTAGAATGTCTCAACCTCACTTCCATTAAAAATGACATACTGGAGGATTTTTTCATTTCTTCTGAGATCATTTGACTAGATTTGAACTGATGTTATGCCCATAGAGATACCAAATCTTTCACTAAGTGGTTGTATAACCTCTTAACAACGTGTATCAGTCAAATATTCTGAAAGGTTCTATTTACAGATATAATTAATCATCTACAAACCTGATTAACAAGGTGTTACTGTACCACATATGCTTTTCCTTTAACTTCACTGCAACCTGAAGACAACTAAGTGCTACAAAGGGTAAGTTTGTCATTGAACATGTCCAGCAGTTCCTTTTCTCTTTACATTTCTCAGACAGACTAAATAATTTTTCTTGGAGATGTTCAAAAAGGCTTTACATTCAATGAGAGAGGGAAATTTGTTCTGTAGTCACTTGGAACTCTCACTCCTTCTGTGATTTCTTTTTCTTATAAATACTAAATTTGTTTTTTCTCATTTTGTCTTCTTCTACAAACCAGCAGAAAATCTCAATCTTGCAGAAAAATAAAACTTTTTTCATGTTCTCTATGCATTTACAAATCTCATGTTTAAAATCACATTGTTAAATAGAAAATGTATTAAGACAGTAGAAGCTTTAAGAAAATGCGTATTTTTGGTCTGATTTTCCCCTAAATTATTAAATTAAAAAATATAAAATCATAATGAAATTAATTAGACTTTCAACATTAAACACATTAAAAATATTAAGAATTTTCTTTCTAAATGGGAAACCAATGATTACAAACATTCTCAAAATGGCCAGTTCCTATATAAACATAATATGACATTGTATTTCGTTGTACCTCAGCAGTCTGCACAACTTTTGAAAGGAAATCCTAAGCTCCTTCTATGCAAAAGTCTAAGTTTCATTTATGTTCAAATTCTTCCCACATGATACAGGAAAATCTCCATGTTTTAAACTCAGAATATCCTCTAAAACATCCCTGAAATCAGATGTAGTAATTCCATAGGCTCCTGTGTGGGTTAGATCAGGTCCAGAAGACAGTAAGTATTGAATATCTGAATTACCTACCAGCTGTTAATGTCATTTTCATGACAAGAGTTTTTAATCCTGAAGCTCTTTGTTCTTTATGGTTTACATTCAGAACGTAGCCCATGAACAACAAATCTACTAAATAAATGGGTAAATGGGAAACACAAACACATTTTAAGGACTTCTCATCGTCAGAGAACACAATTTAGAAAACATTTCAATACCTTTCTACTCTGTAGTAAATAAAATTTTATCTTTCCCTTAAAGAGAGGAGTTAATGTACTTTTTACCAATTCTTCATTAGTTCTGCATCATGACATTGTAATCTAAACAGTTAACACTGTGGTAGTAAAGCAGCTAGAAGCAATTTTTTTCCAGGCTTTTATTAACAAGTCTTTCTGTGAACTTTATGTCATCTATAACAAACAAGATATAAATAAGTGTTTAGACATCTTCAGCAAATTATTTTTCTTTTAACTTATTTGAAAGGCAATAACTTAACTCATCTCACCTATTCTGGGAAGAAAAAATAAGATAAGTGGTCCTACTTTTCTAAGGTCACAGCTCTGAACAGTAAGATTGAATTATTTTCAGTTTATATCAAAGACTCTGAAAAGTCATATAAACATAAGTTTATTTCGGTATTGTTTAAATGACACACTCTGATCTGCATGTTTACATTTTCTAATAAAACCAGTGGGACATCACAGAGCTGAGTCCTAAGAATAACAAAAAAAAGAAGACTGAATTCAATACGAGGTTGTTATCCAATAATCATTTCAGATGGAGACTGAGTGATTTTATAGTTCTTTTCCAAAGATTTCAAGGATTTATTCTTTCTTTTTTCCTCTCTAATCTCTCATTGCAGTTATGGATAGGATGTTAGCTACTGACATATGATCATTGATACTACTTTACATACCTTGTCACTGTAAATAACTCTCCTCAGATGTATTCACATTTGATGCACAAGGAACAAATTATTTAAATGTTACAAAAGAAGGACTGCCTGTAAATGAATTTGAGTTTGTCCTCTCCATTAAACAGAAAAAGGTTCTTCTACTAAGTTATATAAAATTGAATGCTTTAATTTCATACGAAATCTAGTGACAAAATTTTACTACGGGTAATTGGCAAGTCAGGCTTCAAAGAATATTTTATTGTAATTATTCCAGTATGGCTCTTGTCATCATTGTGTTGGACAGAAGTAGCCATCAAAGTCTCTTGGTTTCTGTATTCTGAATGCAAGACGCCAAAACCATATGAGGACGTGTGAAAAAACCATGACTCATAGGAACAGAAGACTGGCAATCAAACTGAGCCCTTCAGAACCAGAGGTGCTATTTCTTCAGTGTAATGTGTTATGGTTCTGGAAGGCTCACTACTTCCACTAGTACAGAAAGAAAATATGCATATTTGAACAAATATAAAAAAAGAGATATTAAAGACACAATTGTTAATACAGCTCTCCAGGTTTGTGTATCTTGCTACCATATGAAAAGTCAGTGTTGCCAGATGCATTTCAAATGACTGAAATGTGGGGCCCAGTAGAATTACTGAGACACAATTTTTTAGTCATTAATTAACCAAGTTTTAATAAAAAGTTTGTTGCAGACTTCTGTATTTCTAGTTAGCCAGAGGAATATTTTCATGCAAGTTCTTTATTGGCACTTCACATCTCTATTATCACAGTTAGGACTATGCTGAAGGACAATGACACAGTGGCATGACAAGAACAGAACACCAGCTGTTTTATCTCATGGAATTTAATTTCCTTTCATCTTTTTAAAAATTTGTCAACCACCCTGCCTTTATTAGTCTCACATTCAAGACAGCTGTCAAACAGCATAGCCTGGTGGTGTTTATCAGGGCACACTGAATACAGACATTTTGCTTGTTTCAGGTTTCTTTCTCTTTTCTCCACTGGGTCTGCAGTGACATTGTGTTTAGAGTGAATGGTGTTCAAGCAGATGAAACTGGGCATAAAGCCATAATAACCTGATGGCCCAGGAGTAACCCATGGAAGTGTAAACATGCCTATTCCAGAAAAGAGTATCTGATACGCAGTAGCAGGGAAAACAGTCTAGATATGTAATGAGAAGGACTTGAAAGTCATAACTGGAAAAGAGGAACACACTGTTTAATAACAAACTATTTCTGCTGCCCCTATATCAGTGCTATGTAGACAAAGTCCTCAGAATGGTTTCTCTACTTCAAAATTGTCAAAACAAGTTCACATTCATTTATTTAACTGAATAGTCATGAACACTTCTGTTTTGCCTAGATTACAGCAAAAAGAATTGGCCCCTATGCAGTAAGGGAATAATTTAATATATCTGGATACAGTTTTGGTGGGTTCACACCAGGTGGCCATCGAAGCCACTTCATCTCTATATTTGGACAAGGGAGAGAAAAGATAATGAAAGGCTTCTGGGTCAAGATAAAGGCAGGGGAAGATCATTCAACAATCACAGTCATGGGCTAAACAGACTCAACTTGGGGAAATTAGTTTATTTCAAATTAAATCAGAGTAGGGTAATGAGAAATAAAACTAAATCTTAAAAACATCTTTCTCCCACCCCTCCCTCTTCCCAGGTTCAACCTCACTCCCCATTTTCTCTATCTACTTCCCCACAGCACCATAGGAGGATGCAGTCAGTTCATCACACAATGTCTCTGCCACTCCTTCCTCCTTACGGGGAGGTCTTCTTACACTCTTTGGTATCCCTCCCACGGGGGACAGTCACCCACAAACTTCCCCGAAGTCAGTCCTTCCCATGGGCTTCAGTTCTTCATTAACTGCTCCAGCCTTTGTCCCCTGGGGTCACAGGTCCTGCCAGGAACCTGTTCCAGCACGGGTTTCCCACAGAGGGTCATAGCCTCCTTTGGGCATCCACCTGCTCCAGTGTTGGGTCCTCCACAGGCTGCAGGTGGATCTGTGCTCCACCATGGACCTCCATGGGCAGCAGGGGCAGAGCTGCCTCACCATGGGTGGCACCACAGGCTGCAGAAGAACCTCTGTCTTGAGCACCTTCCGCGTCTCCTTCTCCATTGACCTTGTGTCTGCAGCACTGTTCCTGTCACATATTCTTACTCCTCTCTCCAGCTGCAGTTTATTTTGCAGGTTTTTCCCCTCTTTCTTAAATTCGTTATGCCAGGGGTGCTACCACTGTCACTGTTGGGCTCAGTCTTGTCCAGTGGTGGGTCCATCCTGGAGCCAGCTGAAATTGGCTCTGTTGGACACAGGGGAAGCTTCTGGCACCTTCTCACAGAAGACCCCCTGTAGCCCCCCACTACCAAAACCTGGCCACACGAAATTAATACGATAGATTAGTTTGGTACCATTTGGTTTAGTATTGTAAGGACTCCATATAAGATGTTAAATAAGAGTTTGTTAGAATTTGATTAATTTTTTGTGAGACATGGATACAAAAAATTAAAACACAGGGATTTAGGAGATGCCGAGATAATGTTTACAACAACAAAACTTTAAACTAAATCTGAGAGAGTTTTACCAAAACAGTCTGTGTGATAACCACAAATTGAAATATGATTTCTAAGTCATTTAAGGAAGTTATAAACATAACTCTCTCTTTTTTCTCTTACTCTTTCTTCCTTCACATGCACACACACATATCCTTAAAAAACATAGAAATGGACCATATACCAATGTTGGTGTTATTCTGCAATTTTTATTTCTCCACTAAGGTCTTTGTTCCTTCGGAAGAATTTTCTCTTATATACTAAACAAATAAAGGTTTAAGATTTGTTAAGAACCACTGAATGGTCCCTAAAAACAACTACGGAACACTCTAATTATCTCATCAGGAATCATCTAGGAACCAACTATGCTGTTTCAGATATTAAAGCAACTTCATTGTCTTTTTCTAATTACTGTATTTAAAAAAATAATGTTTAAGGACAATCTTTTATCTACCATGTAAAATTTAGTGTATTGTGGTTAAACGAATAAGTGAAATTGTTTTAACTGGTTTTAGCTATCTGTATTACCAGTTATTAAAAAATATCTACAGGCTTGCAGGCTTTAAGAATAAAGTTTCCAGTCTGCTAATAAACGAGCAATGACAAAAATCTAAACTTGTATTCATAACAATGAGACTTGAGACAACGTGATGGTTCCCCAAAGAAACCAAACACTGAATTGTTTGGGCATTGTTAGCAGGGTGATTCCTGGTATCCTCAGCTGACACTGAGGCAGACCTGATTCCCAGTTCTTTCACAGCTACTAAAACACAAACTCTCTAGACGTGCTTTCTTCTCAATCATTCCTTTCAATCACTCTCCACTTCTGAACCTTTGCCCAGCACAACTGATCTCATAGCTTACATTTAAGCTTCTACATCATTTGTGCAGTATGTCAGAGGCAAAAAGAAAATTCCTTCAGGCTCTGCAGCAAATATACCACCAGATAATCATCATTAATAAATAAGCAAAGCCCCTGGATGTAATACACCTTCTTTCTGTAAAAGTGCATGAGGGCCTGTTCAGTTAAGGAAAGTGTGTGCCCCACTAGGCTTTCTTTGATTTTGACTGATGAGTACGGCTGGATTGAAGCAGGGAATCAGCTGGGATTCACTACCGTGTTTCTTCCCAGTTGATCTCAGCAGGGCACAGACTGCAATTCAGAGCAAACAGTCTCAGAGAAAGTGCCAGTCAGTTGTGCCAGCTCAGCTGGCTACTGGAGCACATGACAGACTTCCTTGGGAAATGGGCCCAAATTAAACAAACAATCAAATAAATAAGTTGTGAAAGACACAGAGAGTTATTTTTACTTGCAGGAGTTCTCCAGCTTCGTTGCCTGCTTGCCTTCTAAACCAGCAGGCAAAAGCATTTCACTTTGATATTTCCTCTGATGAAAATGCCTGTCCAGGAAAAAGGGGGCTGTTGCAGGGCTGGGAAGAAAACCGGAGAGAGGAATCCAATCTTAATTTCAGAATATTTATGAGCTCATTTTCTTGGTTCTGTGATAAAATGTAACTAGCAGGAAAAATGATGGTAGATACTAGTTACGACTCGCTCTAAAGAGAAATTTATATTTGGGTAGGAGTTACTAGGCTGTTGGAGGTACTAAAGTCTAATATCAGCAGGATATGCTAGCTGGGAACAGAATTTTTACTTGTCACATAGTCAATAAGATATCAAGGATGTTTTATTAGAAAGTTTGCATGTAAAAAGAAAGAATATTCCATGCTCAGGAATATTTTCAGTATCGTTTCCTTTGTAAATTAGTAGGAGTCTCTTACATTCAAAATATGTGTTAGTCCTTATTCACACTCATCACAATAGCAACAAGACGCATTTAATGATGATTTAGGCAAGTGAAAAGAAACCAGCTAATTACGTGTCATGTTAGACAGTGCTGAACCAATATATGCACAAAGTAACAGGAGGGATTCTTTTCATTCTGTTTTCAGTGACCCACTGCACCAGATGGTGCTCTGTAGCTCAGTTGCCCTTCTCTCTCATGCTGCGAATGATAGAATTGATATTCTAAAAGGAAAAATTAGGAGAAACTCTCAGGTGGAACAAAACTGGGTTGTGGTGCTCTCTCCACCTCTCTGCTATTTCCAAATGACATTTCAAAAGTGTACCTGAAGAAGGTGAGTGATCAGAAAGCACCTTGTCCCAGAAAACACTTGTAGGTAGCATTGCTGCATGGAGCACAATGCTGCACTTGGAGATGTAAGAGTGGAGCTGATATAACCTTAGGTTCCTGTTGCAGACTGTTCCTGGTGTGTTGCCTCAATCTCCTTCAAGGAGTCCCAGTCACCTATAGCAGAAAATGTAGCATTGGATTTCTGTGCAGACATCCTACAACTGAAGTGGGAAATCAATTTTTATTGCTGAGATAATCAGGTGTCACAACACTGCGATGCCTTAAGATCCTTTTGGTTTTTTGATTTTTCTGATTTTATACGTTTTAAAAAGTAGTTAGGTAGTAAATATAGGATTTAGGAGCAACAGTATTTTATTCCCTTACCCTTAACACAGTAACTAGTCATATATCCCAACCCTTTTACCCCATTCCATGCTCCCCATATCAATTAACCCCTGAATTCCATTGGAATGTTTAGTCTCACTCCAAGATAGGCCTTCTTCTGTATAAGAACATCTAACCCATAGTCTGAACCGCAGGGTACAGTCAAGAACTGGGTGACCGTGTGCCCTTTGTGCCCCGAAGAAGATGAAGATAATGAAGTAAAAGACCTCAGACCTAATTCCCAAGGGGCGGGCTGAGGGTGGATCAGGGAAAAAGCCAGGGGGTGGAAAAACCTGGGATTGGACGGACAGTAGTATAAATTGTAACACCTAAGACAAAGAAGGCACGTGTGCATCTTGTAACTTCTGTGCCTGAGAGGCACGATTAAACTCTTTTCTTATCTTACCTCCATACTAAGTTGTCTTTGAGTTTTTTTCTCCCTGAATTTTCTTTAGGCATCACTGTTGAGAGAAACAGATCTTAGAGAGTCCAAAAGCAGCAGAAGGATAGATGTGCATGGAAGAGAAAAAGAACTAGAGTTAAGTGACTGCTTTGTTCTCAGTCTTGTGCACAAGCAGTCTTGTGTTACCTATTAGCCTCCAATGACAAAATCTGATTAGCTCATGTTAAACTGATTACGTGAAAGATCCAATATGTGCCAACTATGTTAAAAAAAAAGCTGAAATCATAAATTCTCTGCTTCTTGTTAATTTCTCTGTGTCAGCTGCATCATCATTTCCAGGCACAGTAATAACTCAAAGGAAGAATTGTTTTTCCATCATCCTCTTTCCTTTCTTTGAAAAATGATGTGTAGTATATAGTGGAAATATGACAAATGTTACTCCTAATCACTTGACCTATGCATGTTACCCAGAACAGATTTCAGCTGTTAAAGGTATTATTGCCAAGAAGAACGACATTTTAAGTGAATCTGAGAAGACTTAAAAAGCATGTTAAACTGTCATTAGACCTCAAAAGACATTCGAAGACTCCTCTCATCCTTCTGTTACTTATTTGTAAAGACCTATGAATAGACAAAAAAGGGGCTAAGTCACTACTGTGACTTCTGTCTGCTTCCCTGAAACAGTGCCATAGGTCATTTGTGTAATGATGATCAAAAGAAAGCTAAAAATTGCAGAAAATACTAAAAAGCTAGCAATAATCTATTTTATTGTTTCACACAGAGTTATGCTACAAAATAATTATTTTCTGTAAAAAAAAGGCAATCTTAATTCTATTTCTTATGTAGGGCATATGTTTGTGTTGCAGAATTTCATAGAATCACAAAATGGATAAGGTTTGGAAGGAACCACAGTGAGCCATCTGGTCCAACCTCCCTGATCAAGCAGGGTCATCCCAGAGTACCTGGCACAGAACCTGGATCATGTCGCTCTCTTCCCCCTACCTTTCAGTACAGCTAGTCAGAAGCGTGAGTTTTTCATATAGAATAAATAATTTAGAAAGTGGTTTAGATAAACAAAATGTGCAATATTTTCCTTTGATGCTATTGCAATCAGGACTGATCAAGTGTCTTGGAATCTAGAGGATTTGTTCCTTCAAAGAAAAAAGTGTTCCTGCTTTACAGAATGACACAACTCTTGCCTGGAATAGAAAGATATAGAAGAAAATTTTCTATTATCACCTTGCAGTGGACCCAGCAATGCTGTTCTCACCTACAGTTCTTTTCAAAGTTGGCAAACACCCTGCTCAAGGGCTTTAGTCCTACAGCCTTAACACCTCTTCTAGGTAGAGGTAGACTTGCTATACAGTTAGCCCACAATCTATCTATTACAAATGACACTCAAGTTCACCAAAACTCCTTTTTTATTTCTTTTGCCTGGTAATTTTGAAGTTTTATGTATATGAAGTGCATATAAATACACATCTCCAATATTAAATAAGCATTCTGCTGGTTAATTTTTTCAGGACATGCATGAAAGCAATAACAACACCTAATAATGGCAATGCATGATTTAGATCTAGGACCTAATGGTGAGAGGTATATTTACCAATTTTTTATATATGTTTTAGAAAGTCAGGCTGACCTTGGACAGTATTCCTTTTTGTTGTTCATACTTTTATTATAAAATTATTCATATTACCAAAGATAACAGTGAATAATTTGACAGTAAGTTATAAGATAAACTAAAAGAACTTTTTTTTCTGGGTGGATGGTGCATTTTCTGTGGTTGTGTCTTTAACTCCTGCAAAAATAATAACATTGAAATAGCTGAAATCAGGTTATGCATGAATTAGTGGTTGAAAATAACCTATTAAGAAAACAGAAAAAAGGAAAGGTCTTAGAAGTCCACAGAACTGGTAAGTCTGTTTCTGGTTGTGAAAACCAAAACTGTTGGCAAAACAGGACACACTTGAAAATGAAAATAAAATTAAAGATCAGCTTTCATTAGCAAGCAACTTACCCATCAACAGAATGTAACCAGTGGCTACCACTGGCTTCAGTAATAATCTGTCAGGAGTTTATGGGCTAAGGGTTAAATTTCCTTTTTATCAGTGTTTTTAAAAATATCAAAAATTAAATCTTCCAAATGAATCTCCAAACAATATTCCGGGGGAAAGAAAAGCACTCAGCCTTACAGCAGAAAAGTCATCAACTACCAAGTAAAAAAAAATTAGTTAGTTGCCTCCCTGAGGTCTTGTGCCCATCACTGGGGCTTGGACAGCTTGCTCGTTTAGGGGTCTTGGAAAATCTTGCCCTTAATCTTGGGAGATTTTTCATGGATGTGATTGTGTATCTCATAGTACTGAAGTCCTATACAACTGTAAGCAGCAGTTGTTTCAGAGGTATTGAGTAATGGTACTGTTGAAAACAGCAGAAATATGTTATGATTTCCCCTTTCTTTTTTAGATGCCCCCAAACTACTTGTAAAATATAAGCACAGAAGGGGACTTTGGGATAATGATCCAGGGCTGAAACAACTCCGACTTTTCCAAATGCTCTATGGTCAATTCCAGTGACAAATAGAACAGATCCTGCAAACTACCTCACACATATAATAGTTTTGAATTGCTGGTTGTGCTCACTTTCAGAGGTGAGAGATTCATTTTTCATCTAACCCTTGAGGACATAACTGCGTTAGTCTCTCCCGCTCTAATCCAATCAGTGGCACTGTTCCTCTCCTGGGTAAATGGCCATGTAGTACCACTCTCTATCATTATAAACAGCACTTCTGAAAGTTCAGAATTCCTGTTTTCTTTGGTAACTTGTTTCACTGAGCCTTGGGAAGCCTGAAAAAGAAGTGCATGTCAGGGATAGAAAGTTGTTTAAATGGAAATATTCTATCTTAATCTCAATTCCTAATTGTTTGTCTTAAAAACTCATAAAATGAATAGAAACAGTCAAGTGTGATTACAACTACAAATAACTCACAACAAGAATTGGGTAATATGTATTTTGGGTTGGTTTCTTAAAGGTAACTCTCGCTTTCCATCTCAGCTTCACACAAGTGTGTCCATTCTTTGTTTAATTTCTCTTCACCCACGTGGAAGGGAAAATTGTTCCGATCTAGTATTTGATACATGAAAAACTACCCTTAAATGTATAGATGTGCATATTTATATAACAATTATAAAAACACATGTGTGTGTTTTATATATTTATATATATTTAAGGTAGGTATATGGGAGATGATACGCTTTTATTGCCTACAGAAACCTGTGTAGCATGAAATAATCTGAGCAATTTTACTTGTCAGATGTTGCTCACTCTTACCCAAATCTGTCAAAATGTCTTCTAGAAATATTATAGAAGAGAAAAGTGTCACTGAGGAGTAATCAAGGGAGAAATCTTATACAAGAACTGAAAAACCAAGTATACTGGGTTTAATAGGTATATATACATATATATATATACACCTATATATTTTGATAGGTAACAGCTCTTTCATAATAGTTATTAACTTTTATTGTAATAAAAGTTTGAATCCACACCTACTTCTGCAAAATATCCTGGTTTATGTAATTGTATTAATATCTGTATTAATTAAATTAAATTGTTGAATGCTATATATAACATAGGGAAAAATATTAGAATCATAGAATCACAAAACATTTTGGTCAAAAAGGGCCTCAAAGATCATCTCAACCCCCTGCCATGGGAAGGGACACCTTCCACTAGACTAGGTTGCTCCAAGTCCTGTTCAGTCTGGTCTTGAACATTTCCAGGGATAGACCATCCGCAGCTTCTGTGGGCAACATGTTCCAGTGCCTCATCACCCTCACAGTAAAGAATTTCTTTCTAATATTTAGTCTAAACCTACTTTCTTTCAGTTTGAAGCTATTCCCCCTTGTTCTGTCACAATGTATTATTAAATTTATTATTTTGCTTTCACTTGAAATTAATAAAGAAGTAGTTGTGCATTCCATAAGTATGACAAGCAACTCTGAACCTAATTCTTATGTTTTCCTTTTTCTTTATGCTTTATAGTTTTAGTGTCATTTTTAAAGTAAAATAATTAGATCTTTGGAATAGCTGATATCATATTTCACTAATGCCCCACATGATCAAATTATATGGAAAAAAAATACAGATATTTTAAGGATCTTTAGAGCACCACTCACAGAAGATTTGACCACATTCTTTCTGAAACCACTCTTCATAAATACTGGACTGATTGTGCTTCACAGACACAAACATGTGAAGGAAGTGACATTGGAAGAAACATTTATAAGTAACTATGGTAACCGAAGTTTCCTTCATATTGTAGTGTCTCAAACAGACTTTGTAGACTCCACCAACCACAAAATAGAAACAATAATATAAGATGAAATCCAACAATTTCAGCTTTGAGGGAAGTGAACTATTAATGAATGGTTACAGAAGATCAGTTTGAGGTCACTGCTGTGGAATAAAATAGAAAGTATTATATAAAATTATACACTTTCATGTATGTTACAATTTAATAACATCTGTCACAGATATTCTCCATGATGGAAAAATTTGTATATTTTGTTTCATTTCTTCTGAATAGTATAGTCTCGCAAGGAACAATTTTGTTCTTTAAACAGGAAATTTCTCTAAACAGCAAATCTTTCTTCATCATTCGTTTTCCTTAAGAACAACAATCTCCTCTTCTTCTGCCTTTAGCATTTGAAAGAATCCTCAAATTACATTCATATTTTCGAAAACATAATTTCATTCTTAGACGCTATTCATGTTTCATAACAAGTGTGACCTACAACTGAAGGAAAGAGTATTTTTATATAAAATGACGATGTATTTACATTAATTCTGATGGCTGACTTCAGTGAAAATTAACCTTCCTGTACTTATTTGCAACCTGAATATATTGTCCAACTTATCTGCAGAGAAACTGTGAGAATAAAAACAGAATAGAGGATCGTCAGATTCATCAAGGCCCTTGATTAGCTACATATCCCTGAAGGAATTACTTTACAAATTTACAAACTTACAAAATTACTTACACAAATTTACTCGCTATTTCTTTTTAAGAAAATACCTCTCTTTTTAAGAAAATACTCAGTCTCCTGGAACACTTATTTGGTTAATGCTTGTAAAAGTAAAGAACCAAACATCGTTTTTGAGGTGCTAATGGGCTTATTTGTGCAATTCAGGACATTAAACACAACATTTTAACAAAAGCTGCTCTGCATTTTTCTGTGACTGGAAATGTTAAGAAATCCTTGTTCCCCTCATTCAGAATAGGGAAACAAAACACGAGCAAAGCTATACATGCTTTTTGAGAAATAGTCATGGTCAAAGCCCTAATGCTTCTCTATGCAAAGTTGGTAACTCATTAACCAAGCAGGACAAAAAGGCATTTAAAAACTTTTTGCACCTTCTTATTCTACTCTTTCTGGTTCTGGCATTGCCATTAGTAGTTCCACAAAAGCCATGTTCCAGAATTGGCTTTGAAAGGATTCACATTCTTCACATTTTCTGCCCAGTGTTATCCACTTAACAACTAAATAACATATTAAAAGTCGAAATATATCCTGAATACTCTAGGTATAATTGAATCTTATTTTTAAGATTTTTTTTTTCTCAGTTGTAGTGCAATAATGAAAAAAAAGTTTGCCTTCAGTTTCAGTATGCATTTAAGGTGTTTTAATGTGTTTAAGATAACCTTGATACTATGTTATGCAGTATTTTTATGTTTCTGCAAGCAAGTGTACATTACAAGGAAAACCAGCTAAAGTCAAACCACACTCAAAAGAGAATTAGAGCAATGTAAATGATTTCACACCCCTTCATTGTTAAGCACATATACTCACATTTGCTTAATTTCTTGCAGGTGTAAAACTGAAAAATTGATTTTAATTTTATTATCTGAAATGAAAGCATTTCCCAGATATCCATTAAAAAAAAAAGGTATTGATCATCCTACATGTGAAAAGACACATGAGCTTCTGAAAGACAAGTGACCACCCCAGTTTTACCTATCTTCCTTAGGTACATGAAAAAACATGCAAGGGAAGCAGTGGCTTTTTAGTGTTATTTTATTTTTTTTAGTATAAAATAATCTCTGACAAGATGCAGTGCAGCATTGTGGATGCTTATTAAGAATTTACTAGAAATTAATTTTTATTATCGAATACATATTTTAATGAAATTGAGAACTTAGCAGTTAAGGAACTACAGTACATTATCTCAGAACACCTGATAGTTTAGATTTAAGGAAAGTTTGAAATATATATCCTTGCTAGAATAAGTAAAGTACAGCAAGAACAAAATACAGCTTACATGATCAGAAAATGACAGTTATTGGGGCTTTTTATTCCAGGCAGAAATTAGATTATGTTCCTTTTTCTTTCTGAGAGTTATATGAGCAGTGCATTAATATATATATGACTGAGTTTGATAGGCCAAATAGAGTTACAAAGAAAATTGCTACGATATACCAAAACAAATGGACTTTCTTTTTGATGTAGTTCAAAGCATCTTGATAAATTCCATTACTTTCATCATTCATTATGAGTTAATTTTTGCATATTTTCCTTTATATACCCATCTGTTTTCTGCCCTGTGAAGTGCCTATCTCGTATTGGCCTTTTTACCCACCAGTGCATTTGTAACAAATGTGGGTAGAGCCCTTCCCAAATCTTCGTTTGTGAAGCCTAGCCATGGCGATGATGATGAGTAATATAACATTCTAGTTTAATGTTAAAACTTTCTAACAAAGGCTTTTCCTAGATTAGTTTTGTTTCTTCAGTTTTGGGGAGGATGTTACCACATGATATGAAATTCTTTTCCAATTCTCCTATTGGTAATTTTGCCATTATTTCAGCTTCTTCAGATTACTTTGGGGAATTTTGTCCTCAGTGTGCATATTCTTTAAAACAACATAGAGAAAGACCAAAACTCTAACAGTGATTAAAAACAGGTAAGACAGAACTAAGTTTGCTAGGAATGTTTGTATATTATGAATATGTTTTATATTCATATAAATAATAAACATGTATTATTTATATATATATTATTTATAAATATATATTTATAATATACACATTTATATATAAATATAATATATAAATATATGTAATTTTATATATAATTATATATATAAAAATATATATAATATAAATATATTAAAATAAAAAATATTTAAGATTTTGAGGGTTATAGTTTTTGGGTTCTTTACTCATTTCTTCCTTTGCTATCAGCAAAAGTCCAGAGAGAGAAAAAGACAAGTAATTTTTTTGGACCACTCTACTATAACAAATTTTGTTTCAGATTCTCTGCCCCCATACACTCTTTCCTCACCCTTAATCTTTTTTCTTTATATGCCTAAGGAAAATCATAATTTCCCAATTTTCATTCAGGAAAAATTTTCCCTGCTCTGAAACAAAGTGATTTGTTTTGGAGGATTTTAGTTTTCTCATGCAGGATGGAATTTTATTCAAAGGCCTCCTGTTACAGTTATGAGCATTCATGAAAGTTATGAACATATATTTAAAATTTGGTACTTGAGTTTGGTGCATAATCCCTTGACTTAATTAGAAATTGAGAGGAATATCTTTCTTATTCTCACAGTGCTATTAAAAAGTTACTTGAGTTTCAGATATGTAAAGATTGTGAAATACACATACATTCCTCAACATTCCACGTTTAGCAGTAATCATTCATAGCTGCTTTTTGAGGGTAAGTCACAAATAACGTCTTTGACCTTAAGTAAAAACAGACAAATTCTTTGGCAATATGAACAGAAAATCTGTACACCTGTGAATGTCTGACATTTGACCAGTTCATGAAGGTCCTTGAAAGAGAATGGATTTTTTTCTCAGATCTTAAACTTTTATGAGATCTTTAAGATAAAAATACACTGTAAACAACCCACATAGCAATCTCAATCTTGCTTCTGCATTTAAGAGCCTCTTTGTTCTGTGTTTTATCTTGGTGAGATAGCATAGCTGTAATTTATTTTCAGCCACTGGGTATTTACAGACATCATGAGTATCTTTTCAAAAGGGGTCAATAGAACTGATTAGAATGTATTGTGTTTGGTGCTTGAACTTACCACATGCAACTTTCCTACGATTACACAGAGCGGACTCCTTTTATTTTTAAAAGAAAAATTGTCTCCCTCAGTAAAAGCGTCTTGTATCACTCAATCGCAGTGATTACTTTTTCTTGAGGGGAAAAAAAGTTACAAAACAGAGCAATGAATGTAGAAGGAGAACACAGGTGAATAAACATGGTTATAATGAAAGTCCTTCAAAACTCAGAAATGCCACAGCTAAAGTGGCTGTGTAACATTATGTTGTGCGTCACTTAAAACTTCAGTTTGATCTAAACACCCAATTAGTGATTGGAATGAGCTCTTCCCACCACCAAAACCTTGCCCTTTACACCCCATGAAGAATATTCTGTTGTGTTAGTAATGAAGTTATACATGTTGTGGAAAGGATTGTGAATACAAATACTACAACTGATCGGATTTTTTGTTGCAAGCAATAGCTGTATTATATAAACATTTCAAACTGTGATAAAACGTGATGGGAATGCAACAGGGTCATCAGATACCACAAGTTAAACATTTTTAGTCATTTGGAAATTAGACTGATGAATGAACTAATAACAGTTTTAACTAACCACAGTTGAAAGTGTTGTGATCAAATTAAAAAAAAAAAAAAAAACAAAAAAAAAACCAACAACAAAAACCAGTGCTGAACAGTTATGAAAAGGACAAGTAAATGTGGTGGGTACACTTGATCTCAGGTCATACTTTGTTTCAGACTGACTAAGCAGCAACAGCTCTCATGTCCTGTGGTGACCCTGTGAGCAGAAAAGCTCCTGGCTCATGTATAAGGTACTGAAAGCACCTCAGAAAAACATTTTAAAAAATTATTTCGAAGTAACATAACCAAAGTACAAAACAAGATAAAAGAGTTAAACCAAAGAAATCTATCTTGTCTATACTATTGACTAGCAGTCACCTGCTTCAATAAATAAATGTTATGATCAGGATAGCCCTAATTTGAGATCTTCCTGAACTGAAGCTGGTAACTCCCCTTGAGCAGAGACTCCTCTCAAGGTCTGAGAGCACTTACCTGAGACAAAGAAATCCTTCCTTGTCCAGGGTGGAGAGATCCTTTACTCATGACAGATCCTCAATAAGTGATTGATAACATGTTAATTAACACTAATGAAATATTACTAATTCATGTAGGTGCTCAATATTAATTATTATAGACTTTGTAAAGATAATTCTATTAGACATAAACCATTGTTCAAATTGGAGACTAAGAGAGGACCTAGCCTCACCTAGGCTCCATAAGGAGTTTAGGAATCAAGAGGGTCCAATGATCTTCCTTACCCTTTGCATCTCCAGTCTGTGTGAATCACCCTCAGTTTTCCTTTGCATATTTCTTTCATACAGTAATTAATAAGGTGAGCCTTGCCATTGAACTTATTTAACGTTGGTAAATCACTGTTAAACTTTGTTAAACTCCACCAAGTTCACTGAACTCTGTCAAAGTATTACTGTACCTCAATAAAACATATGGATACTTCTGAGTGAGGTGCATTACACTCATCTCCAACAATAAAGAAATGATGATAAAACGAGAGTCCACTTAAATGCAAAGCCTGTGAATAATCAGACAATTTAAATTTCTTTCTGTCTATATAAACTCTAAGGAGGGCACAGAATAATAAGAAAACCAACTGCATGTAGCACCAGTGCAGGGATGTTTTTGGAAATCTGTAATAGGTACAAACATACAGAGATAACAGACAGAAAATACAACTGAAGTTTTATCAATGGTCATGTAGAACTAGGAAAAGATAAATCTGGTTTTCAATATAATATATCCCTCAGCTACTAAAAACAATGAAATTTGCCTCTTTCTTTTCTTGTGGCATTACATTCCTGCCTTCTAATAGACACTAAGAACTCAGAGGAAACCAGCACATTTTCACCAGTTGGTCATCTCTTTCATAAGTCTTATTTGCCTACAATCATTGTATTTATTTGAGGTAAAAAGTCTATTCAGATGCATAAGATACCCTACAACGATTTCTTAAATGTGAACATGAAAAATTTAAGTGCTGGAGTACCCAGTACTGAATTTCTGAACTTCTGTGATAACTTCTCTAAATTTAGATGAAAAATAGCAACAGAGAGGAAACATTTGAATATAATCTTGTTTTATAAAAGGTGTTTTTCTTGGTTTGCAGAGAATTTTTTTCTTTATGTCAAAGAATCATAGAATCATAGAATGGTTTGGATTGGAAGGGACCTTAAAGATCACTTAGTTCCAACCTCCCTACCATGGACAGGGACACCTTGCACTAGACCAGGTTACTCCAAACTCTGTCCAATCTGGCCTTGGACACTTCCAGGGATGGGACATCCATGCTTCTGTGGGCAACCTGTTCCAGTGCCTTACCACTCACCTCAAGTAATGGCTTTGTCCAAGTACTCTTTGCATGGAAGATTAATTTTTAGCAACTTTCACAGGGAAATATAACACAATTATATGTTTAAATGCAGGATATATGTTTTACCAGAATAATTGTTAATTTTTTTACAAATACTTTCTCTTTGTGGAATTCATTGATATACCTAGCTCTGGGATTTGATCCTCATTTGCAAATTATTTGATTACTCAAGTAACTGCCATCTTGATAACAGTGTGTTTTTTGGCTTGTGTCAGACTGGATAGCAACAGTATTTTCCATCAGATTGAGCCTAAAACACTGCACTGCAAAGTAAAAGGATTTGTGGCTAACTCTCTCTGGAACACTGAAGACTTAAGGGACTAAGCAAGGTCTAAGTCACCTGGTAAATCTGAAATGGAGAGACAAGGTCCTTAATAACCCTCATGATGTTGCTAGATATTGTACCTACAAATATATTTTCTTCAAAAATATTACCTGCATTTGGCATTGAACATGAAAGGGAAAAATATTTTTATCACCATATTTGACAGTTTAAATCTTAAGTTAAAGATTTGTTAGTTTAAGTTTGAAAACAGGGCTTGCAGAATAGAGAAACATTAAAATACAATGCAAAATTAGGAAACTGCATGTCTTGAGTGTTATTGCCAACATTCATTAATAAAAATACCCCAAGCCTTGTGTACATTTGGGTGGTGCTAAACAAATCCCAAAGTGGGAACACAAACTGAGTAAAGCCATTTTCATGGATAAATTGGAGTGTCTTCCAAGAAAGTTGTACTTGCAGCGCTTTGTAACCACAACTGGTAAAATTTCTTCATGTAACAAGCTCAAAGACAACAGAGGTGCAATAAATTACCTCAGGATGAGACCCATAACTCCCAGGATACTCCTCTCCACAGACGCATCTTTCATTACACTGCCCCGTAAAGGTTTAATTTGCAAGATATTTTAAACCCAAATGATTCCAAGAGATCTGTCTAGCTGCAAAGAACAGCTGGAGTTTCACGGATGAACCAGAACTAAATGAGAAGACTGAGGGACTTCACAACCCCTCCATGAAGACCCAAAATAAAAGATGTATCTGACGAGTTAGCCAGCATTGCCATGACAGCCTGCTCGGTTTTGGTAATTTTTTTTTTTTTTTAATATGGAGTGTGGTCTGTTGGAAATTAAAGTCAGATCAGCAGGCTTACCAGCATAGCCTTGCAGGCAACAGATTAAGAGAAAAATAAAGAGCAAATAAGAATGGAAAACAATGTTGTTTTTCTCTTTAATCAGACATTAGAATACAGTCAATTGCAATGAAGCTGCAGAGAAGTATGGATAAAGTGTCTTTTACCCTATTTAGATAATCAAGGGACTAGTCTTACACAGCTTCCAGGCAACTGCTTTATTGCTTCTTTTCTGTTTTGCGTTGAGTATTGAATGTTTTCCTCCTCCTTTTGAGCATTGGTAATGCCCATGAGTCCCAAAAAACCTGTCATCTCAAAAATCTAGCTTCTGTTTGTTTTTACTATTGAAAACTACATTGAATTAATGCAGGCAGTCTGGGGAAAAGTGCTTTTTTGTTTGTAGCAATCAACTACCTATACGAACCATCTCCATCCTGCCAGAGAGCATTGAAACTATAAGTATCTGAAGTATTAACACAGTTGGTGGATGGAATTAATTTAAAAGCTTGTATCTGAATAACTGTGATTGTCACTAACTTACATGTACACAAATGAGAGTCAGTTATAAAAAAGCAAATCAGAGAATTCCACTTGCTAAACTTCACCTGTAGGTTTTTATATGGCTTTTCTTAGACTTAAAGATCAACACCAAAATCAGTAGTTTTCAAAATACAGCCATGGACAGCTGACTTTCTACAAGTATTAAGTTATTGTTCGTGCTTAGGACTGCACATGTAATAGTGAAGAAACTCAGACACAGGTTGATGACACTGGTATCTGTCAAGTCAAGGAGTTCAAAGCACTTCTTAATTTTTATATCGAATGATAGCAGAGGCAAGGGAAGTCATGTATAGAAAGTAAATTATGAGTTAGGCACACAAGTCATCTCTCCTGACTCCAAACCCTCTGTTTAACAACTATGCTCTCCCTCTTCCCAGTCTCCCGAATTTGTTTAAATTCTTTGCACCAAACCACTTGAATGAAATCTTGTCTGCATTGAAACGCAGCTGAACTCAGACAGAATAAGAAAACATATACTGTGATATGTTTCAGAGACTCAGCCCTCTGGCACATGAATTAAAAATAGCACTCACCAGCACTTTTATCGCTGCAATTCCTTCCCCAGGCACTATGAGGGGTTACAAATTCTGCTCAATTAACTTTTTTTTCCACTCGAAGGCTTGACTTCAATGTACACAAATGAGTCCTTGAACTTTGCCTAGTAGGTCAATCATCACGTTAATCAGCTGTTGTGAGAAGCAGTTTGGCATCTGTATTTAGAGAATGAAAACCTCATGTCTGTATTTGGAACAGAATTTGAGGAAATACTGGGGAAAGGGAGACTGTGCCATTCAGAGACCTCCAGACATAAATGCAGCCTCCAGCAAATCGAAAAGCAGCTGCAGGTTCATGGCCCACATATCCCAAAGTTCATAACAGTGGCCACAGTGTGAAACAGCAGGGGAAGCAGATCCCCTTTGCCTGGGCAGCTTTGGTACACTGCTCATAAAATTGGCACTGAAGGCGGTAAAAGCCAGCTATTAATTTAGATTCCATGGGATGATGGGATATAGCCTGTGAAATTTTACCTTTTTTGTGGTTGCCAAAGAGGGTCAGGTTTTTCAAGCTCTTCTACCACTTCCTCCCCTCTCTATCCTCCTATACTACTCTTTTTTTACAGTACTTGCATATTTTCATTGTTGTCTTCACTAGAAGCCTTTGAATTCCTCTCTCTCTTGCAGAGCTATGAAGCTTCTAAAATGCTGTTAATTTTCTAGCCTCATATATTTCTCCCAGATCTTCTCACTTTCTAGTCTATACTTAACACTTGCTTCATATCTATTACAGATTTTTCTTTAAATGAAGTAACATTTTACCAGCATATATATACCAATAAATATAGGAGAGAAAAAAAGGACTACATTTTAAAAACATGAATTCTGATCTCCTAGAATTCATTTTTATTGAATTCAGTGTAGCATACTGGTGTTTTGCCAGTTAGCCCTCATTCTATATAATTTTTGCTAGTTGTAAAACTCAGAATTGTTATTTTTTATTTCTTTTACATGATTAATTATTTTTATAACCTCCTCCTCCTCTTCTCTTTTATTTTTCTAGGTTCTCTTCTTGTTTTATTTTTTTTATACAAAACAAGTCCCAAGAACATCTTACTAGAAGCATCTCCCCATTTGAGTCTCATGTGCTGTGAAATATGGTTTAGATTCAAGGAAGAAGATAAATAGTTTTCATTTGTAACCCACAGAAAATGGTTAGTTCTGCTCTGGTAACTGGAAAATCTAAAAAACACTCTAACATAAATTCTGTGTTCTTTTTAATAACAATAGTCATATAAGAGGATGGCTGAACTTGTATAATGTTCCTGTTATGCATCAAGTCAAACACTATTAAAGCTTTAATGTTACAGGCACTTAACACTTAAAAGTTGCCTTACCTGTGGGATAAAAATGTCTGATATGCCCTCAACATGACACAAATACTTAAAGTTATTGTAACCACATATGAACAGTTGCCTGTTCTGCTTATCTTTCAGATTGGAAAGTGTGTTCTGGTCATTCTGTAAAAAGCTGCTATTATATATCAAGTAATAATTTCATCACTTTTGAAGCTTTTCTTTTCATCCACATCTTTCACGCTATCCATTTGTAAATTCTTTATCTCTTTGTTCATGAACACTTCTTAGTACTCATGAATTTATATTCACAATATTCTTCTAGGGACAGAAACAATAGGAGTCTCTTTACAGATCAGGAACTAAAGTATAGAAGAATCAAATCAGATGAAAAATTCGTCATTAATTTAGGTGTGGTGTGCAATTTTCATTTGAGGTTATATTGTTAATATATTAAAAACTGAGATAAAAATGAGAAATAATCCTTCATAGAGGGTTTTTCTTTAAAAAATCTAACCAAACAAACAAAAAACCAATGTGTAAACAGAACCTTTCCTCTCATAATATACATACTTTCTGAACTGGTTAGATTCAGAACTGGTTTTCCAAGTCGTATTGAAGATGTTATTAAAACCGTAGTTTACAATTTACTGAGGGTTATTATAATATATATTCTAATATTAAAAGTCAGGCATATTATAAGACAGAATAATTAGCAATGTAGGTGCAACTGAGCTTGGATCAGTTCAATGAATTCCAGTTAGCTTTGCCAAGAAAATCTGTGGATAAAGCCCTCATGAGAAAAACAGGAAAGTCTTTTCAATGGTTTAATGTGGCTGTGGGGGTTTTGCCTTTCTCGATGACTTTCATTTCTATGACATCAATATGGAATTTTTCAGCAATACGTTGAGTCGTGAAAACTGTTGTTTGCGGGACAGAAACACTGGGGAGCCAAAATTTCTCATCTTAGAAGGAAATAAAACTAAGTCTTCTTGACAGAAATTGTGGAAATCCACAGAAAGATAAAGAAAAGAGACAGAAACTCGAGTACAGGAAACTCATTCACTTAGTCTTAGCAGTAAAGGATAAGATACTCTGTCTTCCTCAGAGAAGGAAGACACAACATTAATCTTGATTCTGTTTGGAAAAACTACAACAAATGTGTGAGAAAATGTCATCTCACAGTCAAAGAAGCAGAAGTTGAACTTGTGTTTTCTAACTTCCTTCAAAGTACTCCTCTACTTCAAAAGAAAGCAAACTAAAGAGGACAAGGAAGAGAGAAGGCCTTGTTTAACAACAAGGAATATTTACCTTCAGTCAGGAAATTCAGGAGAGTGTTAAATCAGAGCTTCCTCATTATTTAAAATTCTTATATACAGAATACTATTCTGAAATAAATTTCCTGTCTACTGTTGTGGAAAAAATATAATCAGAAAAACTGCTTTAGAGTGCATTTTCAGCTTAAAGTGACTGTCAGGAATCATTGGAAACTACAATAAGATGGTTTGAGGCAAGACAATGTCAGAATTTCAGAACTTTTCTACTTGAGAACAGATAAAGAATCTAAACTGCAGATATAAGCCAAAGTTTTAAGAGACAAAATTTTGCAATATGTAGGAATTAATAATTAAGTAATGTGCATGTGGTATCCCAATCTCAGTAACATTTTTTAACGGGTTGAAGCCATAGTCATAATAAAAATAAAATTGTTTGAGAATTGCTCAAAAAGTCACCAACAACCGATTTTCCACATCCTTCTAGACAGTGCAGCACAGCAAAAATACTGGTTTTCACTTATTTTCAGAAAAAAATCCCAAATGCTGTTTCAAAGTTTAAACCCCAAAGTATGCAGACAAGTGTATCACCTTATAATTAGTGAATAAATACCTTCCATCTTGTTCAAGAATGGGTGGTCTACACTTTTCAATATTCAAGTCTGGGAACAAATAATTTCATAAATAGAATAATTAAAAGGTTAATAAATTGCCACAAATTATTTCTAGGACAGCAGTAATGTCTGAACCCATACTAAGGACCACCACTTCCATGTTCTTGTCCCTGTACAAACACACAGGAATTAACTACAATAAGAAGGTCTTTCCTCCAACCAGTTTATGGAATATCCAGTAAAGCAGTCATTCCCAAGAGATATTTATCAAGACATAAGGACTACAAAGTTTTCTTCACAATCAGAGAAAATAGACAGCTGATGAAAAGTTTTCTTCTTCTTTGCTCAGTGTTTCTCACCCTGCTTTTCAGTTCCATGAATGACATTTAATGGCATCTATATGTATATGTAACCTTAGATTAATAAGTAATAAAGGCTGCCCAAATTAATAGTAAACATTTTAGAGTCACAGAAGTAGTGTCACTCTGAGAAAACCATTATTGTATAATGCTACTGTACAGGAAAGTGAGGAGACCAGCAGGTGGCACAAAGCAGCTGACTGCAAAACTGGTCATGGTAAGTGAGGTGTCAAACTGAGACTCGGTCCAATTCTGTCCATTTAGTTGTATAAGAATAACTCATTGGAATTTAAGAACAGAAAATCACCCCAGCTGGTTGCATTTTTTGATTATGTTTTATTTTTTTAGTACCATCATTAATGTATTTCTGAGTTAGCAAGTCACAGTAAGGTCTATATTGACTTAGATTATAAGAGAGCTGGTTAAATATGATCTAGTGTTTAACATCCAATACCCACTACTTAGACAGCTGGATTACTGTCACATTTACTAGCTGAGAGGCCCATATGTGAGCATGATAAGCACTCTAAGATAAACTAAATAAGCAATTAAAGCAAGGGACATGAAAATCTCAGTGGCTAAACCTTTAAAGTGATTAGTTTCATATGGTAAATTTATTTCTGAAGGGGCTAATGCAGCATCAAATAGACTAAATGTCACAGTGTTTAAGAAAGCAATCTGGTTGCTAACTGGATTACGTGCTCTTTTTACATGCAAATGAGAAAGTCTATCTTAGTAACTAGGGACTATCTGTAATTATTGGAATAATTGATGGAGGAGATATGACATATTTTCCAGTTTCATGTGATTCTAAAGTACTTTCCCACTGCTACACAAAAAAATTTAAATTTTTCTTATTGTGTGAGAACCAACTTGCAAAAACAATTACAAGACTTAAAAAACATTACAAGAAAAATAACTTTTTACTATCAATTTTAAATAATGAATTATCATATTTAGACTAAAATAAACAAACAATAGATGCCTGGATTGGATTTGAAAACAACTTTTCTAGAAGGTTATTAATAAGAGTGAGGACAATGGGTGTCACGAAACTCAGTTTGAGATGGAAGACTAATATGCCTCTCCTCCATACTTCAACAAGTACATGGGAAACAAAACATGTTTACATTTATAAAAGATATGCTATTCAGTTTGTTATTTGATATGAAAGCTCTGTAGATACTGACTGTGTTTGCAAAGACTCAATGAGAAGCTTTCCAGTGACCTACAAAACCTTACAACAGGGACTATGGGCATCCTTGTTTGAAGATAAAGCTCTCTGTTTGTACAAATATGAATATGCACAAATATAGATATGATGACTTCAGTAATAGTCTAAACAATCAGCAAAATCTAACTTAAATATTACTTTAAAAGATTAGTTTTAAACAAAGTGGGTTTACTGATGGCAATACCAAAATTGAACAAGGTTTGTTGATACAATTGCTTGAAAGTCATGTTCAGTGTCAGTTCAAGGTTTGTGAACTGTGTAGGCAAAACTCAGTTCTAGTTGTGGAGCAGACCAAGACAGTAAGATTGAACTCAGGTTTCTACTGAGTGGGGTGGGGACTATCATAGCTGGGACAGCAGCTAGTCTGGGAGAACAGAAAATTTTAGAGAGAGATGAGGGTCTCCTACAGACTTAGGATGAAAATTTAATTTTCTTCCCTCTCACAGATCACTCCTCCCTCTGCAAACCTCTTTTTCTTTCTTCCTCCATGATTCCCATTTGTTAATTAATGTCTTTTCTGGGCAACTCCAGGTTCTGAACTCCTTTCTCATCACTGCCTGTCCGTAATGTCCATCTGTGCCCACTCACACCCCTAGTGCTGACTCTGTGCAGGTAGTAGGCAGGAGCCTGTGTGTGCAGAGCCATAGGGCCCCTCATTCCTGTTTGGCACATGCAAAGGACACAGATTTCTGCCTATAAAACACTGTTTTCTATTTTGGCAGTGGCATGAGCCGGCTTGAGCTGAGGAGTTCTGCTGCCTGTCGGCAGTTGCAGTTTGTTCCGATGGTAAAGGTGGTTAAGGATACACCTTCCAGGATGGTTTAGCACAAAGACTAATGGGCTTCCCTGTTGGTCTCCAAAAGGAGCTCAGAGTCTCTATCTGCAACCTCTTACTGTCCTTAGACACAGAAAATCACATTCTTCTCAACAGTTCATGCTTATACAGGGTGGTCAAGAGGTGTAGCTAGAATTTCTGAGCAAATCCCCAGTTTCAAAGAAATCATTACTGCAAGTAAATACAAGCATTCTAGCAGGCAATTTTTTTTCAAAAAGATTACAAATATTTTCAGAGAAGAGCTGTATTTAAAATACTAGATCAGATTTGAAGGCCCTTGCAGCAACAGTAGTTAACACGGTTTTCTCCCAGTTTGAAGTAGAACAAGAGAAAAATTAAATACTCAATAAATGGGTGAGTTATTGTCTCACCACAATAACTGAGAAAAAAAATGACATTATCTTGTTTTGGAAAGCAGTTTGAAACAGTATATTTAGTTTCATAAGCCCAATGACAGAATCATTGATCAAAAATGTGACAATAATTTTAAAATAAAAATTAAATTAGGTAAGCTGAATTATACTTTTTCTTTAAAAAGAAGTTACTTACAAGAGCACATTAACACATTTACATGAAAACAATGGGAACAGACTGAACAGGAACTGGTTACAGAAAACAGAAGCCTGTGAAACAAGGCAGAAAATATGTCACTTCTTTCTGAACAGAAATTTTAAAAAGCAGCTATCCTGCAACCTCAGGGAATTTCTTTTCCTTCCTTGAAAATAAAAATAATCCCCAGTATTGCCTCTGGAAAAAAAATTTATCCCTGGAAAAAGTAGAGAACTATTACATTGGAAGGGGCAATAACCAAATGCACTACTGTCAGAGTAAAATGCTATCAGCCAGTGTTCTTGCAGCACCCATTAGTGAGGAACAGCCTCCAGCCAGCTACACAATCTGAGCTACAGAGCCAGGAAATGCTATCACTACAGAAATCTTTGCATGTCAGAGAAAACCTACAGACTTCCTTGGAGTCACTCTACTGATACATCTGCATTACAGCCTAATCTAATTTTGGTTGTCAGCTCTGGTCCAAGACAAAAAACACAACCTGAGTAACAAATTAAAGTAGATTTTTGTTTTGTCACTGTTACAAGACAAAGAAATGCTCTTTGTCCTAACTGCTTTGTTATCTCATTAAAACATCTGACAACTAGAAGAGACTGCTATGATTCAGGTAATTGCATTATGTGTGATTTCCAGATTTGAAAAATTCTCCCTTAGGAATCTACAATCCTGAAAGTAGCAAATACCTCAAAGGTCATTTCAGCTGCACATTACACTGGTAACATGCAGCCATATTCCTTCCCAGTTGTCACATGTATCGAGAATCTTTGGAAGTCATAAGTCTACTGTAAAAATTTCAGCAGGTTGTGTGCCTTATATACCTTACAAGGGCTTAAGCTCAAAAGTGGTGCCTGGACAGCAAACCACCAGACTGTCACAGTTCAGGCTCATAAAATGTCTCCATCCTAATTCCATGTCAAGGCACAAACAATCAATGATCTCTTCTTCCTTTCTTCCTTCTACCCAATTCCCACCAACCAGCAGAGGTATCAGCAAGATGTCAACAAGACTTCTGGGAGAGACTTGCACACCCTCTGACTACCTTCTTAAATGGGATCACCAGGATAAGCACAGCCTATGCGCCAGACACATGCAACCGCTCACCAACACCACCCATCTACAAGAGTTAGAAAAGAGGCTTAAATATACACACAGCAGTATTATATGCTTACTGAAAACATTCCTTATAAAAAAATGGGTCAGGTTGGAAGGGACCACAGTGGGTCATCTGGTCCAACTTCCGCGCTCAAGCAGGGTCGTCCCAGAGCACACCACACAGGATTGTGTCCAGATAGTTCTGGAATATCTCCAGTGAGGGAGACTCCACAAACTCAACAGGCAATCTGTTCCAGTTCTTGGTCACCTGCACAGGAAAGAAGTTCTTCCTCATGTTCAGGTGGAACTTCCTGAGCATCAGTTTCTGCCTGTTGCTTCTTGTCCCATTGCTCAGCACCACCAAGCAGAGCCTGGGCCATGCTCTGACACCTCCCTGCAGATACTGACAGACCTTGGCAAGGTCCCCTCTCAGTCATCCCTTCTCGAGGCTGAACAGGCCCAGGTCCCTCAGCCTTTCCTCATAAGACATGTTCCAGTCCCTTAATCATATTTGTAACCCTTCACTGTATGCACACCAGGAACTCCATGTCACTCTTGTGCTGAGGAGTCCAGAACTGGACACAGCACTCCAGATGTGCCTCACCAGGCTGAGTAGAGGGGCAGGATCACCTCTCTGACTTTCTGGCAATGAACTCCAGGAACCCCGTTGGCCTTCTTGGCTACAAGGACATGCAGTTGGCTCATGGGCATCTTGTTGTACATCAGTACCCCCAGGTCCTTCTCTGCTGAGCTGCTTTCCACTAGGTCGGCCCCCAGCCTGTGCTGGTGAATCAGCAAACTTCTACCACACATTAACTAAAGTCTTGAAGCTCAAACAGTTCACTCTACCCCTAAAATTGTTGGTTTAATTTGCTTAACAGACAATAATGCTTTTGCTCTCGCTATATGATCCCATCAGTAGCACCGATGTGTATTATTAGCTTGTCACACTTTTGCTTATGTTAGTAGCAATGTGGCAAAAAGTAATAGAAATTGTGTGGCTCTGGTCAAATCAATCAAAAAATATGTGCATTTTAAATTTGTGAATAATGCACTTTACCTACCTGTCTAAGTTGCTTCAAGACATATTTATATAGTTCCTGTTACTGATAGGAATGGAAATCTTTCTGCCTTCTGAGTGCTAATTTCTCAATAAGACAACAGGTCTTCTCCTCATTCAAGGGGGAAAAAAGGTGCTTTACTAACTACAAATAGAACTAGGTCCTGAAGATTTTACAACAACTAGATTTGATCTTTGAGATAAACAAACAAATAGAAGAACACGCTCCAAGAAAAGCTCAGGAAAACAACACAAAATCTGTTGGAACAGTGCAGTAGCAACCCCACCTTCTCCTTGTACAGTGTTATTAATAAATGCCACGGTTGCAACACCAAAGCCTATAGACAGAGCAGTTTAACAAAACATAGTGAGGCACATTCTCTGATCCGAAGGATACACAAGCTCGGCAGCGCAGTCTCCAGTGGGATCAAAGGAATGTTTGACAGAGAAACCTCTCTTCTGACAATATTGTTTGATCTATGTCTCAAGGACAGAAAAGAAATGTTATTTCCATTTTCATGCTGCCATACAGGAGCTTGCTAGAAGGACATTCTCATAAACAAAGTGCTGCAGACCATGCTATCATCCAGCTCATATTTCTTCCCATATTTCAGGGTAGGTGTAGCTCATAATACCAAGTATTTTCTGGTGAGACTAGGGTGTAAAGGAGTCCAGTAGTTATAAAACTGACACAACTTTGGGAGATAATCAGTAGCTATAGCAACTTGCTAGTTCTGAAAAAGAACATTATATACTTGAAAATGCCTGAAAAATATATAAATGTATCTATTTCCCATTAGCTATGAGTGGAATCAACTAAGTCTTTAATTTGTGATAATGAACTTTTGACCTTTTATTTTGATTAGCGGTGTGGTATCGTTAAGATGATTTTGGCAACACTTTCAGGGATAGTTGAAGGGGTTTGGTTGCTTTAACTACAAATTGTGCCTCAATATACTCCAAATTGGCCCATCACTTAAATATTTATTTTTAATCATGTAAAATTTATGATTAAGCAGTGCATCGTTACCTTTCAATGTTAGAAGCAACACAGTCAATCAAAATAGTAATTTGGGTTTAAAATTTAGTAGTCGCCTCAGAGTGGTAGATCAACTGGTGCTTTTGACAAGTGGAAGATTCATAGGCAAAGTCCCTGATCTACATAGTTCAGGTCCTATTTTCACTTCCCTCACCTCCCCCTTTCTCCTCTCTCCATTTTTGTTGAATAAAAATTTTGTCCTGAACCTGAGAAGACCTCCACATGAATTTTTTATCAAGGTGACATCTTTCTGCATAAAACTAGTATTTTATTTCAGCAACTGGTATTTTTTATGATAAAAATGTTTTGCTGAAAAATTTCAAGCAGCTCTGTTACTGGATTTCAGTTAACCAAAATCTCTGATTTAGAATTATGTTTATGAAACTAATCAGAGCTTAATAACAAATGTGCAGATGAACTGTCAGAGCCGGGTGAACAATTTAGGGCATAGAGAGAGAGTGGATTAATTTAGCTCTTAATTGTTAGTAAATTATTCACAAAGTAGTGTTGATTTTAGAGTTGAGTTTTTTCATTCTTGAGAACTCTGCAGCAGTTCAGTCATTAGAGATAATAGTCTGCCACGTAGTTTTCTCGTAAGATATTAGTACTGCCCATCATTGCCAGAAATAATTCTATGCCCTACCCAGATCCTGCTCTCTCTTTATTTTCCTATGAGTTAAAGATATCAAAAAGGGTGTAAAAATAGAGAAAGACGATTTCTGGGGAGTAGGGAGATTCTGCACTTTGTGGAACCACGCAGCTGAGCACACGAATTTCTTACAGGCTGGGGATCTTTCTCCCTCTGTTGGCTCTTGTTGGTTTATGCTTCTCCCTGTTACCTTTCTTTCCTTTTTCTTTGTTTTGAGGATTTTATTTGGGTTTGTATTTGTGGCTCCTGTCTTTTGATATCTGTTTTGAAGTGCTATCCAGAAGACTTGGTTACAGGTGGAATAATTTATGAAATCATAGTTTGTACAGTAAAAGTTAAAGATGCATTTCAATGAAAATAAATTGCTTCGAACTTGTGTCACACCATCCAACTGTAGAATGAAGACATTCAGGAGGTTTTTGTTTAATCTACTGACTGAAAAAGCTGCAGTGTATAGAGATACATTCCTGACATAACATCAACAGTGTCATAAAGAGGTTTTCCGTATGTCACAGTGGGTATCACCATCTAGAGAGGTACATGTTAACCACTGACTTTCCCTGGCCTTGAAATCAGGTACTCCCTCCTCAGCTCTATTTCTGGAATAGGTTACTCCGTCTGTGTGCAGTTTATGAAACCTGAGGTACCTGCAAATCAGCACATAATTGTAAGTGGCAGTTGCTTTGTATCTATAAAACAAAATTCATGACAGAGTAAAGAAAAAAAATGTTTTTCACAAACAGAAGTCAGCAAAATAATGTGTTCTGCAAAAAACATTGAGAAAAATGTTTAGACAACAGGCAACAAGATGGTTGTACAGTCGTGCCCGCAGCACATGATGCATGTTGCATTTTGGAATTGTTCCAGTAGCCAGAGAAGTAAAGTCATTTTTCCACAGACTTTTGTAGGCATAATCTCATACCCAGCACTCAAATCTTGTGTGTCGTCAAATCTTATAATAAAATAACCTTTCACCTACTTTTAAGCATTTGGGTACCAACATATTTAAAGTATTCAACAACTACTTTGTAGAGCCTGTCAAAAGGGAAAGTAAAAAACTATATTTCAATGCGTTCATCATTGCTCCCTTGAACTCAGCATTCTCAATGGATTTCCACCTGTTGCCTAGAGAGAAAAATTTATCACAGTGTTATGGACTCCTTTCACATTAAATTCAGAGAATAAATTATCCAAGTTTTAGTGGGTCTGAAATCTTGGATGGGGACCTTGTGCACAATCTCTTACAAGCTTGGACACAGCAAAGATCAGACTCTGTATTTGGAAAATCAAGGAAGAATCCAGTTCATCAGACATTTGTTTCTATTAATTTTATGAATGACCTATAAATTTGTGTCTACAAAAAGCAATTTGCTAATTGCTATAACAAAACAGAGGGATTTGCACATTTGGCCTGACAATTGAAGCTGATCTGTAGTGCCACATGAAAATTAAACCAAATTCTGAAATGCACTGGATCACTTTTTATTCTTGCCCATTTTCTTACTCAGTTTTCATCAGCTTTGGTTAGCTAGGGCAACTACCATTAACAACCTTGTATAATTGTCTTTTTTCCTCTGACAATTCTCCTAGAATATTTGTATTTGCCAAGGATAACTTAGATAGTATTATTCTGTGGCAATTTTATCACCAGAAGTCCTTTGCCTGTATTTTAGAAGGAACTCTTGAAAATAATAATCAGGAACTTCAGAATTTTGGATGTAAAATTTTATTGTCTCTCAGCAATTTAGAAGCATCTTCTCCATCCAGTGATTATGGCAACTCTTGACAACACAGACTCCAGCCTAAGATACATCAATATGACACATCTCTGGCAAGAATCCTGTGGACCTATACCATAATCCAGAGTTTGGTGTGTGTTTCAATGTATTCTTGACTAGGGACAAAAAAGCTCCAGGATTAAATTGCAGGACAAACTTCAGAAAGCACGAGTAAGTTGTACCAGTGGCTCCGCAGCTCTACTCAAAGAAGACAGAAGAACAAACTACCAGTGGAAGATTAATCTTGCAGCTACTTGTGCTCACAGTGATTTAATTGATTGATTAGCTAATTAAGCCCCTTAGCAGTCTGATGAAAGATTTATAATCATGTTATCCCCTGTAAAAGTACAGGTGAAGAAGAAATTTCCTTCAGGATTTTATTTCTCAGAAGTGAAGAAAACCCTAGCCTTTCTCTCCATACAAACAGGAAAAGAAAATCACTGTTCAGCCACGAATGCCTAGGGGATCCATCTTTTAGTCAGAATTTCACGAGAGAAAGCAGAGAAAGTTATCGTAGCCCGTAGCAAAATTCATTTTGGTCAGTTTATGTAAGTGCTTTTTGAGGGAAGGCAGACAGGCATGCCTTCCTGTGTGACCTCCTCAAAAGGAATGCTACCCAGGCAAAGGACAAGGGAGACAAGGTGCATGACTTCTGTCTCCTTCTGGGAACCATGCAGGGCAAATCTACCCAGGAGGGTTTGCAGTGTGCTTATCTATATGGGGGCCAAGGCTTTGCTCATCAGGCTGGGTGTTCGTAGTGCCAAATACTCTATATTCAGGCTGCAACAACCCTGCAGTGTCCTCCTGGGTTAAATGCAAGAAAACCATCCACTTCCTGATGCTGTCATTCCTCACCTTGATGTCCATTTATAGGGATAGTAGGGCGGATGTAAATCAAGCCACGCTTGTAGAAAGAAAAGATCCTCAAAATGAACTTTTCAAATGTGTTTGTACGTTGACCTACAAACTGCTGAAAGATAGTTGTGACTTGTTGGGTGAGGGGCAAGAAATACTGAGGTTTCTGCAGTACATTGAATATCACGGATTAAGACTGCCATCTGTTGTCTCTCATGCTGCACTCATGCAATCTTCCTGAGTTATTCTGGACAAGTTCACATCTCTCTTCAGCAAACATGCAAGGAAGAGAGCTCTTGGCATGCATGCTTTTCTTCAGTTTTCAGGCTTTTCTCTTAATGATAACAGACTAATGTACTGAGGCAGAGCACATTCTTGGCATCTGCAATATTTGTTAATTTTTAAGTGCATACATTCTTTGTAGGACAAAGCCTTATGGGTACTTTTCTTGGGATGAAAGGTTTATTCCTGAATTATATAAATGTACCAGCAAAGAAAATGAAGTTAATTTATGTTTCAGTCATCTGTAAAACAGACATGAGGAAAACCATAACTGAGAATTACGCTTTCCCAGGGAATTAATAAGAGATTACACGTATCATCTGGATTTCTTGAAATGAAACCTGAAAGCAACCAATTCAAAACCCAAACAGCAATTAAACACAGCTTTGGGGGGAAAACAGTGTTGATAATTGAACTCTGTAATATTCATTTCATGGACCAGATTTTGTCCTAAAGAAGATTCAATGCAAGGGAAAAGATCACTAATTCCCCTTAGACCTTTTTTGTAGGGGAGCATCTATTAAAGCAAGGGGACAGATGTGGTACTAGAGGCTTGAACCCTGTGAGTCCCTCTGCAGCTTTGTGGGTGGCTGAATTGCATCTACCAGCTCAATGAGAGAGTTTTGACAGGGAGTTTTCCCCAGAGAGAGAGCTGGAAGAAAGAGCTGGCATTCACCACACACTATGAGAGTGCCAGCAGGGGCAAGAAGTCCTGTCAGCTCCTGTATAAACTATTAATCTGAGGGATTTCATCTACCATATAATTTAATGCACGTATTTCACAATGTTGCCATGAGCTTGATATATCCTTGCTTGATAATTAGGTAGTAACATGAAACACTGCTTAGCTGTGAAATAGCCAATTACATGACACGAGAATGTAGCATTTAGTGTAAGCTATGAACCAGGTTCTGCTGAAAACTGTGGGCTTACACACAAAAGCTGAGGAACTGGCTCGGTATTGCTGTGATCAAAAATAATGCCACTTATCCAAATATGCTATAAGTTGAAATAAATGTTGTCAGATAGACTGTATATAAAGCTGTGCATGGTCAATATGTATGTGTGGCCAATATGTTGTGTGAAAGGCACAAAAGTGGATTTGTATGACAGGGACAGATACCAGTGAGATTAAATTGGTCAGCTTACTTGTACCTGTAAAACAAACAGAACAAAGGTCAATTCTTGCTTGTCCCTCAGACGTCAATAATAGCATGTGAAAGAAGAATTTCTATATTTTGGCTAAAAAGGTTCTGCATACATAACCACACAAGATTTTGGCTAAGCAGTGTCCAGAATTCAGTTGTAGTTCACTCCTTATTTCTGCTATATAAAACAAAGCAAAACACAGAGAATCCCTAGATATGGACCAGGCTCCCACTGTGTTGACTGCAAAAGGACAATTCTCATACACAAATGTATACAACCTAGGTAGGAGAAGAAAGATGACAGAGGTGCATGGGAAAAGCTGAGGTTAGAGCCTTTAAAACAGTACCATTTTACAACTCTGGCCCTGGTGGCTTTTGAAAAAAAGGCAGTACAGTCTCATCAGTCTCAGTTCCTGCAGAAAGGCAAATTTCTTGCACTTTTCAGATGTTCAAATACTTAAACAATAGAATAACTTAGATCGATTGAATTATTCCACTATAATAAACACGGTTATAATAGTTGTTAAACTAATTGTTCATCTTTACAGTATCAGATCAAGAAAAAATGCAGCATGACCAGATGATGTGCAGTTTGTGTTCCAACACAAACTTTGCTTTGGAAAAACTAAGAAGTAAAACTTTTTTCTATTGGTATTGTCAGCACAATTTTCAAGTAATTACTCTGTTTCTATTTGTTACTTGCAATTATCATTAAACTTGGTAAAAACTGTGAAATCTATTATAAGATTTTACATTATAATAAATACTTGTCAATTTATAACATTATTATGGATGCATTTCTCTTGCTGAAATTAATCTTTGTCTACAGTTTTTCAGGTTGTTAGTTTTGGGGGGTTTTTTGTCCATATTTTGGCAGTTACAGAAAAGTGATTCTGTCATTATCAAAAAATTTCTCTGTATTTAAAAAAATTTAGGTTGGCTATGGTCATGATGGGTTGATAAGAAATTTCTAATGGACTCACTGGTGTAATTATTGGATCTGATCCTTGACATTGCAGTGCCTACAAACCATCCATCCATTAATGCCTAATTTTTATACTGCAATCAAGCATTTTCCATTAGAGAACTGCAGAAACAGAGAAGGACTTTTCCTTGAACTTGATCCTACTGATTATTAAGTTAAATATCAGACCCAGGAGCAGTGATCCCAACTTTCCTGTGCTCTTGTTATCCCCCCTTGCTGCATTCAGTCAACATGAACAAAATATTACAGTGAAAAATATATCAAGAAATTGAGCTGTAGGTCAGATTAATTCAGTTTGGATAAATTACAAACATTTATTACTTTAGGTTTATTTTAGTTTCTTCTTTGGTTTTACTCTGATTAGTCAATGTACAATCTTTTTATAGAGAGACACAGTTACTCCAGAAAAATATTATGAGTTATAAATCACCATTTTCTGTTAAACTCAAAAGTGCTTTTATCAATACAGAAAACAGTGATGAGTCACACTTGCTTTATTTTCTTGTGAAACTCTTGTTTGTGTTTTCCGCTTAACATTTTATCCAATACAATAAGTGAGAGCCAGAGAAAATGGCAAACACAAGCACACAAATATCCTTAACTAGCCTTCTATCCCTCATTTTATCTACCTTATACATATATTCATCCCCAAACATTATTGCCCATATATGGCCAGAACATAAGCATGTTCCATGGACAGAAAGATAACTAATTTACACTTAACATCAAATCTATCTCAACAGTTATAACCTTGTGACCGTAGCTAAATTACTATTACAGCTTAACCTTCCAGGTGGATTATGAAAATGCCTGGTTACAAAACAATGTTGATATCTAATCTACATGTTGAAGCCTAACATGCTCTTTCACTTTTATACTCTACTCCCCAAATAGCACTACGCCCTTCAAGGTAAAAAAAAAACAAACAAAAACAAACAAACAAACAAAAAAACACTGTAGTTGAATTCATTTGGTTATAGCAAACAGAGGAATTTCTAATTAACTAGCTCTCTTAAGGATCTGGTTTTTTACCTGTTTACATTTCTTCAAAATAAATATTTTTAATGTGCCCAAGAAAAGGAAGCTGCACCAGGGAGGGGAAGAGGAGATCAAAGCAGAAGCTTCAGTCAAGAAGAGAATCAGTCTGGGGACAGAGAAGAGGCAGAGGAATAAATGGAGCTGTTTCCTGCAGCAAGACGGTGAGGGCTGGATGTAAATCCATCTCAGGTCTCTTGGGTGGTCTATAATCAGGTTCAATAAAACATGGACATTTGAATAAGCTAACCTGTAGTCATTCAAGATTAAATGAAATGCAAATGAAAACACAAGGTAAAAATAGTTTGCGTTCTGTGCAAAATTCCTTTTGTACATGTCTGGAAGGGGCTTGACATGCACATAATATAAATCAGTATAACTTAATGGAATATTCTAATTTTCTGGGGTTTTTTTTATATTATTTTTTTAATGAATCATCATACCTAATAATGAAATCTAGAAACAATACTATGACTTGGAAAATTACTTTTTAAGTCTGTAAAGCTATAGAGTTATAATTTCCTTTAACATTCATGTCACAAAAGCCCTCAAGAACAACTTTTCATCCAAGATCCATTATGGTGAGTAGTAGGCAAGCCTACTATAAATGCTTCTGCTCTGAAGAGATTATACAACATTTGCAATTTAAGTGAGGTCCCTTTTGTACCAGTAATTCGTGTTTATTCTTTCTTGGTAACATATTTTAGATTTCTTCTTCCCTCAGAAAAACATTTTAAGCTACTACACAGGTAATATTTTAAGAAATTATTTGATTTTAATCATTTACAAACTGTTCAGAATGTATTGCTGGTCTGCATCCATATTTTCTAATGTTATATTTTAATTGAAAGTGAATAATTTTAACAGTGTTGGTTGAAATACTCTGGACAAAACATTAATTCTCAAAATAATAATATATTCACCAATAGCCAACTACTGCACAGAGGTACAAGCTTTGACAGAGACAGTGATGTGAATAAGGTTTTCATTTATATGAAAAGCAGCCATGACAGTTTGGAGACAATTACTTCTTAAATAATTTTGCATTTTTCTGTATTTTTGTCACTAAAAAAAAAAACCAAACAAACCATTTGTAATTTTTATGCTGTGTTACCATATTTAGCAATTGAAATAAGATTTTTTATATATGCCAATATTTCTCCAGCATTACGAAAATACGAATCAAATCTTTCTACATCAATATTTTTCACAGCAGTGTGGGGATTTAGGAGTTGATTCCATACACGTTTTTTCTTTATATATAACTTCAGCGGTAGTAAACCTATAAAATTCTTGTTGTCAATTCTGTTTATCATAGAATCATAGAATTGTTTTGGTTGGAAGGGGCTTAATGCCAATCCCCCTGCCATGGGCAGAGAACCCTCCTTTAGACCAGGTTGCTCAGAGCCCTGTCCAACCCAGCCTTGAACACTTCCAGGGATGGGGCAGCCACAGCTTCTCTGGGCAACCTGTGCCAGGGCCTCACCACTATGACAGGGAAGAATTTCAATGTAATATCTAATCTAAAATTTAGTATTTTAGATTATTATTAATTTTAATATATGATTAACTAAAAATAAAACCTAAAACTATTAAAATCTAAATCTATTCTTTTTCTTTGTAAAGCTTATCTCATTACATAGGTAAATGTTTTCCCTAGGCAGTGATTGCTTTTTCCTCATTCAAATTCTTACCAGTTTTGTTTCCATGGGTTCTGATTTTCTGTGTGCATGTGCATGTCTGCAGGAATGCAAACACAGACTTTGTTTTATAGCAAAACCAGTGCAATGAAAGTAACGACACAGTCACTAAGTCTATGCAGGAGCAACCAAGAATGACAGAAACAACCACCAAAATATCGCTGGAAAGCAAGCAGGCCATGGAAGAGTGACTCTAAATCCTGGTAAAGGAGCTTGCTAACCCTGCAGCAGGAATGCTTGGAGGGGAAAACTTCTGTGTCTACCAGAGCTTTCCATGTTCAAAGAGAGAATATTAGAAATTCCATCCTTCGTACACAAGTGGTTTGGTGGACAAAGACACACAAAACATTGTTCTGCCCCATCCTGTGGCTGCTGGGACGTCTCAGCTGACACTAAGCCCAGCTCAGGCAGGACTGGCACAGCTCCCTTTCCTTCAGCCAATGAAGAGGAGAGTGGTTGAGGAAACAGATGGATAATCTGACTCTTGGACAGAGACATGGTTTAACATGGGGTCTTTGCAACTGTGTGTCACCTTTTCCTCACCGATGGTTGCAAAGCAAAGGCTTGGACCGAAGGCCCCTGTTCTCTGTCTTTGCCATTCATTGGATAATTTTCAGCACAGTCTGCTTAAGCTCCCATCACGAACACAGTTACTCATCCTGGAAATCTGTAAATAAGCATTGTAGAAAATGAGAGCTGGGGGAGAACATTTCTTGTGTTTACAGACAGATACAATTTTTACTGAGCGTTTAAAGCTTTATGGATGGCTAGAAATGTGGTGGCATGTTCTGCAAAGATGAATTCTCACAAAGAACCTTTTTTTTTCCAGAAAACAAAATCATATTTTCCCAAAAGAAATTATAAACCCCACACACAGACACACACAAAAACAAACAAACAAAAACCTAACCAACCAAACAAAAAAAAAACCAGTTTTTTCTTTTGTTTTTGTCTCGAATTTTAATTTTCTAAATCTTTGAACCTCCATTCTGAAAGACAGGTCTGTGAATATTTGAAGACTACTCTTCTTATTTCCACATTCTGTATTTTAACACATATCACTAAATACATACTACAGGAAAGACCCCAAATAGGTGCAATATCTGCTGGAATTGATCAACACAGTTTTAAACATGTTTTGCATGAGGTTTAAAACCAAGAAAAGACAACAAAGATTTTGAAAACCGCAAACAACAATCCTATTGCACTGAAGTATTGAGAAAGGGAAAAAAAAAAAAAAGGTACAAAATGAAAATTTTCCAATAAATAAAAAAATGCAACATTTTGCATTTTGAAAGCTGTGAAATTCATGGAACTTCCAAAGAATTACAGTTAACATTATTGTTGTATTTATCCTTCAGGTCTGTGCTATAGGAATTACTCAATGTAAATGAATTTTATTAGATTAAATATACTCATAAAATGGAGATGGGGTAGAGCATCTGTTTGGTGAGTAATGTTATTTTCCACATCTCAGCTGTAGGTACAAACTAGAGAAAGAAATCTGCAGGATAGTATTCCCAACCACAGGGATCTCTGGTCACCTCTAACAAGTTCAGCTTCTCAAGCCCTATTTGCACTGCAGCACAATTAATTTATTCTGTCTTTAAGCATTTTTATTGCAATCTACTTGAAATTAATCAGAAATTTTTGTGTAAAATATTAAAAATATTTTTGCAATGACTAGATTAAACCCCTTTATCTAGGCTGAATTACAAAGCACAGTGTGATCATCACCTGTGGCAAAAACCACCTGGGATTTTATACATAATCCATATGTACTATGAAGTATAATGAATACCTTGGAACATAGTACTAGAAACTCAAAATGTAGGTGTCCTAACCATTAGCTAATTATTTTCCACTATTGTTTTGACAGAAGTGTCATTAATATTTAGTTAAACATGACCACTGGAATGTTTCATACAGGTTACTCACAAATGTTAATTTCTGGGTGAAGATGCCCAGATTCTCTCTGTCATCACTGAATAATATTAGATTTCATTAGAGGTTAATTCAAAGTGGAATCCTATATTCGCTGGTCTATAATATATTTTGGCGAGAAAATACCTGAAATATTACTGAAGGAAGAAGGTTGATATTTATGACTATTCTGAACAATATTAATGCAGTAAAATACAATGGACTTCATAGGGAGAAAAAAAAGTATAATAATTAATAGGAGATGAGAATTCTCATTTTCTTCACGTTTTCTTCTTTTCACCTCTGTCAGGTTTTTCGCTGCTTGGTTTCTTTTTTGTTTGTTTTTTTTTTAATGTGAATCATATCAACAGATGGATTGCCTCAAGTTTTACTATTCTCTTTTCGTTTCTGGATTAGTACTAACACTATACATGTGAGAAAACAATAACAACAAACACGAAAATATCAGGGAAAACATTTTTATGGTTCAACTGGTTTTGGTAAGGCAGTTTAGCATGTTTATTCTGTTTGCTTATATGTTAATGTAATTAATCCTAAATCTACTAATGTAAAAAAAAAAAAAAATGTTACCAAAATTTTCAAAAGGAAGCTTTTCTGTCTCTTCTGTCTATTCCTCCCCCTTCTTGCCAAATGGTCCTACATGGAAACCAACAAATGCAGATGCCTCACAGCAGCCTTTCCCTGTTGTCTCAGGCACAGTTCCAGCAGTCTCTCTGTTCCCAGCTGAGCATCGGTTTTGTCTGCAAGGTTTCCTTAAGCAGAAAGGCTCAGAAAAGCCGTGACAAATCAGCCAAGGTTAGAAGTTAATACACTTTTCTTTTCTCTCTCAAAAATTAACTAAACCTAGTTTAGCTTCATTTTACTAATGAATGACCGTATCCATACTGGAGGCTAATACACTTTCCTGTACGTGAGCTACATTCATATCTTCGGCTGATTATTTCTGAGTCTCATCTTGCAGAGGAGCACTGAAGAGACTGGCAGTTCCCTTTTCTCTGATAACTGAGCTTTCTACAGAGGGTTTTTCTTATTTCTTTCTTGTGCAGTTACTGCATCTCCTGAATACAGATACATTAGGAAGAAATTTTTTACAGAGAGAGTAATGAGACATTGGAATGGGCTGCCCAGGGAGGTGGTAGATTCACCGTCCCTGGAGGTTTTTAAGATGAGACTGGATGTGGCACTTAGTGCCATGGTCTAAGTAACCATGGTGGTGTTGGATCAAGGGTTGGACTTGATGATTTCGGAGGTCTTTTCTATGATTCTATGATTAGTGGCTCTTTCTACGATTTTTCTGCACTGCATTCCTGAATTCTCTCATTCCCAGTGAACCCAGACAACAGATTATTCCCCTGGTCTTTTATGCAGAATATCTAAGCCTTTATTGATCTTTCATGAGCACAGATTCACAAAATAATGTGATTTACCAGTTCAGTACTATACGTCTGGTCATGTTCAATAAGGACTTGCACAAACCAGATTCACTAATACAGTTTATTGAAGCAACAGAAAACCAAGTTCTGGATTGAAGGTGATAAACACAGTCACTACAGTGTTAATATGTGTCTCTACAGAAAGTATAGTAAGAGAGATCTGATAGCAAGATACATGTATATATAAAAATGAATATTCCCAGGTGTACTCCAATGCTGCTGGAGGTGCAAAGCTCACCCATTGGGGACGGGGTTGCTTTTTTTTCCCTCCTTCGATCCCATGTTTTGACAGCAGTCTGTGTTCATTGACGAAAGAGGGGAGTCCCAACCACAGCCAGTCACACACAGTGTGAGTTTCGCGGGAAGAAACTGTCCTTCTTTCCCGTTTTCCCTTTTCTGTCCTCAGTGGGGGGGAAATCTCCATTGTCGGCTTCTCCTGCAATCCAAGGCCTCACATGGGGACTGCCAGAGCCCAACAGCCCCCTGCTGACCGTGATTGGAATTGCACCAAAGGACTGGAAAATACTGAACTGTTTCCCTTTTGAAGGGGACTTTTGGTTACAGGATTATTGTTTAGTTGTTTTTGTGTTCTTTTGTTGTTCTGCCAATGCACATATATCTTTTAATAAAGGGTTGTTATTTTTCCTTTTTGCATACTTCCTCAATTGGAGCCTCTTAATTTCAGATTTACAGTTGCTGAGAGAGAGGAGTTTGGTCTACCTCAGAACTCATCCTCCTTAGCAAAACACTTCAGCCTCCTTAAACTGAGACACTAAGAACTAAGGAAAGAGAACAGAACTGCTGGATCTTTTCCCCCTTTATAAATGAGGAAGGAGTTGGGATTCACATTAGAACAGAGGAAGAAGTTTCAGGGATAGGGATATGATAAAAATAGGAAAAAATACATAATACCATTTTCTGAGATTCTTGTCATATTGCTTTTGAAGCATAGCTAAAAACCTGAATTCAACCAAAGTAATTATCTTTTGCAGGGTAAATTTCACATTGACTCCTCTTATTAAAAAAAAATAAAAATTGTGTGAATTATCGTAACCCAGAGGGAGACTTTGACTTTTTGTTTCAGTAATGAATCTGAAAACATTTCTTAGTTTAGAAATACCTGTGACCATGCCATGAAATGTACCATATTTTAATCAAAATAAATTCTTATCAGCAGATTGATAAGGTCTTTATTAAGAGTTAATGTTCTGTGCTGATAATAAAATCACCTTCCAGATAAAAAGAGATTAGTATAGATAAAATGTTTCACTGTGAGATAATACTAATTTGATTTATCAGTTTAATTTGTCGTTACTTCAGTTTCATATCCTTTGTTGTATGAATTTTGCCTATTGTAACGTATAATCCTTAATTGCCATTTAATATCTAATTGAAGACTGTGTACCTCCTTCAGAATGTGATAATTTAATTAATTAATGATAAATAAATTATAAGAACCTGGTTAATTAAAAATTGTAGTGAATAAGTGCAGTGGTGTGATTTATCATGCTTCTGAGAGTATCCTGTTGGGATCAGTGAAAAACGCGTCCATACTATAAATAACATAATTTCATGACTGTGGGTCAAGTAACTTGGAAGAAAAAGTTGTAAAGTTCTTATGGTTAAGATATGAGATTTTTTTTTTACAAGAGGTAGGCATGTTTGCACTAAAAATTGTGATCATAGTGGATGACTTTGTTATTTTTTGAATTTCTGCAAAATTGAATTGTGTTTTCCTCTCAACTTCCTGATATATCTTCATTACATTTTCTATCTTGTCAAGAATGTAATTCACGTTACATTACTGTAGGTGGTTATGATACTTAATTGTCCTCAATTATTTCAAATCACCCTCAAAGAAAAGATGGATTTTGAAGCACCATTGGAGAGCATAATGCTTTTGTCTAGATGAATTTGAGGGGTTCTCAAAATACACTCTGATAAAGACACAGATTTATGCTCTACTTTGCACTTTGGTAGATCTATAGCTTTCTGCTGTAGTGGTCTTTTTTTGATGCTCATAAAATATACTAATTAATGTGCAATGCAACAAGACAGCTTGACCACTGCATACTATGTCTTATGCCTTTCTTCTCACATGAGTCTTAATGTTCTTCAAGCAAAGGTTGGTACTAGTGCTGGCACACCCACATATCGCCAGTTATATATTTTGATATTTCTATTCTTCAGGAAAACATAATATTCAGTCAAATTTAAAAATCTGTTTTGAAGAACCATCATTGAAGTTCAGTTTAGAGGTTTTTAGTGATCACATATGCCAGAGAATAAATAGGTAGGTGCAGATAAGATGAGACAGGATTAATTAGAATAAAAGCATTTCCTGCTGATGTTTATGACAGCTAAATCTTTAATTTTTGTGTATGTACTAGAAAATATGATAACTAGAACCAGTTGAATACAAACTAGATAATCTCATTATGTAACGTTTTTGTTTGTGAAAGAAGATTTAGCAACTAAGCTGAAAGTGATGCATTTTCAGAATCAAGCTTTAACATTTACATCTAATTAGTCTGCTAATAATCTTTCAAATGCTGTTTATTCATTGCTCAGTGAAAGGTGTGTGGTGGGATGAGGGAAAGGGGAAAAGAAGTGCATGCAACGCTACAAATGCTGTACTACATCCATGGGAAAAAAGAGACACGTGCATAGCCTGATTTCATGTCTGATAATAAAAAGGAGATGTGGTGTCAAGAATGATATTTCTGCTGGGAAGGGCAAGGTTTTCTGATGCCTGTTGAGCTTGTCTCTGTCAAGGGTGTTCTGTATTTGCAGGAGGCAGCTGCTTTTCTCTGCTCAGAGGAGCTCAGCAGGCACAGCTGACTGGCCATGTCTTGCCCAGCACAGGGTAGCATCTCTTGCTGGGATCCTGCTGGAATCCCGAGAGCAGCTGTTTCTGCCCTAAAGCAGGACACCACACGACATCATGTGCTACCAAACACTGTCCCTCTTCAAGGACTGCACAGATATGAATTTGCCTTGGAGGACTGTGCTAGTTTCAGCTGGGATAGAGTTGATTTCCTTCACAGTTTCTAGTACCGGGTTAAGTTTTGGATTTGTGCTGAACACAGGGTTGATAATACAAAGATGTTTTTGTTACTGCTGAGCAGGGCTTACCCAGAGCAAGGGCCTTTTCTGCTTCTAGTACTGCCACCCTGGTAAGAGGGCTGGGGGTCCATGGAATGTTGGGAGGAGACAGAGGTGGGATAGGTGATCCAAACTGACCAAAGGGAAATTCAGACCATACGGCATCATGCTTAGTATATAAAGCTGAGAGGAATAAGGAGGAAGGTGGGGGACATTTGGAGTGATGAAGTTTGTCTTCCCAAGTAAATGTTATGCATGATGGGGCCCTGTTCTCCTGGGGATGGCTGAACACCTGCCTGCCCATGGGAAACAGTGAATTAATTCCTTGTTTTGTTTTGCTTTTGGGTGCGGCTTTTTCTTTCTGTATTAAACTGCCTTTATCTCAATCCATGAGTTTTCCAGCTTTTACCATTCCAGTTCTCTCCCTGATCCCACTGGTGGGGGAGTGAATGAGTGGCTACACAAGTCTTGGCTGCTGACTGGGTTGAAACCACAGCAGGAACCTGAGAAAAAGTAAATTTTGCAGTTTGTCAGGAAAACCTTTAACAAGCTGTGGAGTAAGCATTTTGAGGGGGAAGGGAAGGAAGGAGGAAAGCTATATTTCAATTTTATAGAAGCCAATGGCATAATATAATTCCAATTAAAATCAAGTGAGAAATAAATTATTATGTGCAGAGTTTGCTGTATTTTGAAATAGAACAAGTGCTATGATTAAAATTTTGCAAAAACATAATTGTATGGTCAGATGCTCTAATACCTTTGCCGTACTGAGTAGCATTTTAACACCAGAGTTAGGAAACAACTCAAGGGGAGCAAGCACAGAATAATCTGTTTCCCTGAAACTTAACTTGGGATTACTTTTCTGCTTCTGAGTCTTTTAAATGCTCTATGTATTATTTCTCTCTGATAATGAAAACAGTGTGACCATTGTGCACAAATGTGCAGTATTTCATGTAATAACTTATACAAAAATTTTCAAATTAAGGCTGTATGGATTTTATCAAAATTTGTAGAGGAATGTGCATCCTGTCAGCAGTTAAAAGAAAACAGGAAAAAATATATCATCTATTAATAATATAAATACAAGTAAACTAGAAGGCAGAAAGATACAGCAAAGTGAACACATTCATACTTCAGCTATTTTATGCATACACTGGTTTAGCCTTAGAATTTCAAGGGAATTCTAATAATGCACTAGGAAAAAAATACGCAATACAGAAGAGACCTTCAAGAGACATAGGGATCAAAGTGACCAGCAATGCTCTGAGTATATATTTTTCTTACAGAGAAAATGCAGAATTTGGAGGGGTTACCATGTTTTCCCACTTTCATTACCTTCAGAATTAGAAAGCTTGTTTGCTTGTTTTACAACAGAAAGAAAGGACTCCAAACTTCTTCCTTGCTCATCTACACACACACACATACGCATCCTGCCAGTAATTTTTTGTTCATGTTGTGCATATGAGGCAAGTTTAACCCAGCCAGCAGCTACCTACAGAGCTGCTCTTCCACTCCCATCCCCAGCAGGACAGGTGGAGAAAACAGGAAGAGTAAAAGCAAGAAAACTCACAGGCTGAGAAAAACTGTTGAAAAGAAGAGAGTTCAAAAGAAAACCCCAAACAAAACAACAAAATCCAAAAAACAAGCAAAGCAAATGAAATCGTTCACCGCTTCCTACAGGCAAATCAAAACTTGGCCAGTGTTTGATGAGCCACCACTTCCAAACCCAACCATCCCACGCTCTTTGTTGTCTACCACAGTTTTTATTGCCAATCACAATGTCTTACAGTATAAAATATTGCTTCAACCAATTTGGGTTGGCTGTCCCAGTTGTGCCACCTCCCAGTCTCTTGCCCATCCACACTCTACTTGCTGGGGCGAGGTGGGGGGAGAACAGAGTGTGAAGAAGAGAAAGCCTTGATGTTCTGCAAGAATTGTTCAGCACTAACTAAAACACTGATGTGTTGTCAGCACTGCTTGAGATCCAAATCCAGAACACAGCACCTTACAAACTGGTGTGTACAAAGGTAACTCCACCCCAGTCAGATGCAATGAAGGGTAATCACCCTTGCCCAACCTGTTACAGAACAGGCATTACAGCTGCTTTGTGTCATTCATGTTTTGTGTCATGCCACATCGTGTTACAGGAACTATTTTATGATTTTCAGGATGCTTCTAGCATGACAAGCATGAAGAAGATGCTCAAGAATTAGTCCTAGCAGATTTATTTATATAAGTAATAATAATATATTTGACATAATGGTTTCTAGTCAAGAAACGTAAAAAGGAAAAGATGCATTGAAACCATCCACAAAAAAGTTATCTTTCTTCATTTTGTCATCTACTATTGGTTAGTTACTTTACTCCTACTTTTAAAATTTTGCTAGTCTAGTAGAAAATACACCATCTATTTACAAGTATCAAAGTAAAACTGTGAATTATTCATTACACATACACTTAGTCATGTGAATAAGCCTTTAATTAGGGTCTAACCTATTAATAACCTACTAATAAATTCTAGACTTTACAAATAACTCTAAGAAATTCTAGGACTTGTCCCATGCAGGTGTTCAGATTAGATGTGCTGATAATCCATTGTACTTTAGAGGGAATTCTGGGCATAAAGCTATTCGGTTACAATTGTTTGCTCTGAACTCAACCCCCTCCCCACTGCTTCAGCAGTACATAGAGCATAAAAACAGCTTGAACAGTTTCTGTTGATCAACCCATCATTTTATTTGCTTTTGAGCAGATGTATAGAGGCAAAGCTTTGCAGAGATACTGCTTAGTCCGATTGCAACTAAAATGCATTGAACATTGTGAGTGAAGATCACAAGTAAGAGAATCCTATTAATTCTCTGTTATGGTAGAAGTTTATCGAGTTTCAAAGGAGCTTTCTATTTCTGATTGACTCCAAAATGCATCTAAACAAACTGAATGGAACAGATTAAAAATAAGAAATTTTTTCCAATTTTTTTTTCCCCCAGATAGAATCATACCAAAATTAGTCATTGCACTGATTAGGAGGCTAAACTGATGCCTGCAAAATCAAAACATCTTCTGTGCTCATTGCAGTGAGATATGTCGGCATTACTTGGAATAAGTAGAAAAGTAAAAATAATTAGAAACTCTTTTTGGGGACAAATATTGCATTTTCATAGTTAGAATTGGTATTATGATGTATTTCTAATTCTATACTAGCTAACAATTAACATTTTTTATTTACTCATATGTCTTAATGAACTGTTTACTCATATTAAAACCTGTTTTGTGCACCCAGTGGAGAAGGAGTTTCTGTGAGTGGATACTAGTGCCTGCTTCATATTTGAAGGGATCTGAAGCTTTTATTTTTGTTATTTTACTGTATGACTTCTATGAAAGCTCTCAGCATTAGTTCTGTTCTCTGGTTTGATGATCTAAGCTTCATTTCTCTGTAAATTGTCCATAAACACTGAAGCTGTTTGAGGATTCTGTCCTCCAAATTGTGGAAACAACATTTGTAAATGGCTAATACAGTCCTTCCGTCAACACATCTGTCCTCCATCAGCCTCTTTGTCATCCTACCAGCCCCAGAAAACCACCTTGACAAAGAATAAAGCATTTCTGCTGAAAGAAATAGCAAAATTTAGTTCCATGGTTGTTGTATATATGTTTCCTCAGCAGTCATATTGGTACCAGTGAAGATGTAGAACATATTTAACTTGACTTGTTGTCAGTTCTTCGACGTGGCAGCTGTTTTGCCTTGCTGCAAAATTTTAGGCTCTCTTTTCTAAAGCTGATTTGCTTTCAAGGCTAGGGAAGGCAATGCAAAGTACAGTTGTCCTCTCAATGTTTTATTAAGCTGCCGAGTAACAAAACATCTGCTGTGACACCTTGGGAGGAATGACCTGGAGCAGCAAAGCCTGATCTCTCTCTATTTCTGAAGGGCATGCTGTGCAAGTTGTTCCAAAATAACATACCCTTGCTCTTTCCCCTGCTGTGAGAGCCTTTCTAGCACAAATGCCTTACTGGCTTTCTAGGGTGATGATGATGTGTAGCTACTCAGCCGTAGTGCCAGGACATCCTTAGTCAAGAATACAGAGTTTTAACTTGAAGATACATACCAATTATGACAGCTGTCTCAGGAACTCAGCCCAGTTAACTTTTCATATTCCCTTAATCAACCAATCTCTGCAAAAAAACACAGTTTGGTTTGGGGAATTTTGAGGGAGCAGCTGGGGGGGCTTTCTTCACTATCGTTTTAGACTGTAGATTTATATACAAAAAGATAATTTTTCAGTAACTTCTAACCTCCAAAGGAAGTGCATATAGAGGTCATTTCAGTGATAACAAGGTATGTTCCACCCTGTTATGCAGCATCCTGGACTCTTGTTAATCTAGATGAGACACCCCTATGAACAGGAAACAAATTGATTCTTTTAGCCTGACCCATACTCCCTGACTGCCTTTCTCCTGAAGGAAAGAGTATGTGTACATACACAGGTTGGATCCCAACTTGCAAGCCAGAAACAGCAAGTGTTCATATCCATTCTGAGAACTGCAAAGTGTCCTGGGTCCTTCAATTTACACATACCCGTGGTGTACCAAATAGAGTCTGGGCACATTGTCAGCAGGAGTAAAGCTGTATCACTCTACCATCTTCAAAAGCATTGCTAATTTTCACACATAAAAAAAAAAAAAAAAGGAGGAAAGCCTACCTAACTTTAACTCATATCTGTGTGTGCTGTTCTGTTTCGGATAAGCCCTTTTCATCACAGAGTGCCACTCCTGTTTTCCTTCACCAAAGGTTCTGTACCCCAACGACATGTCCCTGTTTCTAGAAAGGTCTTCTGAGACTCAATAGAGTGGTTGTTTATTTTTAACCATTGAGGAAGGCTGGAAAGCTCTTTGGGAGTGGACATGCAAGGAAAATGCTTATTCCTGCTCAAGGTCACACCGGTAGTCACAGGTACATAAATATCACTCTATTTTGAAACAACAGTGTTGTACCATTTCTAGTATCCAGTGGAACAACTCATAAGGGAATATCAGTGGTACAGACACATTACTATTACTCTCTTATGCCAAAGAGGGTAGAGCAAGGTCTTTCTTCACATACCGGATTTTAATTCACAGTGGAATCCTATTCTGATTCTTTACATCTTTATCACAGAGTTACCAAGATCTGGTTAATAAGTGCAGGAAGGAACCTTGTGTAGGTAGGTGAAGGGCCATATCTTCAGCAAGGCAAAGGTGTGTCTGACATCTGCAGCCCAATTTTATACCAAAACAGAAACCCCTTTTGTCTTAACTAGCTCTTTAGTCTCTCCCCTTTCACAGACTCAAAGCTGTGTATCGGATGTCCTTCTCTATCAAAGATCAGACTGAGGAGTTCTGACATCCTTATTTTCCTTGGTGTTATGGGATTCTCCAGTATACATCATTAGGTCCAAGTAGCTGAACAGTCAGAAAGACATAAGACGTCATATAAATAAATTGTAACTTTTCAAACTGATTTTATTGGTGATTATTCCCTGCCTTCCTTTGCAGTTCAGTGCTGCTAGGATCTTAAATACCCAGGAAGCTAAGAAAAGGCTGAAGTCACGTGGGCAGAGGGCAGACAGACGTGCAATGTACAGGTATTGTGCAGAGGGATGGCTCTTAGAAGCATTCAAATTGTGCCTGAATGCAAATCATCATTTAAGCCACATGAAGAAGGAATTATTTGCAGTAAAGTATGTATTTATTTCAGTTCTGTGAGCTTGTGGGCTTTTTGGCGTCAAAAGGGGATCAATAGAAGCCACTTATGATCAATGTTTCCTTTAGTGCAAGAAGACTTGCTATTTTCCTGCCTATGTGAAGCTATTTTTGCCTTCTGGATGGTGCTTTCATTCTCCAGTGCAGCTGCTGTTTGTCAACATCGTTCTTCATTGTTGTATGTGTGGAAGGCAGCTGGAGACAGTACAGCTTTCCCCACAGAAGAGTAAAGAATGAAACTGAGTGCTGGGCATATCAGTGTCTCTCCAATCTTTCCTTCAGTGAGGCTGCTGCAATATCTGCACTTTAACCGCAAAAGAACAGAAAACACAGAAAGCAATAGTCCTATTGCACCCCAGGATGTGCTGACTCTGCGTGTGCAGAGACACTCAGCTGGTCTCTCTGAACAAAACTAGAATTAGAGGCTTACCCCAAACCCATATTTGAATTATTTTCCATTAGTATCATAGGTACAAATAATTTTAAGCTTAAGTAAAGTGTTTTCAATATGTAAATAACAATTTCAATCATACACACCACTGTGTACCTACATCTCTCCACAAATGAAACCAGAAAGGCTTAGAAGAATGGTACAGATATGCAAGGCAGCAGATCTAGTGTAAATGCCAAATGAGCTGAATCAATGTGAGATCTAGTTCTGAATCAATGTTCTCACTAGTTGTGAGAACTGAAAACTAGGCTAGGGCTGCTGAGCTCCAGCTTTGCAGGACTGTGCTAACATGGCTATAGTAGTTCAGGACTTGAGCTGCTGCATTTGTCCAACACTGTAAAAACACACATTCTGGCACTCACACACACATTTCAACAGTACATGGCAAGAAATAAAGAAGCCCGTAGGTATTTCAAGGAGCACAAACATTTATTCACAGCCTCTCGGTGAGTTGTTCCTTTGCTTCATGAAGGAAAATATGTGACTGTGACATGGTAACCAGGTATCTAATTTATTACAGGGAATTCTCTTATGCTGGCATCTTGTGAAATCCCAGCTCTTTGCAGTACAGAGGACTTTTACTTTGAGTGATTAGGCCTGTCTATCATGCTGTTTTCTTTCATTTTCTCCTACAAGTACATATTTAGAAAGGTGGTCTCTTTTACTTATCTACACATGTACCTGCTGTGTGTGCCTGCAGATGGAAAAGATTACATTTTCACAGACACTGCAATAACTCCGTGATTGAACTCAACTTTACAGAAAACCTTTATTCTAATGGATCACGTAAAAAATCAGAAGCTGAAAAGGTTAACTCTTTTAATTGATCAAGCAGTATTCAACCTCCAGGTGTACATAAGTCACTTAATCTCTCTGTAGCCTTTGTTCAGTAAGAATTATCATGTCATGGAAAAATTAATCTATTTGGGGAACCCAGCTACTGCTGATCATGAACATTTCATGCTCTATAGTGCATTTATTTTATAACCATTCTAGTGCTGTGAAATCTCTTTCAAAATTAAAGTTGGGAAAGCTGCCATTTGCCCTCAATCACTTCAGTAGGAGGAAAGGGAGATCTTCACTATCTGTATTTCAAATCTTTAAAGTAACAAGCCATTGTGCCTTTTTTTTTTCCTTTATTGTTTTTATGTTTCATAATCACCTTAAGAAAAAGGTTGGGACTATGATTTTTCACTTTAAAATAAAAGTTTTTTAAAAATCATAGGAAAATTTTTAGTTTTCAGTTAAAAATCTAGGAAAATAAAACCAATTTCCAACTAGAGAAACATTTTATTTATTAATTAAAAATATATTTTTTAGAATCATAGAATCATTTAAGTTGGCAAATGGTCTTAAGATCATCTAGTCCAGCTGTAAACCCAACATTGTCATATCCATCAAATGTTTCTTGAGATTGTAAGAACAACTGCGAGCCAAATTAAAATTAGAAAGTCCTTTCAGATTATTAGCTGAAAAGCAGTCCAACCCAAAAAAATTGTTTATTAAAATGTAATTTGATAATAGAATAGATTAAAATACCTTAACTAAAAATAAACCTCTTTCCAAGGCAACGAGAAGAAAAAAATTCCCCACTGCAAGAAAATTCTTCACCTCATATAATGTTAAAATACGTTATAACTTTTCAAATAATTGTCTTAATCTAGAAGAATTGATTTTTCCACTCTGAAAAGCTTGGGAATTGTTTCACCTTGTTAAAAGTCACTTAATTTAAGAACACTCTTATTTATGTAATTGAGAATGTCATGAATTTTTCAACTAGATTTAGTGCACAGCAGACCATAACATCTCTCTGTACTGCAATCTTTTAGGTCACTGATTTCAAACTGATGTTAAGAATTGTAGATTAAGTAATTTTCCAGCTGTCTTTGCCATATAGGGGCAGGCATTGTCTGTGATCTGTCTGTACCAAGTGCCTCTGTTACACCTGGTAACAACCATACAGGTGTCACAGGGCAATATTTCAGCAGCCTATACATCTATCTATACCATATAATTTCATACCATGTCATAATCTGTTTTATATAATATCATATCTGTGTCATATAATTTCATCTATACAGCAGGGCTCTGCATCCTCTTCTTTCATTGCCACACGAAAGACAAACATGAAGAGTTGTCTGTGTGCACATATGATCACACATATAGTCACATACCTGTGTAATAAATAAAAGTATGTTTTTGGATGAGCCTTTTGCTACTTTTGTCCCTAAAGCTGAGATCAGAACCTCTATAAGAGGTCTTGTTCTCAATATGATGGGGTCATATCAAGGCATAAATGTCTTTCTGTGAGACTTTAAATCCAAGGTACTGGACAGATGTAAAGTAAAAAGCTTGTTTCTCATCTTTTTCTCATCCAAACTAAATCAACCTACATTGGGCAGGCCATCAAAAGGAGACAAAATATGTAGTAAGCAGAAACAGAAGAACAGTTTTTTCTGAAAAAAAAACTTTGGGAAAATATTTTCAAAGTTTCCTTTGAATTTGAATAAGTGAACTAAGTGATATTTAAATTGCTTTACCTGAAAAACTGTGCTAGAAGTCATTCATGTATATAATACAGAGATACTTTCTGACTTTCATTTAGGGTATGTTAATATAACCACTTCTGAACTTGGCATTAATTATGGCGTAAAATGCTACAAAATGTTTCACTGGAAAGATTTTCAGAAAACATTTTATTTTTTTTCCCATTTCTTTTCTATTTCTTATAAGGGTCACTTTCCCGTACTCAACCATCATAACTGTAGAAGTATAGATTACAGCATCTGTGGACTACAGAATATTGAATTAGCTATTAAAACTATACAGAGGGTTGCTGAGGTATAGCAGAAAAACTGGATATGTGCTTTTAAAAGAAAATCAGTTGCAATTTTTTCCATATCATCTTATTTGGTGACATTTATCATTCCCACAAAGGCATTACGATAAGCACTTTACAAGATTCTTTAGGTAAAAAGATGAACCTCTCTGCATTATCACATTGCATGTCACATTGTGCAACACAAGAATTTTGAATAACTAGTGATAAGTGGATAGTTCACATAATAAGAGAACAGGCTAGTTGTACAACAGTCTTTGATTTTCACTTTAGTAAAGGAAAGGGTTATCATTGGCCTATAGAAGAAATGTTGGAGAAGAGCTGCTGTCAATGCTGGTAGATAAAAAGAAATACCTTCACTCCCATAATTAGACTCAGGAGGTGACAAAGAAACCTGGGAGATCTTCACCCACAGGTTTAAATCAAGAGAAAAGCAAAGGGGAAAAAAAGAATGGGGAAACCATGAGAGAGCAGTTTGAATACTGAGGATTTGAATTACTGAGAGTAAAAAGAATCTGTTTTTTGAAGGAAGTCAAAGTGGTTGAAAAAAACTCTTGTGTAAGTTGTCTTGAAAACTAACAGTTTTTCGACAGGGCAGAGGGAGCAAAAGGTTCCTCTTAGAATACAAGGATTTAGAGATTAAGGACATGAGATGATTTTAAAAAACCCAAAGAAACAAACAACAACCAAATCAAACAAAAAAGAACACCAAGAAACCCCTCGAACAATCCTCCCCAACAAAAAATAAAACACACACAAAAAAAACCAAACACCAAAACCAGAAAAAAACCCAAACAAATGAACACAAAAACCAAACAAAAAACCCAAACCAAAACAAAACCCCATAAAACAAACAAACAAAACCCCTAAAATGAACAAAAAAACCCTGCAAAAATACCCCTACAAAAATACAAAATAAACCCCACAACCAAAGCCAAGTCACTTTCCGATGGTTTCAAACCCTGATAAAATTTGGAAGACGAACTTAACTACAAAGAGAACTTCTTTGCCTGGTAGATACTTTCAGTGGGAGCACTGCTGTTTCTGTGTCAGATACAGGAAAAGTACTGGCTGAAGAGTTGAAGCCCATTCCTGGTATCCCACTTTCTCTGGTGGATTTGCAGGACTGAGGTCTAAGTCACAAGTGGGACATACCAAATACCAGTCCCTGTACAAAGATCAAAACAATCTGAACATGAAAAGGAAGTGCAGTGTAGTTGCACCATGATTACAGCAGAAGATCACCTTAGCAGCACTGCTACAGACAACCAGAATAAGGCTGGATATCTTCTAAAGAAGATATGGTAGTGTCATATAAGAAAAGACAATCCAAGCATGAAATAAAGGCTCATCAGGAAAGAAAAAAAGAGATTCTTTTTTTGCTAATCTAGCAAAAAAAAAAAAAAAGTGGTTTTGACAGGAAAAGAAACCTGAGAGTATCCTTTCATTTGACTTTGTTATGTAATTTACTTCCTTTGCATTAGTGCACATAAAAATGGAGAAGAGCCCTAATTAGTACAACTTCAGAGATTAAATGTGAGGGGTTTTTTGTATATTTCAATCCAAAAATATCATTATAGATGCAAAATTCAAATAAGCACCTGAGTAATTATTTGTCTGGTTTTTTTTTTAACTACAGAATAACCATGCAAACACCTAGGAAGTACAGTCATGTTTACTCCCACTTTTCTTACGAAGTCTTCTCAATGTCAACTACATCTTTCTCTACTCTAAATTTTTTAAGAATGTATATCATACACACTTCAAGTAAGCACGTCTAGGCCCATAAAAAAGATGGGAAGTTATTGTTACAAAGGCAGGAATCCATAGGAAATGTGCAGATAGGTATGTCACACTGGATCAGGTCAATAGCTCAGTTGATCTAGCTCCCTGTGTCCAGTGTGGGATTACTGGCTTACTCAATGGAATTGCCAGGAAGTACAACTAGAGAAACACCCCAAAACTTCTGCCTATGCTTAAAAGCATTATTGTAACCGTGACAAGTAGAGTGGTAAGGTTGACACAATGAGATAAGTACTTGCAGATTCTCCAAAAATCTTTGCTTCTCTGGTTTTTTTTCTTGCATTGCTCATTGTGAATATCCTTCCTAGTTGAATATTTTCTCCCCTCTAGAAAAACACGATGTAGCTTGTCTTTAAATTATAAGACATTAGTTAAAGTGTGAGAAATATGCAGTTGTTTGAACTGTCAGCTCCCACACCGTGGAAGGGTGATGAAATAGCTGTTGATTTTTTTTCAGAAAGGAGTCTTTATTTTCCTACTTAGTTTGCAGTCAGTATCAGACTAAAGAGTTAAACACTAAAGACTTAAACATGATTATTATCAATTATCCTAGACTGAGTGTAACAAATCTTTTAAATGAGAACAGAAAGTCATTTAGTATAGGTCAGTGTAGGTAGGAGGTACAGGGTAGTACATCTGGCTTTTACTCCATGTATCACCACCACACCACCTGACCTGATGCATCACTATTTCACCCTCTTCATCTGCTGCCCCAGTTAAATTAATCTTTGCTTTATTGTATTTCTTGAAGTTAACCTAAAATAAAATTTTAATGACTCTGTAAAAGAAACTATATGCCACCAAGAACACTGGGCATGTGATTATTTTGGCTGTCCTAAGGCCAGTTTTATATACTAGAATGATAATTTTACTCAAAGGGTACTCCTTTGGAAAGAGTATTAGAAGTTCAATGAGTTTTGCCTTAAAATAAAGGAGGGGAAATTCCATGTTTCTTGTGGGAGATACATTTGTGCGATGTTTTCCTTCCTGGAGTACTGCTGGTATTCAGCTTTGGAGATGCAGAGTCATAGATCTTTTCTCATTTAACGTGTAAAAGATAAGCATGATATGCTGAGCTACAATATTTGTATTTGTTATTCGTAACTGTCAGGGAGTTGTAGTGCTTGCATCCGCAAAATCACATTAAAAATATTTCCTAGTTCCCTTCAGCTAATCCCCTACAGAGAACCCACTAAATTTATGGAAAGGCAGCAGACAGTTCTGTTCCCAGTCTGACTGTTTTAGTCCAGACCATCCTTTAGTGCAACGAAGATATTGTATTCCTACTTAAAGAAGGTTTTATACAGCCTCATTGCAGAGTACCTAAACTCATCATGGTGTCATACTTCTGTTAGATTTTATGATTCTTTTTCATGGTTTACCAATAGAGAAAGAAAGTGTTAGCTAGTGACAGTAACTTGTACAATAGCAGCGGGAAGAAAAGCTAGCTCAAGACTTTCAAAAGCATTTGAATGCATAAAAAACTTTGGTGCAGTGAGTGAGGAGGGAAGAACTCTTCCTCCTACAATAGTAAAAAGAATAATGTATTACTTTCAAACTAAAACATCATTTTATGTTGCCTTTATGCATAGAAATAATTCTCCAGTCCTGTCACCTGGACATCAGTAAATAAAGTGTTTCTTTTAACTTTGCTGCACAGGAGTGTTTATAATTAATGAGTTCTAAAGTATTCAAGAGGTAATAATTAGCTGAATGCCTACCGTCTCATTTTTAAACACTGCACAAATATTTATTATGCATAACAGTATATGGTCCTCTGTGAAAAAAAGATTAGAGAAAAATAAAAGGTATCATACATTAAAAGCACAATATTGTGAAAGTAATGTACACTCATAAAATCCATGGGATTTACTGATATTCCTCTATGTTGCAGCTCTTGTACTGTAAAATGAAAACACATGACAGATACTGCATTAAAACTGTAGCAAACCAAGCTTTAAATACTAAAAGGAATATCATCTACTGGGTCTGCAGTATAACTCTTCCTTTAAAAATTCTATGGCCAAAACTAGGGGCAAGATCCTTAGGGATCTTAGGGTTAGATTTAAATTATAACTTCTTAATATAAAGAACTTAAGACATTCTAGAGGTTTTAAATCTGCATTAATCTCCAATATATGCCTGTTGTGAAATTCTCTAAGTGATTTAGAAAATGTATACAGTGTTTTTATCTTTTAAAGGCAAGATTGTCTCTTGTCTTCCACATACACTGGGGAGTAAAGAAATACAGAAGGCTTTCAATTCCTTGCTGGTTTGGCTATCTGCAAGGCATAATATAGGACAGAAGATATGCAGGGAAATCTCTTTGGAGACTTCTTTTCTTCCCATTTGCACAGGAGGGAAATAAAGAAACATCACTGAGAAATATGCAAAAAATTACTTTGCTTGTATTGTGTCAGATATCAGAAATGAGTAAACATGGAGGGAGAAATCATCTACTAGAAGTAAAGCTCTCCCTGGAGTAAATAGACACTAAGTAAATGTTCTGTGACTTCCATTGCTGTGTTATTCAATGATTTGCTTCCAAGGCAGTACAACAGTATGCTGCCCCTGACTAACAAGATGTTCTGAAATATCTCTCTCACTATGTCCAAATGTACATGTCTCAACAGCCAAAGAAAATTTCCTGAGTTTGGGTGGGGTAAGGCTGAAGGTAGGAAGAAACACATGAATTCCATTTTATATTAGAAACCACAAGTAAATAAATGTTGTTATGAACATCAGAAGGTAGAATATCCATTTGGCTCACCCAAACTCCATAAAAAAATATAGGCTCTATAATAAACCACTCATTTATTTACTATGTTTTCTCTCTTGATTACCATATCCATGGAGATATAAGCCTTTCTGAATGCAGTCCTCATCTCCTGAGTAAGAATTTAATAAAAAATATATAAAATGTTGAAATGTAATATTAATTTTAAGTAGCTGCAAATTTTTCATGTTTTCTTCAAGACCTCACAGTGAATTCCATGTTAAATACCTATTCATTTATGAGGCAGATTTAACCACTCTAAAATATATTTATCTCTGAAGTATCTTTACAAACAGCTGAGCTTTGATCTGTTACATTGGTCAAAGGAGCACCAATTTTTCTTTAACTTGGGGTTTTACTGGACATTGTTGGGCTTTACTAATGCTATGCTGCATTCTAACTGTGGCAAAGTATGAGTACTTGTGAAAGTACTGCTTTCTGCTGCATGGATTTGCCCTGAAGCCATTAATTTCCTCCCTGTCCTCCCCCAGGAAACATAATGACCAAAAAATATATTGGACATGAAGCGAACTAGAATTTTTCAAAATGCTGAAATAGGAGTCAAGTTGAAGAAAGGCTTTGAGTTTCTACATACCTGGTGTAATCAACTCGTATTTATTCTACTTTATGTTTTCTGTGGATCTACCCCTAAATGACTAACCTATCTGAACCACCAAGATTTCCCACTTGTATTCCTAGCACAAGACAAAATCCTTACCACATTGAAGAGAACAGGGGCAGTTTCAAAGGATCGTGATTTCATTTCAGATATTTATTGGCACTCAACCCTTTAAAAATAATTTCTGCATCTGTCTCCTCACCCAGAGCAAAATCATTGTTGAAGATGCATAAAAATCATCTGTCTCTATCCATAAGCACTGGTAAAAGGACAAAGGATAAATTCAGGAAGTATTGTGGAAATATTTGTTAACAATATGAATAAAAATATAGCGACACCATTCTTTTATAGAATCTTGCTGGGTTTTCAATGCAGATCAATACCATAATGCATTGTTATGGTTTTCATAAAATTGTTATGGCAGTACTGAAACTTCACTCCTGTCCATCACTTGCAGACAGCCCATACTAACGCCTGTCTGCATTACTTGTCACCTTCTGTGCTAGTGCTAAAACCATTTGCTGGAGAGAGCATGGCCATTTTTCTTTATTATGCCAGCTACTGCTAGGCTAGACTGCAAAACTATACACTTCATCTTGCAAGTGAGTGGTGCCCAAGTGTCCTAATTGAGATCAGAGGTGAATCCTGTTCAGCATCATAGAACCACAGTGGGAGCCATAAGCAGCTTACTAACTATAAACAAGAAGGAGAAAGGACAAAATTAAAGGAAATAGATGTAAAGGGAGATGGAGAGACTGGACCATGGCCACATAGAATCTAAGCAGCGGTGAAAAGGCTGTAAATCAATTTTCTTTACATTCTGTTTGCTGCTAGACCAGCCTTTCTCATTCACTGCTTCATGAACTGCTCTTAACCTACAAGACATTGGCAGGAAATCCACAAAATCAAGCTAAAAAGAGTACACCTGTGGTTGCTTATGCATTACAAATAAGAATATCAAGGGCAAAATAGAGTTTAAAGGGAGCATCGTCTCCTTTCCCTCCGAAAGAGTTTCCCCTGAGCTGCTGTGCAGCATCCACACCAAAACAGGAAAAAAGGGAGTACTCCTCAGTTTTGTCTGATCACATTCCTTTTATTAGCATGCACTATGACCAACAAAAAAGATATACATTTGATTGGAGTTGTAAACAAAAACTACACACTATGGCAAAGCAATACAACTGGCCCTTGGATTTTTTTACCAAAATGCCTGTGTGTGTCTTAGAAAGGAAAAGGGGCAAAAAAACACTACCCCAGCTTCTTTTTGAATTCATGTTTAAGTGAAATACAAACCAATTGTGTTTTACATTGCAGAAAATGGAACAGAATATGCTGATAATTATCTGTAATTCTGAGTAATCTTGGTTTGTTTTACACAGCTTGAGATGAACCTGTCAATGCCACACTGCTGACTGGAACAATTGTGAAAGCTGCAGATGTTGCCATGTGTCTTCTGTCAGCACAGGGGCTCCTCAAAGAATCTCTCAATCTGACACTATGTTTGTAAGACACAAACATAGAAGCATCAGTCCTGTTCCAGGGCTGTACCTGCACCTCTTGGGTGTCCTCCCTGCTTTCTGCTGGTTGCAGTCTGCAGCTAATGGTCCGGGCTGTGCTACCATCCAGATCTGAAGCCAAATTGCCCAAGTCAGACGCAGACACCTGGCAAATGTTCAGTTACGCTCCCATAGCTGGTTTTACAGGCTCTGTTCCTGCAAATGATCCTGACTTTCCTGAAGTGAAGCATAATGTTGACCATACAATGTCTGCATGGACTTCAAGAAGAGTTTGCACTTTGTTTGGGAGTAGTTGAGATCTGACTACAAAGTTACATGGAATAAATAGATCACATTATGATAAATTAAAGAAGGTGCCATTGAGGAATTTTATTATCTTGTTTACTATTATTGCATTATTATGTTAATTATCATATGATATACTACATTGTATTATTATTTAGGAATTATTATTTTTAGAATAGACTTCTTTAATTGTCTATCTCTCACATGCCTTGTATTTTTGAGTTCTACCTGAGCTGCCTGGGGGAAAGGACTTGGGGGTGTTGGTGGATGAAAAACTAAACATGACCCAGCAATGTGTTCTTACAGCCCTGAAAGTCTTGGCCCTGCTGGAATGAGTCCAGAGGAGGACCAGAAAGATAACCAGAGGGATGGAGCACCTCTCCTAGGAAGACAGGCTGAGGCAGTGGGGGCTGTTTGCCTGGGGACGAGGGGAGACCTTCTAAGAGTCTTCTTCCAGTACCTAAAAGGGCTACAAGAGAGTAGGAGAGGAACTTTTTCTGAGGGCATGTAGGGACAGGGGGAATGGCTTTAAACTGAAAGAGGGTAGGTTAAGACTGGTTATTAGAAAGAAATCCTTTACTGTGAGGGTGATGAAACACTGAACTGGATGTGTCTTCAAAAGAAGAATGTAACCCTATAACAAGTGTTCTGTGACATCTGTGAGGCACCACAGCACTTCAGAAAAGCACATTTCAATGTCATACCAAACAGAAATCAAAGCATTGCTGAATACATTTTCTGAATGTTTCATTTCATGGAGATTGCTGCCTTCCTCCTGTATTTTTAATTTCTCTGAATGAAGATTACAGACTACTGTTTCCATACCAGACTTTTCTTCTGGGCATCAGAGATACGACATGGTCTTTTAGCTCACTTAAATATATCTTTATAAATATATATAGGCATAATGTTCATAAATAGTTTCTTCTCACAAAGCTAAAAAAAAAAGGAAAAAATCCATAAGTGAGAAATCAATTCTCTTGGGACTTTCAAATTGTACTATTGGTGACTAGCCCTAGATATTTTATGTTTAGGTTTCCCTGTTTAAATAATTTCCAAGATATCAAATTCATCTCCTGACGCATGATGGATAACTGAGGTTCAAATCTCAACAGTTGCAGGAGGACCACAGAAATAACTGTGTACAACATGAATAAAATGTGGCATCTCCCAAGACAGTGGTGCATCAGTCAAGGTTAGACTGCAACCAGCAGGTAACCCAGCTAGCTGAAAGTTTACTTAACCAAATCTTGCATTTCAGTAATTTCTGTAAGGAAAAAAAACAACAATAACAACAACAGCAAAACCCGCAACAAAAAAACCACCAAACTCAGAAAAACAGCAATGCAACAATCTTATTTTTTGTGGCATTATCATATTTTCCTACACTTAACTTATGACATGTCCTGTAACTATTTTCTGTTGCCAAAAGCTAAATACAATGTTTACATTGTCCCCTACTCTAGTGTTGAAAATTAGAGTGTGAAAATGGGCAGAAATGATGATTGTGAATAACACCCTTGGGATGAAGTACAAATAGGAACTGGAAAAGTGATTGAATCAAGATAAAAGATAAAAGCAAAAGTTGACAATTTTGTATGGTTCATTATCTTTATGTTTTAATTTATATGGAGATTAGACATAATTTCAACATTAAAATGAGTAGAGGGGAGCTTGAGCTATTCTTATAAAATATATAGGGAACATCTGTCTCACTGAGAAGAAAGCAGAGACTGAAGACAAACTCAGCAACTACAGCTATCAGTTTTATCAGGAATTTAGAATGCAGCCAATTAGAGAACAAAATGAGGTCTCATTGCAAACTTTCTAGTTCTCATCTCTACCCAGTGAAACTTTGCCTCTTTTTAAGGTTCTATAAGAACTTTAGAAGGTTATTTGTGATTGTTCACAATAGCCTGGGTTTATTTCTTTAATAGGATAAAAATTACTTTTCTTTTTCTCTCTTACATTATAGGGAAAATTTCCCAGTGCAATTAAAGAAAAAAAATTGTTCTCAAATTAAACACTTTGGAAACCTTTACACCTGAAATTTTCAACACCTACTCAATGCATATTAAGGAAATAAAAATCTATATAATGTAACTCTTTGCAGGCATTTTAACCCTTTGTAACAGCAAAAAATAATAGCCAGGTGCATTTTAACTACCTTGCTAAAAATACCATTCTCTTACATTTGAGAACATATACGTGTTTTTTTTGCTTTAAAGTGAGGATAATAGGTATTGTTAAATTCACTACAGGTACCTAACAACTATAATACCAGAAAAATACAGTATATGAAACAAAGTCTATCTTTTATTGAGGTAGAAAGGCAGAAAGAACATTGCAAAATAACCATGTTTTCATTAAATATTTTGAGACTTGTACTGAATTTCCTGGGGTTGAACATGGAGTTCTTGGGGGGTAGGCCTATTAACACTGCTGTGGGTTCCTATTTGCAATACCACAGGTTCAACAAACTAAGTAGTTCAACAGTCTTAGTGATTTAAGTATAAAACAGGGTCTATTTCCGGAAAAGACTTTCATTGTAATACAAAATAGTTATTGTAGATTGCATTATTTCATAGCTTCTTTAGCAAATCCCCAAATCTGAAGACATATTTGAAACAAACTTAGTTCCCTCAGTATGCTCTGAGGAAGTCCAAACACATTCTAGTCAGGAGAACAGTCGTGTACGGGTCTGAAGTGTAAATGTTGCTTTCCTTTCCAACATTGTTTGATCTTAGCAAGTTCCAAAATTACACGGAGACAGTTTTGAAAGTCCCCAATGAAGAAGCAGTGTAAAGATAGGGCAACATACCCAGTGCAAATATCTCACAGAGGGAGTGAGAGAGCAGAAAAACGTGCATAAACTTGAGATTGCATTAATGCACCCCACTAAAAGGTTTTCTAATGTGGAGACCAAACTTTCAACGAAAAAAATTCTCCTTGAATACTTGTATTTATCTTGATCCAAATGCACAGGGAAAATTCATGAGGCCCTTCAAATATAGCAAGAATTCTTTGATTTTCAGACTATTATGAGACATAAGGGACCAAATCTTCCATCCATTCTTCCTGCCCACAGCTTCAAATCTAACAGCTACTAGCTATCTCAGCAAGGAGAAATTGCTGGAGTGTTTATTTTCATCAAATGACCTAGCAGAGCAATAAACAAGGTTATCAGGGGATTTTGAAACACAAGCATGTGCAGTTTACTCCAAGTAAATAGATATGCATAAATGTGCAGAGTTTCATTTGGGTTTCTCTGTGGTATTTTATGTGTAAAGACTGAATCCATCTCAAATATTAAGGTCTAAAATAGCTCTAGACAGTTACTATACACAATTCTTCATCCAATTTACTAAGAAAACTAGAAGCAGAGTGTTGGTTTCAAGCTACAGTAAATTTCAAACATGTACCATGGAAAAACTTCTTGACCATTTTCCTGATGTGTAAATATTAAGTGCACATAAATATGACTACTTGAATTTTAAAGGTCTTGTGATGAGCCATCAGGACATAGATGCACTAAAAAACAGTTTCAGCTGGGTTTACTCCTTTTCCTTGTATGTTTTCTGTTGCTAGAACTAGAGAGAACAAAGGTAAGATTCTCCCATAAGGGTAATAGGGTTGGAATAAAAACAGGATGGGAAAGATTTACTTATGTTTAAAGTCAATTTGTTTCTAACAAGAGCTCAAAGCAAAGAAAAAATCTGGCTAAGTCTGTTTCATTTCAATGACCCAAAATATCAGCTCTTCCTAAATGTGATTATACTCTGAGATTGTTTTGAGGTGTATAGGGGAGATCCAGAAAAAAACAACAAGTTTTTTTCCAAAAGAAATCATAAAAACTCAGCTTTAGAACTGATGCAACTGCATTCTGATGGATTAGACAGGCTGAAATCTCTCCCATATTGCATGTGCCACTGAAGGTCATGGCCTCTGTCCTGGTCTTAAATTCAGTCTATCCAACAGGTGTTTCCTTTGTTGCAGCGAACTTAATGCACTGGGGTTTTTGGTGCCCCTAAAAACACTCCAGTCTCTCAGAGCCCTCATTTCCTGCTCTTTGTTCAACCCAGTAGCCACTTTGCTTATGCCATGGGCTTCCCCACAGCTTTACTCTGCCTGGCCCACTTCAAATATTTCTCCTAGCTCACCATGTGGCATTCTTTAGGGCACTTGAGAGTCTCATCCATTTTCCAAAGGATGCTACTTTACCCTGAATGTAGGAGGCAATAAAATGTGCCTTGTGCATGGTTTACATCTCCAGAGCCTTCCAACATGACTTCTTCCTGCTGTCCAGCCACAAATGCTTTACAAAACACGCAGTAACCACACAATAAACTGAAAAAAAAAAAAAAAAAATTGCATTATCCGCCATATGGACATTGAAAATCTGCTTTAATGTATTTTTTTTTGCAATTCCTATATACAGAAATGCTGATAATATATTCAGTTTACAATGTAAAATATTCAAACCTGCTTGACTTGCCAAAGATCAAGTAGCCAGACCTACTGGGTATTGTTGAACTATGGATCATTTCTATATGGAGAAATTTTTCATAGAATCTTCTGAATTGCATGAGGCAGTGCCAACATAGCCAGATTGTCTGCAAATGAAAATTTCTCCATCTCCAAATGTTTATGTTCAAAGATGATTTTGAATTGTTTGAGGTTTGCATTTGGTTTGGTTCTCTATTTCGTTTGCATACATCAACAGGTAAAGTTTCTGAGGTTAGAATTTGGACATAATTGAAAGTCAGTCTGATAGAGTTGATACAGAGAAATAACAATTGTATGGCCTCTCTCATCCCAGTTTTCACTCAGCAGAAGTGCTTTTCAACTCTGTGTCCATGAGTCCCCCGTAATGTCTGTGACTACTTCTTGTGATCCCTAGAAGCTAGTAAAGAAAAGTCTATCTGGTGTCAGTCATTTAAATTTTTATTATGGAGAATTGTAAAAAATGTACCTCTCTTTGGGAGTTTAAGGGTGTGTAAATACAAGAGGAATGACAGGGATTATTTCTCTAAAGGAGTCAAAGATTTCACCTGCACTGTACCTCAGAACTGTGGATTACATATGTCTTAAAATAACAGAATACCTTCCAAAGCAGCTTAAATGAAATGACTGGAAAAATCTCTACAGCATCTGTAACACAAATGTCAATACTGTCTTAAAATAAATAGTCACTGCAAGTACTTAATTTTAGTTTTCATTCTTCCACATGTTAAGATATAAACAGCTACTATTAAGCACTGTACCATCACTGAAGCTGGAGTTGATTATTTTTCTCACCTTATGAATAAATGTGTAGTCACAAAATAATTTTTTTTTTTTTTTAAATCTGTAGCTACATTAAGGTCCTTGCAATCACTTCTTAGCTGCTAAACTGTTATACGATAATTATTTGTTCTCTTGATATATCGAAAAAAATACTCAGTTGGGTGTGTGGGAAACAAGACATACATCTTCTCTAACTATTAATGAAAATAATAAGTCCATGTACTTGCATGTACCTCACTGGAAATGTATTCCATAAATTGTTACTTTGTCTCCTGATACAAATTACTAAACAAAGCTGAGCCCTTGGGTGAAGGGTATACCCAAATCTCCTAAGATACCAATAGATCTTAAAGACAACCAGAAGAGGCAAGGAAGTTGTATTGGCAACACATAATGATTCTGCTTTTATGAGACCCAGGAGATCTCCAGATAATTTATTGGCTATGATCTTTCCTTGCTCAGTAGAATCACTCCTTGTCATTTGAAGTTCTTAACATACTTAAACATGCACAATGAATAAGGCCAGACTCTACTGAGAGAGATTCTGAAAGCTTGATGAAGGATTCAAATTAGGCGACAAGAGTTGTATCACCAAAAGATTATATGTTGTTATTCAAAGCAGTGGTTCACCACAACTGTTTTCAAAAGTTGATTCACTAGGTCCTGTCACTGTCTAGAAGACTCATTTTCCATGTTTTTCCTTTATGCCAGATTTATATTTAAACCCCTTTATGGTTCTTGGTGGAAAAAAAACAATCCTCCTGTTCCAGCTCAGAACTTCACTGTCCCCTCTACATCTTGTCCATCCTGTCAGAGCTCCTTGGGAAAATACTTATATCAAGTTATAGTATGGAACACCAAAATGAGCCCTTAACTGTGTGAGGCAGATCTTTTTATAGGATTGAATATGATAACCATAAATCAGTGCATAGAAGATTCGTATTACCTAAAGATGAAAGAAGTTGACTAATAAAAAAGAAAAAAGGAATCAATCCTTGAAAACTTTGAAGTGTCTGAAATATTGTAGTAAATTATCTCTGAGTCTGACCAAGATTAAAAGCAAATATTACTCAGATATCATGAGAAAAGGGTGATCTTCAAAAAAGTGTAAGTCTAGCCAATGCTAAACACTGCAGTATTGTGACCAAACCTCTTGATTAAGAAACTTAGTCTGGTCTTGACTGCCTAAAATGGAGTGTCCAGCACCACTGAGTCAAGGACCTTTGCCTGAGTTGGTCAGGAAGTTTTAGGCCAAATAATTTCTCCTTAAAAAGTGACATGTTTTGAAAACGCACATTTTTATAGGAAATTATGAGAGATGTTTTAATTTCTTGACTTCAAATCAATTGGAAGAAAATCTTCAACTGAAAATTGACATACAAAGCAAATACTTCTGACAGCAACTTTTCATTTGGAAGGTATATTTAGTAAAAAGTCTTCAAGAAAGATATTGCTGACATAAAAAATATTTTGGATTATCTATGTGAAATAATTTATTAGCTCCTAAAAATTCCGTCTCTGCAATTTTTTACCATTTTTTAACTTTTCACCTTATTTTTAGGAGGTCATTAGGAGGGTAAAGGGTACATTATATGTTCAGGACATAAAACCTTTGTTTTCTTACCTTCTTTATTATTAGAACTTATCTATTATCCTTAGTTAGTTGATTAATACTTAGACAGTAAGCCAATACTCATTTGAAGTTTGGTTGTGTAGTGAGCACGTGGGACCAACAGCTGCTGCAATTCATTTTTACACTGTTTACACAGCAGGTCAATTTAATATTATTTCGATCTATACTTCATGTTTACTATTCTTTCTAGTCAGAGACCTTTATGTGCTCTTCAAATCTATTATTTTCTCTCTGGGTCCTTATAATTTAATTTTGTCTGCTTTCAATTTATTAACTGCTAACTTGCATGATATGAATTTGCAGAGCTGTGATTTTTCTCCTGGTTATTTCAACTTCATGGCTATACCTATACTATTTGGTAGAATGGTTGGGGGATATTTGTCTGCATCTGGAGCCATAAGGCCAGGCACAGCTCACACCCATGTAGCTGAAGTCTCTTTTCTTCCTAGCAAAGGCAGTCTGTCAGAACTGGCTGCTGTGATGGTCACTTAACTAAGCATCCTATGGCCAGAAAGCAAATAGAATAGGATAATTTCAGTTGCAAGGGACCTACAGTAGCCCAACTGCCCAACCACCTCAAGGCTAACCTGAAGTTAAAAGCTGCTATTAAGGGCATTGTATAAATGCCTCTATTAAACACTGACATGCTTGAGGCATCAATGCCCTCCCCAAGAAGACTGTTCCAGTGTTTGACCACCCTCTCAGTTAGGAAATGCTTCCTAATGTCCTGTCTGAACCTCCCCCAAAGTATCTTTGAACCATTACCACACGTCCCATCACTGGATCCCAGGGAGAAGAGTTCAGTACCTTCCTCTCCACTTCCCTCCTTGGGAAGTTGTAAAGAGCAATGAGTTCTCCCCTAAGCCTCCTTTTCTCCAAACTAGACAAACCCAGAGACCTCAGTCCCTACTCACAGGATATTCCTACCAGCCCTTTCACCAGCTTTGTTGTGCTTCTCTGGATGCATTCCAGGAACTTCACATCCCTCTTAAATTGCAGGGCCGAGAACTGCACATGTACTCAAGGTGAGGCCACACCAAGGCTGAACAGAGAGTGATGATCACCCCTGTTGACCGGCTGGTGATGCTGTGCTTGATGCATCCTTAGTGCTGACCAGCACCTTCAGATCCCTTTCTGAAGGGCTACCTTCCAGCCACCTCCTCTCCCAGTTTGTGCTTGTACCTGATGTTACCCTGAGCTAGGTGCAGAATTCAGCATTTGAACTTGTTAAATTTCATCCCATTAATGATTGCCTACTGCTTCAATCCATCTAGACCTCTCTGCAAGGTCTCATGTCCCTTAGGAGTGTCAACAGCACCTCCCACCTTGGTATTGATGTCTCAGAGCTTTTTGGGTTTTTTAACTTTTGTAGACTTTAGAAGGAGTTAGGTAGTGAATGTAGATTTTAATGTAGCTGTATCATATCCCTTACCCTTAACACAATAGTTACCACATTCCATATCAATCCCTCTAAATTCCTTAGCTTGTGTAGACTTCCCTCAAGGTAGGCCTTCTTTCTGTTTAAGAATATTTGCACCCTGGTTTGAACAATAAGATGCATCGTAGTCAAAGCATCCTTCAAAACTCAGAATTTTGGAGAAACTCCAAGAACTGTGCATGCTTTTAAGAAGATGAAGATGAGAAAGAAGGGGTCCCAAAGACCCGAAACTCAACTCCTGAAGGGGCATGTCAGGGGGTAGAACCAGGGGGTGGACAGATCTGGGGTTGGATGGGCATTATTGTAAAATCATAAAACCACTGTCTAGAGGTACGCACATCATGTGTATTCCCTGGGCCTTAGGTCTGAGGTTAAAGGACCTACTCTCTTCATCTTATCTTATACACTAAATTGACCAGGAGTTTTTTTTCTGTGATCTCTTAAGACAACAGTATCATCACAAATTTGCTAATGGTGCATTCATCTCCTGCACTGAGATCATTGACAAATATATTGACCAGAATTGGCTCTAGAATCTGAGTCTGCCTTTTGTCACTTGTCAAATGCAAGGGGGAATGCTGCTAATTTCACAGAAGGGGTAATTGTGAGCTAGGACTCGAGTCCAAAACCTCAAAGTGTTTAGTTTAAGAAGAAAAAAATTAGTCTTAAAATCCAAGGTTATTTCTAAGGAGATGTGAAGAGCAATTCAGTAAAACTACTTAAGTTCAAGGAACTTACATATGTCATACAGTTATTCCAGAAAAAACAGACAGGCAAGGGTCAATTCCTTGCAAACCAGCAACAGTTTGGCATGTCAGTAGTAGGATGAACATGTTAAATTTATAGAGTACCTTTCTGAGCTGCTTCTTAGATCCTATCACTCTCTGTCTCTGACTGGGACAGTGTCACTGATCATAACTCCAGTGCATCACTTGGTGATTCTCAAGTATAAATGAGCAGATGGTTGTACCCTGTGCCTTTAATCCATGAAGAAAATGCACACAGTACAAATTTATATGTTTTATAAGGTTTTCAGTTAAAAATCTTGTGATTTAAAAGGGCTACACAGACATGTAAATGGTCAGTTGCAACATAACATGGATACCCATCAGTCTCTAAAATCTTTCAAGCCAAAGACAAGATCCACCTTCCAACCATCACTACCACCACTGTGCAAAGTTCCAGTGCCCAAAATCATACTGATTCAAATAACATACCCTAAACACAGTCTTCTTGTCTGCTGCAAATTACCCTGTCCATAGGAGACCCTCAGTTTTACTGCTAAAATCCCTCCTAAGATGCTCACTGTAGCAGCAAAAATGTTTAACATGGTAATTGATACTGATTCTAGCAGCAACTATCCACTTGAGTGTGCAAGAGGTAAACAGTAGTAGGACAAAATTACTTTTTTTTTCTTAATGTCTCTTGGTTGTAAGTAGAAATCTATATGTTCACCCACAGTTTTAATACCCATTTATCCCATCCCACTGAATTGTATACACCATAATAAAAAGAAAATAACAGTTCAAAACAAGAGTTCTGGATTTCCCATGTTTCTGTCCATGTCCTTACATGCTGCTCTCTTATAATTTGTGGAAATGTCAATTAATAAGGCAGACAATAGTATAACTTTTATTCTATTTCCTTTGTGAAAGAAAATGCTCTCCAGAAGCATTCCCCTGCAAAGGCGATAACATTTTGGAAGTATGTAACCATTACACAGGTGAAGATTCCTTTATATATTCATGTTCTTGGACTTCCTTAAGTGCCCCAGATATCCTTGTCTTCATTGTCTGCACCAGAAATTCTTGGGGGAATACACTGGGAATAGCACATAACTCAGCATTGGGTTGGAGTTTTGCCAGAACATGTAGGCTTGTGATTTCTGCAGTTGGAGAAGTACAGAGAGAGAATGGGATATTACAGTCCTTGCAGGAATACTCATTTTCATTCCATGAAGGACTGTACAGAATTTACACAAAGATAAACCAATCTGATCCAACTGTAGGTACTTAGGGGAATGTCTGAAAAATGCATTCTGTCCAGATGGTTAAAACGTTTTAGAATATTTATGGTTAGATTTATTTTATTCACCAACATTTCTCACTGGAATAAGATTTACAAGATTTAGAGGACACTTGCACAGCTAAATCTTGACCTTTTGTTCAGCCTTTTCACCAGCTGCAGGTACCAGGAAGAAATCCTATGAATGCTCAAGCATGTGTTACACAGCAAGGCATATCATATCCCAGAGACTACACATGTGAAATTTTCAGGCTAGAGGTATGCACAGTGCTTGGAAATTAATCATTCCAGTTTGAAGCTCCTCCTCTGCCATATACATACAATTGAAGGTTATTCTCTGCAGAAGAATAACCACTCTGACAGTCAAACTCAATTGTTTTACAGTGTAAGTGTAATAAATCAAGACATGAATACCTTGCTTATGGGAAAATACAACCTAATCAAGCCTATTGATATGTATATTGATGTGTATAGCTGATACTTTCTAAAGAACTGTTAGTCTCATTTGCAAGAACTTTTTAATGACTTGAGTGGATGTGGGAATTCAATATTTAAGCAGTAAAAAAATGTAGTGATCATTCTGAAAATATTTCTACAATTATTAGGAAGAAAGGAGGAGTCTCATTAAGTCTTTGTACTCTATTATATAGAAAGGATACAACTGTACACTGCAATGAACAAGAAACAGATTTGTTTAGAAGTTACTTCTGTATATGAGGAAACATAACAGTATCCCATGGAGCCATTAATAGATCTCCTTTCTTCCTTTCTCTTCTTCCCCTCCTTTTCCTTTTGCCATGCTTTCTCAATCCACATAAATATCTATATATCCTCCCAACAGCAGTTTGGGGAAAGGAAGCACTGTTTCATTTTTTAGAGACACCAAAAAGTAAATGTGAAGCCCTGGGTCACAGAGCTGTGACTGAGCTGGTTAATGGAATATGTTTTTCAGAGTTTCGGGTCAGTACTTTATTCACAAGTTATTTCAGCCTCCTAATATAGATTTGTCACCAGTAAATGAATTGCTGTTGGCATTTGAATGAAAATGTTCTCTTTCTTCACTTTACAGGTGGTGGAAGGATTCTTAAAAAGTTTTAGGGACATGCATGTGAAAATTTGAGAATTACAATTTGCAGAATAAAATAAACATGTAAGCCCCAAACCAATACAGTGGGTAAAAATCATCAAGGGAGAAGTCATATGGGTTTAATGAAAACATTTCACTAAACATAATATCCCACATCTGCCAAACTTCTTGACAAAATCTCAACTCCTTTATAGCCATTTAAGCCAGATATGCTTTATATTCTGTGATGGCAGAAAACAACTTAGGCAGCAGGCAGATCTACACTGAGGTTGGCCCAGGCTTATGAGACTCCAGCAAGGCAGCACTGCAAAACACTGCAGCTCAGCTCTGCCTTCCTCCAGCAACAGTACATAAAGGACCTTGGCACTGAGGATGTTTCAGAGGAACATAAAAAGAGTCACAAATGCTTGGTGCCTATTCACCACGTGAAAGCAGCAAGTAGGGAAAAGTTGGTGTCTGATGAGACAGATTCCTGTTTGGAAAGCAGTGAGCTTTGCCCAGAGGTCTGGCTAGCAATCCAAACCTTCCAGCTCCAGGGGCCAACAAAAACATGCAAGGAGAAACATACCAAAGAAAACTAATATGCAGTTGGCATAGGGCATCCCAAAGGCAAAGAATAGCTACTTATTTTAAAGTCTTTTCATATATAAAATGAAACCAAATTCTCCCTCTATGCACAGGACACTTAGAAGTATGGTCAACAACAAAGGATGTACAAAGGACAGAAAACAGAAAGGCGTCCTATTTTTTTCCTGTATTATTACCAGTCAGACAGTTTGGGCTTACTTTGTATTCTATCAAAGCAGCAAGATTTGAGAAACAGTAAGCACCTGCTTTCTTAACTGCCTTCAAAGGGAGTTATAGGTGGTGTCCAGAATCTCTTACTACTGTAACTAAATAAAGAAAATTAATCCTTCTCTGTATTCATTTGCTTTGTATGAGAAGTAGAGAGCTTAAAAGCATGTAAGGGGGAGAGTGAAAATCACAGTGGAATAAGAGCATTGGTTGAAAATAAATCAATTAAGTTTACAGAGCATCTTCCAGAACCCAAGACAGGTCCCCATACATCTTTCCACTCAGGATATTTCTCTTCTCTTTCTACTTATAAAAATAAAATCATTGAGAAAAAACTGTCCTAAATGAAATGCCTTGTATTGTGGGTAGAGCTTAGGAGGGCTACACAATAAGCTCCTGAGGTGTAATTTCCAGCATTAAAATTGCTACTTTAATACTCCTAGATTACATGTAACATAGCACTAAATTTTAAAGCCTCAAGAGTTTTGTAGTTCCGGGGGCAGATCCCCTTATCCAGGGCTTCCAAAGGATGCAAAACTCTACGAGCAGGTTGCTCTCTCTCTTCTGTTCCTGAGTTGGCAGAAGAAAAAATAAATTATATCTCATTAATATTTATGTAAGAATAAGAAATTTGTTTCTGAATGTTTTTTAATTTAGGTGACATAAGAATTTCCTCAGTTCCAATCCAAACCTATTCATCAAATTCATATTGAATCTGAAAAGTACAGTAGGATACATATTTTGTATATCATCCATACAATTTCAACAGAAAGGTCAGTTTATTAATTCTATTAAACATGCCCAACTTGTATTTTATGGCTCATATCATATATTTCCTTTCTCCTTTAGCCAACCCATTGATGTTTCTATGACATTTCAGGACCTAGAAAGTCTTCAGCACAAGTAAACCAGAAGAAATCTGTTAATTAAAAAAGTGAGGTCATCCATTTAGTTGTTGTTTCAACTTGTTTGATTTTGAACACAAGCTGTATTCTTTCCTCTCCTCACCTCACAGTTACAACTGCAGAATACATGTGAAACAAACATTCTCCAGTCTAGTTTTCAAGGACAAAAAGGCTGAGATGGCACAACACAGCAATGTGGTTGATATAAGCAAAACCAAAGACAAAAATGTCAGTGTGCTGTTCAGAAGGACATGGTTGAAGAGTAAATTTTTGTTTTCATGCATAGGCCCAAAGGACAAAAGTACTGTGTTAGCATCATGTTTCAATAAAAGAAGGCCTCCAGGGAAACAACTCAACTGTACAAGGATGTAAGAAGCAGGCTGTGTTTGAACTCTCTTGAGAGGGAGAAAAAAAATGCTCTTTCCATTCTGATTTGCCTTCCATTTAGTATAATAGGAAAACACCTTTGTTTCAGTCAGTGACACTATATGCCAGACAAAGAAATTATATTTGGTCCAGCCAGTGCTACATACCATGCTACTGAGTATTTCCTTCACTTTATTTTTCAGTTTAAATAGTCTAGCTGACATATTTATCATGCAAACTTTTCAAAGCGTGAAACAATAAGCAAAGGCAATGCTGAATTCACAGCTAGAGTTGCATGGCTCATCAGAATAGTCATACTGAATGTAAAAAAGTGAGCAGAAGCATTAGTAGAGCATAAATCTATATCTTTAGCTAAAGAAAGAAGAGAAGATGGATATAACAGTCTTATCATATGTGGCTTGCTTTAATGACCAAGCAGTATAGTTTGAGTGTGTGTACATATTACACAAATCAGTGAAGTATCAAAAACTAACCAGGATATTTCAAGGTCCCCAGGAGTCTTAAAACTGCTTGCTATCAATATTTGATCTGAAAAAAAGGAAAAAAAAAAAAAAAAAAGAGCAGTCTTTGGGAAGTGTTTTGTGTTGCTTTTTCTTTTTTTTAATGTTAGTGAAAATAATGGGAAAACTTTCAATGGTAAGTTAACGAATCTTCAAATCTTTTTTGTCAGTAGAAATTACATTACTGGGGAAAAGCACACCCAGAAATTCTTACTGTATTCATTATGCACAGATGTTGGTTGAGACCGTTTCAGGAAACAGGGTTTATACCCTTGTTTCACCTATGAGCTGAGGCAAATCTTGTGGGTGTTTCAGCTTTCTCACCTGCAGAGATGTGATTATATTGTTTTACGTGGTGGTTGAATCAATGATGAAAGCAATACATGAAGGCAAAGTGTTATTATAAACACAAAAAAATATGTGTGAGTTACGAAAATACATTTGGCATCAGGTAACTTTTTGGGGTTTGTGATTCCCATGCAGTAAGCTTATTTATAGAATCATAGAATGGTCTGGGTTGGAAGAGACCTTAAAGATCGTCTAGTTCCAACCCCCCTGCCACGGGCAGGGACATGTGATGAGCTACATGGTAAGGGAGAAATTTGACCAATTTGACCCAATTTGTTTAAGCAGTTACATAATAGGGAAAGAGCAAATTTTCTATCAAATATTACTTTGATCAATTAATTGTGAATTGCTTGTTGGAACTATTTTAGATATACGTTTATTCTCATTTTAAACATACTAAAAAATATAGGATTAAGCAGAAAAATCGGATTTCCCGATGACCTATCCATTTGGATTTTTGACTGAAAAATAGAGAATAAGTTTACTAAATTTATGAAGTACTCCAAGATGGCATAATGCATGCACACAGGAGCGTAGAATAATAATTCAAATTGTTGGACCTGATGATACTGATGTGTCCCTTTCAACCCAGCATCTTCTATAATTATATGATTTCACTTGGAGTTCCAGCCCAGAAAATGAGGAATGCAATTCAAAATACTTAGAACATAAAAGGATAGATAGAATCATAGAGCCGTAGAATCACAGATTTATTTAGTTTGGAAAGGACCTTTATGCCTTCTGAAGAGTTTATAACCATCCATTGAAGCACTCCAGTTGTGTGAGCCATCCCACCTCATTTCCATGATGCTGACTGGGTCACAGCTTTCCTGCTGCACAGTGGTTTCCAGCTCCTCCTGTATCATGTCCATGCTGTGTGTGTTGGTGTAGGCACACTTCAGCTGAACTATTGATCCTCCACCTTCTTTTTTGGAAAAGTCCTAATTCCTACATGACCATTCTCAGGTGCTTCTGTGGTTTCTAAAACACCAATAACTCTTGTGTCTTTGCTGCCACATGGTTCTCCATCAACTACTTCCAAAGGACGTCATTAACACATCAGGTATAGTGCCTGCAGGCTCTGTTTGCCCACTGTGTTCGTGGTACCCCTGGTCACTTGTGCTCCCCAAGGGCTTCTTCGATATGTATGTGGGGAGCTTGGCTGCTGTTGCTCCTGGACACATCCAAGTCTTGTCAGCCACTGTCACATGAGTTGCAGGGTCCTGGCAGCTCCCTTGGCTCCTCCTGAGCTTCACCCAGTTTGGGAAACTTCTTTTTAACTGCTACTTCTCAAAGAATTCTGAGTTTGGATGTCACATTTCAGGAAGATATGGATCGACTGTAGAGAGCCCAAAGATGAGCACTGAGAAATAGCAGAGGTCTGGAAAATCTGATTGATGAAGGTATATCAAAAACACTGAGGCAGGTGATATTGGTCTGCAGATGTCTATTTTCTAGTTATAAAGAAGAAGATAATAAAGCCTTTTTCTTGCCATTTGTGAGAAGAACAGAGAATAAGCATCTGAAAGGGAAGGAGATTGAGATTAGATTTAACAAGGCACAGAACGGTTGGAAATGAATGCCAAGAAAAATATTCAATTTCAACCCTTTTAGCTTTAAAAACAAAACAAATCAACCGAGAAGGTACCCCCGATTTGATATAACAGATCCTAATTTTGAGTGGGAAATGATCATCATGACATCTTGAGTTATTTACCACACCTATGATCTGTGAATTCTGTGTTCATAATAATTGGACAGAACAGTACATTTGAATTAACTCCAGTTTGAGTCACTATGGTTTCATATTAATGAACCTAAAAGCAGAAACTAAAATGGCAAAAGCTCTCATGCCTTCTTCTTGTTTTCAAGGGAATGTTCATCTCTCTTGGGTTCACAGTTATCTTTGCTACAAACCTGTACTTGTGGTTGTTCTGTGCTACTGCCCCTTTCAAGCAAGCAGTAAGAATTTGTAGATATATCCTGTTTGCTCAGGGAAAAACTTCCTGGGGATTTGACTGTTTGTACATCCACGATCAGTTGGAGTTGACTGTTTTGATTTCCCAGAGATCTGTAAGTGGATGACAAAGATCAAACAACTGTTTCATCTGCAATTTCAGCTCACTTCTGGACAACAAATATTTGGGAAATGAGACACCTGGGAGCCCAACTTGCCTTTCATGGGGAGGGACAGGGAGCTTGCTCACCATCACCCAAAGTGCTCAATGGATTTCTCAAGGGATCACTGAATATGATATTCAATAAATGATGTGGCTGTGAAATATTTTCTTAAGGTCTTAGTGGTGTCTTCTATTTCTTTTAATCTGTTAGAGATTGGTTTGGAGAAACTGTGCTAAGCACCACACCCTTTTCTTTTCCTCTCTTCATAACACTCTCTTGTGAATTTCAGGAAAAGAGTATTGTTTGCAATAAAAATCTGATTGAACAGAAACTTAGTTAAATCTCTTCTCATTATTTAATTTTTTTTTCCAATTGTTTGCTTTCCTCAAGAGCTCATGCTTCAGTCATTAAACTTTTCAGAGGAGAGGAGAAAAATAGGAAAAGTTGTGCTGCTAGATATCTTTACACATTTTAAGTAAATTTCAATAGACATTTCTAATGGAAAAGTTGAAAATATAATCTGTTACCAAGAAAGCACTGCAAAATCATCTGAGAGCTTAGATAGAAAATAATTTAGTATATTAACAGAAAGCCTACACTTATCCAAATTTTACTTTCTGAATAAATCAGTCACAGGGAAATGTAAAAGGATCTCCCAGAAATGACAACAGTGTCACACAACCTCAAATCTATTCACTTCAACAGAAAACTCCTTTGTTCCAACTGATGAAGACAGAGTGGATAAACTTTTTTATTATTATTTTATATTTATTATATTTTTGTAGGTTTTTATTTGGTTACTTGAATGCAGCAATTCCTAGCAAAGCAAACTTCTAACCTCACAAGCTTTTACAGGTATACTCCCCTGTTGAAAGACAGATTGGGGTGCTTTATTATTGTTATATGGAAAAATTTTGTATGCCACAATTGACCTGCTATAGTCAATAAATATGCTTTCAAGGGATCAAATTATTGCCTCTCACGAGCAATATATTATCTGTTTGAAATACGAGAAAGAGAAATGATTGAATGAAGAATAGAATATTCTGGGTCCTATTGTTACTATGAAAACACAACATAATTTTTTTATTATCATACTGGCTTTGAAAACTTTTTCATTTGGAAACTTTATTAGTGAATTCACATATTTTTCTGAAATGCAGCTACGTAGACTGACACCTCATTTAACAGATTGTTGTGTGTATTCACATAAAAGCTATCTGCTGCTAACATACATTCTCAAGCTTAGCCATTTTTCATACAAACTTTTTTGAAGGAAGATGGAAAGAATCATCCATTTTTAAGACACGTTGACAATAAAAACAAAATTGTTGGGCAAAAGTAAACAACATGGTGTCAATATTTGACAGTTTTCCTAGTATAAATCTCACATTAGAGTTTTGTGTGTTATTAAAAACCTTGGGACAATTTCTGAATGCTGCATTACTGTTATTTCCCATACAGATGCTCCAGGAGAATTCAGACCTCATGGTCAACAGCTATCTGTACTTATCACAGAGGAGAGCTGAGATAGTCTTGTGATAGAAAGAATGAGCTGACTGGGTTGTTTTCTATTTTTATAGTAGATACACATAGAAGTATATTAGCTTGATAGTCCACTTTATCTAATTAAAAATTACTATGGTCATCCAAAGGAAGTGAAAACCTCTCTCTTATTAAAGAAGACCAATATTTTTCACTACTAGATCCATCTGCCCACCACTCACAATTTCATTAAAGAGAGAGTGATAAGGACCCCCCTGAGCCTCCTTTTGTCCAGGCTGAACACCCCCAGCTCCCTCAGCTGTTCCTCATCAGACTTGTGCTCCAGACTCTTTCCCAGCTCTGTTCCCTTCTCTGGACACGCTCCAGCCCCTCCATGTCCTTCCTGCAGTGAGGGGCCCAGAACTAGACACAGAACTGGAGGTGTGGCCTCACTGGTGCCCACTGCAGGGGGAAAAACGTTGCCCTGGTCCTGCTGGTCACACTATTGCTGGTACATGTCAAGGATACCTCCAACTTTTTGTCAATAGTAGTGTGGCTCTAGATATTGTGCTTGATTTTGTTATATTTTTTGAAGAATTTTAGTCCTTTTAAAAAATGAGACCAAGGAAAATATTCTGTTATTTCCTTCCTGAAAGGTAAGTACACACTCACTCCCTAAGCAGGTACAGAATTCAGAATCTTACCTTTTTTTATTTTATTTTCCAGCAGTTTCATCCTTTCATGAAGGACAGGAGAGATTTACAGGTTATGACTTTATATTATCTCATGTGAAAAAAATTTGTGTTGCAGATCAGAAGCTTTAACAGTGCTGATGATTCACATGGATGTCACCATAATTCAGTTTATTTAAAAAAAAAATCAGAAACCAAAACTGAGGAAATTTCACAAATGCATATCTGTGGGACTTTTCCTGATGAGTTCCAGTCAGGAAAATAACCTGATCATACAAAAGGGATCAGGTCTAAGGATGAAGCATGAAATGAAACAAGGTCACCTCCTTCATTCACATCAGGAAGCAGTAAATGTGCACTGAGCAGTGCTGGTGAAGATCACTATAATTATGTGTTCCTTATTGGCTGAGGGTCTGACACTTAGATATCTGTGGCCTAAGTTGCAGAGCTTCTGTAAACTGATGGCTACACATTAAACCAATGTGAACCATGTGGAAATACATGAATGCTATGCAATATTAGAGACAGACAAATAAATCCCTAATGCTCAAGTTAAACAACGTAAAAGCAATAGTCCTTTAGACAATAACCTCTCTGCCTATCAGTCCCCATCTGTTCAGAAAAGATAAATAAAAGCCTTTTATCATAGTGTAGTCAGAACACTGACATTCCTGTTTATGAACCATTCATCTGTGAATATGATAAGCCACAAAGAAAAATCCATGAGGAAAATCAGTTTAACCTCTGTGGAGGTAGAGAATGTTGAGCCAAAAGCTCTGTATGAGTGCTCATTAGGGCAGTACCACGCATTCTGCATAAACCCTGTGCCACAGACAAGGGGGAAAACAACAAATCTAAAATGCAATTAGAATGCGTAAGCAGAATGGACAAAAATGAAGACAACTTCTACCTTGATTCCTGCATTACCTAAGTAATAATTAATTTAAATTACAATGTATTGGTGCTATTCTAATGTGGGTTTATTTTCCATGTGTCACCTGTAATGCTATACATCAGAAACGTTATTTATTTTTGAGAATTAGTTTTAGTGGCAAACTACTATTGAAAGCAACTTATATTCCATTATCTTATGGCTCTGCAATGCATGAATCCTTCATATATTTATAGAGTTCATGTGTGTCTCAGAGTCAGAGAACCAGAATTATTAATTCACTTAAATTGTTCTGCTACTAGATGCTGATTCTTTTAATTTTACCAAATTAGCAATGCAAATGGGTATTTCTTATTCCACAAACTTGTATTTGTTCATTAAGTTCAAGTAATTTCATTTATATTGCTGAACAATAGAAGTTGAAGCATCTGCTTTGCTCTTAGTGTCTAACCAAAAGGAAATTATTTACTAGAGGGATAATAGCTCAGTATAGTTTATTCAAGTTGGATAGTTGCATATCTGTTTCAAAGAACATTCACTCTGATTTTAGGTTTCAGTATTTTTTTGCATATTTATGTGAATTTCACAAATAAGACCTGTGTAAAGGAATAACACAGATTGTCCTGTCTAGCAAGACAATATTTGCTACACAGTTTTCAGCTCAACAGAGAATGCCTAAAATAATTTTGGTAAAACAGTTTCTTTGGTTCCTTTTTCCCTACTTTTATTCTCTTCTATTTGATCAAATATAGTTTGGCAAAAACAGGTTAACAACATTTAGCAGTCCCAAGGACAAGCAGCAGCCATTTGTGAAACACATACTTTTTATGTTATCACATAGGTTTTAGGTATCCTGCAAAGCTACAAAAAACATCTCAGAAGCGTTGACAACTAGTGAATACTCAGAAACATTAAGAAGTTGGAGAGATACAATATACATTCCTCAAAATGCATCTAATGCATATAATCAAACAACATGAGCTCTGCTATCCAGTGCTCTTATCAAAGGAACACTCCCTGTGAGTCTGAATTACATAATTCCCACAATAGCTTTTCTAGTTAAACAAACCACTTAACATTTTTAACAGAGTACTTTATATTGTGCTCTAAATCTTATGAGGACAAAAGATATCCAGTGCTTTTTATGATTCTTGTGGGAAACAGTTATCTGGTAAGTAGAAGCTTTAACGCTATTTTTATAAATGAGATTCAATAAATCATTTTATTTCAGTATTTTAATACAATGACAATTTTTCTGTGTGTTTTAACCTATCCAGCAGCATCCAAGGCTTGTGGAAATTCCTAACCTTCTAGTTTAAAGTGCTACATGATGCAGTAATGACCTCGTCTTCTGGCTCATTCCAAATTCCCTTTCAGTATCCTAGGATGTCTTGTAAGTAGGCTGAAATGGACATAATAAATCACTATCCCTCTCATCCTCGATTCTAACTCTCTTTCTGTTCTGCTTTTAGGTTTTGGCACTATTGCATCATTTCAAAATTCAAATGGAAGTTCTTTCAGGAAAAGGTCGTGACTTCCCACAGAATCCAATTCCCTTCTTCCCCTAAAAATAGTAATAGAAAGTGTATCAGGAAAAGGAAGAAATGGCTTTGCCATACATTAATTACAAACACACTTGCAGCAACCCAGCTATTAAGGAAATTAGTTTTAATTGCTTAAGATGAATGGGAGACATATTCCGGATGATAACAAAAATCCTATGAGCTCAAGGAAGGATATAAATGAAGAGGGGAGAAGTGCAGCCAGTAGCTCAGCAATGGCTCACCAAAGGTCTGGATGCCAAAGCAATGGTCAAATTCCTCTTTGCTCCAAAATCAAGTATATATTCCTGCTAGAGGGAAGACAGAGTAACAGATGGGCCCAGAAGTCAACCCGTTGCTGCTGGTCTTACACCAGTCAGTTGCAGTTCTGCTACTGCAGATCCCGTGACTAATTTGAAATTTAATTATCTAGCACAGGAAGGCTTGAGCTCTCAAAAATTTCAGTTCTAAAATCAGTTAATCTTAAATGTAGAAAAGGTCAACATGAGCAATCCAGAGACAATAAAATCCAATCCAATTAAGTGAAGAAATTTAATAGAAAAAGTAATCTATATGTATGTTTCTTCATCCTGTAAAACAAGAAAGCATGCACTGTGCTTTAAAACAATGAAGCATGACTGGTCAATTTTAAAGCAGCAAAGGTACTAAAGAACACAGCTGCTAAACAAAATTCAATTTTAATCACGCGATAAAGACCAAAACTTCCTGGCTACAACTCACCATGCTGATGATTCTGGTATTACAAATAAAATGAAAGACATATGCAGTTTATGCTCAGGAAAGCTCCTGCCACTTCTTCATGTGTTGTATATGTATTAAGAGCTAATTTGGCTGGTCAAAATGTCCAACAGCTTTATAACAATGTGTACTATTGCAGCAAAATCGCTGCAGAACACAGCACGAGAATCAAAGAAGGCAAGGTGAAATAAATCTGCATTTTCTATTCAATTTTCCTGCTGATAAACAATTGTTCCAAAATTTCAGGTGCTTAGTTCAGTTTAATTTTAAGTGTCTGGACAGACAGAGACCTCATCCATTTTCCACTCACACAGGTAAAATCAACACATCACACCTGGAAATAAGTCATCTGGACAACAAAAGAAAAAAAAAAAAGGAAAAAAAAGAGAAAGAACTCACAACTGTGTCAGTTATCTTTCTTATCTGAACATCTCAGCAGAAATCAAATCTCTGGCTATGTGTGTGATGGGCCTGCTGTGACAGAGAACTTTTTGACTGGGCCTATAAATCGTCTGTCTGCAACACAGTGTAAGAAATGAGCTAGATATAAACCTCGCAGGAGTCAGGTTACCTTGATAAAACTGTTTGTTTTCCAGAGTTTTTGGCAATATAACATTACATAATTCTTCAGTCTTGTGTCTGAAGCCCACCATGCAATGCAATACAGTTTGTAGGGTCCTTAACATGTCGTGATAGCAAAACAATGCAGTACTATCTGCTTGATCAGTAGGACTGGAGATTTCAGGAAGATCATTTCATATGGGTGAGTGCAGAAAAAGCACAAGCCTTTTCAATATAGGAGAGTTATGATGGAAAAAATTTCTGGTCAATAATTGAAGCTTCTGATCTCAAATACAATATAGAGGCAGTAATGACCACTAACAGTAATTTCCAGTTACCCTAAGGACCATGGCTCAGTTAAACCATTACAAGTCCTAGTTTCATGACTAGTGGGATACAAGCAACTTCACTGTGAAAAAATAAGAGACAAGTGTCAAGAGGGTGGACCAGGCTTTGCTCGGTGGTGCCAAGGAATAGGACAAGAGACAACAGACAGAAACTGATGCCTAGGAAGTTAAACCTGGACACGAGGAAGAATTTGCTGTGTAGTGACCTTGCACTGGAATAGATCACCCAGAGAGAGTGTGGAGTGTGCAGGTCAATAAAGCTAAGACAATCCCAGCTTGGGAGCAAGAAACTGGAATCCATTATGGGACTCACAAGTTCATATTTAAAGGGTTTAGGGTCTGTATATTTAACAGAGGGTTGCACCTATTATTACAATTAGGGTATTTCGGGGGATGACTTAAGGGGGAAACCTGACATACACATTTTGGGGTTTTCACAAAGATGACATCGGGGAAAATCTAAGTTACACTTCTTGGGGTCTTAGGAATTACCTCATGGGGAAAAACCTACTTATTTTTTGGGATTTCCATAGGGGAAAGACATTCAAATGTACAGATGACACAGGGTACAGAGAGCAGCAACAGGACATGTGATAACATCATGCAAAGAGTCTCTTCACATCCTGCTGGAGAAGACAGGAAAATTCCACAGAGAATGGGAATTTTGAAGAAATTCCAATGAAGAGTGTTTTTCCCAACTACTGTGACTCGAGGTTTCTGTTTAAACTCAGCAGTTCCTTTTTCTGATATCCAAATTTTTGGACTCCAACAGTGGAGTCTCCCTCTCTGGAGACATTTAGAACTGTCTGGACACAATCCTGTGCCATGTGCTCTAGGATGGCCTTGCTTGAGCAGGGAGGTTGGACCAGATGACCACCTGCAGTTCCTTCCAACCTGACCCATTTTGTGATTTTGTGATAATGCACAATTTCTTTCTAATAATTAGAGAAGGGTAGCTTTTCCAAACTTTCAAAATATTGATAATCTCCTTAACTACACATAGGCCAGAAGACATTTGACATTACTCTTCATTTACCATGTCAAAAATTTAAGATTACTTTGCATTTGATCTATGGGGATGTTGAGATATGGTCTAGTTGAAATGTTTCTCTTGAGTATATAATTATTGTCATCACCTTTTTTTTGTTATGGACTCACCCTCACATGCCAAAAATCTCCAGCCATCTCTCTCTTAAATCTATAACTATTAAACTATGCATATCATATCTGAGTACTTCACTATTTCTAACAGTAGGGCCACCCTCAGTGTCTACTCTGCACTTTCATAAATAGCAATGTCTTAGAAAATGATACTTCTGAACTCCTTTATTTTCAGTCTTCAGCAGTGATGGTGCAGTTCATATGTTTATTGCACTAGAATTTAAGGACATCTAAAGAAGTTTAAAGCAGTTACTACAGTAACAAAGTTTATGAACAAAGGGATAACTATGCTATAAAATAAGGTTGTAGTTTTTACATACTTATAATTTGCCTTGTTAATCTGAAATCTCTAATTTCCCTAAATTTTAGATTTGGTCCTCCATACCAATAATTGTTATTTTCCAGGTCCTTACAAAGCTGTAATTCAATCAAATGTCAGCACATATTAAATTAACCAACACGACATTAGTGATTAGGAGGTCAAATAATCCAGCTAACTTTAGTGTGATTTAGTAAGTAAGAAATTGCTGAGAAATCACAGAAGAATAATTGCATGACTTCAGCTTGTCCTAATGTTTAATGGAGCAAAAATTGCACTTTTTCCTAACTGTACTGCTTAGAATTCTAGTTGAATGGACATTTCAGGATAGTCCTGAAAATATCACAGCAGGAGTTTAGTCTATGTATAGCCTTAACCTTAGTATGTCCCCTCTTCAGCTGATGCTAATCTTGAGTGGCCATTGACATCAAGGTGCAGTTGAACGAGGGAAAAGGACAAAATGTCAGAGGCAGAGCAGTGCCTGAAAACTTTCAAGTTCCAATAAATAATTGATGGAAACAGAAATAATTACCTTAGAGTAAATGGCGACTAAAACTCCAAGGTAAGTTAAGCCTCACCATCCACTTTCTCAAACAAGTACATTTCCTATTTTGTTTTCACATTCCTGACATCTGCGTGCACTTTGTTGTCCCTGACCTTATTAATTTCCTAGGGTGACAGTCAAGAGAGAAATCACAAAGCTTAATGAAGAAATTTGGTTCTCTTTCAAAAAAAAAAGACCCATTGATAAGGAAGGTGCATTGAGAGAATTGTGCTGGACAGAAACTGTGAGACAGGAGTCTGTCTGTCTGTGCTGATCAACCACTTAGATTTTCATCCTACTATTTCGTCCCTTGGGAAAAGATAAATATCTACCATGATATTTTGCCTGTTTTGCAAAGGACAGAAAGCTCCTCATAATAACAGAGCATGATTTTCAGACAAAATCTGTCTAGTGTAAGAACAGTCTAGTTTTTTGGGTATGGTACCCAGTTTACCAGAGCAACTTCATGCTCATTAGAGTACACATTTTGTTAGACTGGTGCCTAAATCAACATCAAGATTGTGATTTCAGGTAAATATAGATTGCAATAGGGACTACCATTGTCTTTCACTTGCTGTGTCTCTTTCAAACTCAGCTTAATTTTAATTTAAAAAGGCATAGTATTATAGACTAAGTATTCAAAGAACATTTTTGATTCTTCAGGTTAACAGTACTGATACTGACCTTCACTATAACATAGAAGCTGTCACCCTGGAGGTAGTGATATATATATAGTGATATTTCAAACACATGAACAGTAAAATTATAAACTCCTAAGCTACATAAAAGAAGCAACTGTATATGGTTTACTCAGTCAAAAGGAGCACTAAGAATTTTTAAGAAAAAAAAATACACCCTAGTTATTCCAAAAATATAGAGTGTTGCTGAATGCAATCTTAGGATGTATGGGTGAGTTTGATTTTTTTTTTTTAACTCAGAGACTTGTTGGTCCAGTCTTGTTTCCTGTGGTAACTCATTTCCCTTTCAAGCTCATCTTCATTCTTCCTAGATTGCGTTTTCTCAGTAGAAATTCATGAGAAAATTTCCATTATTTAGAATGTTTAGCAGATGATAATTTTTTTTTTTTTTTAAATAGCACATAGTATATATATGGTTAATGTTTCAGCATTTTCCTTACAGCTGGAGCTGTAATAATTTAATATTAGTCACAAAAGGAGGCATGGAACATTTAAGCTGAACTTTATTAAGGTTAGTGGACCATGTTATTAAATACATATTGTTAAAGAGACATATTTTCAAATTCTGTTGACTGTTAGGTTGCAAGGAACAAAATGAATATAGATTTAATTGTATGATCTAGACTAAAACTCATTAACTGGAGCAGCTAAATACATAACTTTAGCACAAATACCATATAAATTACTTAAAATAGCATAAAAGCAATTAATGGAATGTTGGAACTTCTTTTTCTGAGCAGGCACTATCAGTCCTCTGCCCACCTCATTCACCAGCTGCAGAAAGACATACTTTTGATTGCATTCACATATCCGATACATGTTTCCTGCTCTGTTAGGCACTTGGCTGAGGACAGTGATTTGAGGTAGAGAACCTTCCCTTGCCCTTTTGACAACTGGATGCATGACTGCTTGGAAATTAATGTGAATAATCTCATCTCTGAGAAAGTCGGGAGCATCAGGTAACTAATTTTATGTCAAATACATGGTCTGAATTTTTAGCATTGTCTGAAAAAAACTCAAGTACTCTTTCTTGGTAAGGTAAAAGACAAAGCAGCTGGAGTTTGCCTTAGTTCATGCTGGTTTCTAGGGAACTTCACATAGTGGAAAATTTGCATTATATGGCTCTGCACTTACCTATTCCCTCTATGCGTAAATTTTCTTTGCTTTCCCCAGAAGATGGGTATGAGAGGCTATCTAGGTGAATTTTTCTCCTTCAAACACTTTGGTGCCTGTGGAACTAGTTGATCCATATTCTGACCAACTGAGAACAACATGAATTTATTCTTGTATGAGTGGGAATGAAATATTTAGACATAGATTCTGTAACTTGTTAACTTCACTTTGATTTGAAAATGCACCAGAATCACATTACTAATTTGACTGCAGTATGATAACATCTCTTATTTCAGATACATTTGTTTGAAAACTTGTCACAACCAGTATTTGATCTAGCTTGGGTTTGCTGACAGATGAAGTTATCCTAAAAAAGCAGTCAGCCAACTGAAATGTTAACCATTCTTTATTATTTCTATGGAATATTATTTCTATGTAACTCTTTGGATTGTACCTAATTGATAAATTTATAAATATATTTATTTAATTATCAATTTTTATGTATTTTACTTTTGGAACAAACACAAATCAGTTTAGGAAATCACATGAATTAGCATGAGAAAATATTTCTAGAAATAAATACATAATCGCTATCTGAAAAGCTTTACTGGTGCTATAGATACAGTAACTATCAGCCCATTTCTTATAATTGCTAAAAAGTTTCTCTATTGATACAAAGTGACAGATTTTCAGTTTTAACACATTAGTAAATAAACTTTTTTAGTTTCCATACTTTTATTTTCATAATTTTTTTCACCAGAATCTCACAGGGAAAATGCTTGAAAATTCTGATTGCTACTTTTTCAAAGTTTACTTAAAATAGTTGTGAAACAGGAACAAAACAGAGCAAGAATAGATGCTGAAAAGATCAAGTTTACTTTTCCCAGACTGCTGAACAAACTCAGATACAACATTATTGACATTTGACCTTTGGCATTAAAGAAGTTTTCTGGGGACATTATATGATAAAGTTACTCAAATACAAAGGAAATGGTGACATTAAATATACTCTACAATACCTTTTTCGTTATGACCATGATAAAATTCTTTTGTTTAAGGGAATAGTGCCTTAAAGTCTAATCTTACAAATCCTGGTTAGATAACTCTACTTCATACTGAAATCTGTAAAAGTCTAAAAACCATATGATCTTCAAGTTCTTTAATAAAGTATGGAGTTCCAATATTGTAAGACAGGAATCCAGATTTTTACTTGTCCATTTGAAGAATACACCATGTTTGATAAACACAGCACCTATTTTCCATCCTATTTCCTCGCATGGAAAAGAGAAGACAAGTATTTGCCTAAGATGAGGCAAATTGCTTCTGAAAGAAAAGGGAAACAAAGATTTCTGCCAGTATTCTGCTACCACATTTATTCATAATGATCTTCCCTATGGAATAAACAACAAAGAAAGCAAACCCGTCAAAAAAAACCACAAAAAGACCCCACTCCACCTTTATCCTAGATATCCTTATTTTTATTTTCAAGATTTCTAAGAAAATTCAGTAGCCATGATCTGATTGATTATAACCAGCACCTTTACGTATTTTTCTCATACCTTATTCTGTGTCAAATAGTATCTGGGCTACTTCCCTTTGAATTTAAATTTAAAGAAAAATCTTTAAACTGCCATTAAAAAAAAAAAAAAACCAGACAAGGAAAGAGCAATAACATATTACATGAGAATCTGCCACTGAATAAACCACAACATATAATTTATCAGAGCACTTGCTATTCCAGTCTTCTGTGGTAAACACCAGAGTTTTTACCTGGAACTCTGATTGTCTGTATCACTTGCTGCCACAATGCAGAGAAATGTAAAGAATATAGGTGAAATTCTCACAACACTGTAGCTGTGGGAAAAAGTAATATTGGCTTCAAAGAGTACAAGACTTCAGAATTGAAGGACAGGAGAACATAGATATATTAGAAGGAAGGTAAAGAATCATATGCTGTGCCATTATGAAACCCTCTACCCTCACATCTTTTTTATATTCCTGTAAATAGCGCGCTTTGAATTTATCATTTATTTCTTGTCTTCTCTCAATTTGAACACAATGAAAAATGGTTGATATTCCCTTATTAAGCACATGATTAACTTCTAAAAGGAGAGATTCATAGCAAACCAACCTTACTGAGTTGAAGGGCACAGTAATTGAAAAGCATCTAATGCTGACTCTTTTCTAGAAGAAAGCAAACAAAAATTCAGCAGCAGAGTAATGAATTTTGGAGTGACCATGAGCTGCTAAATGAACACAGGTGGCTGTTTCCACAAGAAAGCTATTTGTAATAGACTTTAAATTAGCAGAAGGGAGATATAAGCTTTAAATACTTTTGAAATCTCACAAGTGTGAAAGACTTCATACATCAAAACTGAAATAAAGGTAGGTGATTAATAATTGTCCTTTAGCTAAATGAGTTGCCAGATGCACTGACTCTCAAGTGTAAAAAATAATAATAATAAAAAAAGATAAAAATAATGTGGAAAAACTAAATATTATTGATGCAAAATTGCTCACAATTCTTGTTAGCCTAACTAGCAAGTTAAAAGTGAGTAATCATAGAATCATCAAATGGTTTAGATTGTAAGTGATCTAAAAGATCATCTCATTCAAACCCTCTGCCATGGGCAGGGACAGATTCCACTAGAGCAGGTTGCTCAAAGCCCTGTCCAACCTGGCCTTGAACACTGCCAGGGATGGGGCATCCACAGCTTCTCTAGGAAACCTCTTCCCCTTCCTAAATTCAGGTTTAATCATTTCTATTCTGGGAGGAAAAGCCTAGATAAAAAATAATTGCCAAAGTTAAGAAGCAGACAGGTACTTTTAATCACTTCAGAATAAGATTTAAGATCTTTTATAACCTAGATTATCTGTCTAGCCAGTTCAAGATGTTTAGTCAGAAAGATGTGGTTTGAATACACGAGTGTTTATTTTGCCAAAGTAGTTTTGCCCTTGATATCACTTTGCCTTGTTCAGAATAATAGCAGTATTCAATTAATTCTTTACTGAGACATTGATATTACTGGTCATCAGGTTATTGACTTGTTCACAGTAATTGAATGATTTGTATTAGAACTTGCCTACCATGCATTTAGGTGAATTATCATGAAAGAGGCATAAATCACTCTTTATCTAGAATAAAAGGGTTCATTCATTGAATCATCACAAAACTGCTGTATTTACATTTACTCTTTATCTTAATCCAAATTCAGCCTCGGGTGTTGACAAACAACCCAAAACATTCCTGATGTGTGCGTTGGCATTCTGTAAATAATATGTGTCTATTGAAGCCAAATACCTCTGTATTCTTTAACATATTCATGAGAAAAAAATAACTTCCCATAAGGTCTATGCATTCTATTAAGAAACTAAAAAACACACCAGAATGAAAATATATAAACAGGAAAAATGCAGAAACCCATTTCTTCCGCAAGAAAACCAGAGCACAGATATTAATCAAAATCGTCTTTATATCTTCACATGTCCAGTTGTATAAGCATTAAAAATTCAGCTCCTGATTAGCAGAGACATATCTTCACATGCTTCAGTAGCAACTGAGACCCAGCTGGAAATTGTATTAGCAGAGTGAGGAGACAGTCAGTATGAGAGAAGGTGACAACATGAGAACACTGAGGTATCAGTTTCCTCAAAATGGTCATTTTGGGGGAGGAAAAGAGCTGAGCTAGTTAGAGGGACAAAACAGCAACAAGACTACTGATGCTTTTTCAGTCAATTAGAACATTTGACCAGGGTCATAGAACAGATTTTTTTTTTTAATTATATTGATTATATAGTGAAAATGTTGAAGACTTAAACCTCTAGACAGTTTGTGAGTTAGTGAGTGAGTGAGTGAATTAGTTCACCTAGAAAAGGGGGCAGGACGAGGGCAGCAAGAACATAAACATTTTCTTCTCTCCAAACTGATTTGGGAAAAAACATTACTAGAACAAAATACGTGGCTTGGTCACTATTTTTATGGGGTTTAAAAAAAAGAAGAAAAGATGACTCACTGAAAGTATTTTGGTGTTTAGCACACCTCTTGTTTCTTACAAACTTACTTGATTGTTTTCTTTACCTAACAGAAATAAAATCTTAGCATTCCAGGCCAAAGCTGATCTCCTATGTCCATCCAGATTTTGACTGAAGTGTATGTAACTTTATGCAATTCACAAGTCTGATGTAATTGATCAAAAAATTAATTAAATTTACAGGAGAAAATGAGAGTATAAGAAAATTGGACCTGGCCTCAACTGATAGCTCAGGAACAAATTTCCCCCTCAAATCTGAATTCATCCCTTACTCATGAGAATTTCCACTTCAGTCAAGAAAAATGTAGTGAGAAAAACAATGTAAGATACATCATATGAAATCACAGAGACAGGACCTCAAAAACTATGTTATGTGATACCATCTGTGATCACCCTTAGAGGGGGAAAAAAGGCAGATATAAGGAAGGTGCTAATAATTTGTATAGTAAGTATATGCTTGTGTCTGATTTTTGTTCTCAATTATCTGCTTATCTGCTGTTGTTAAAAGCTAACTGCTTATCAATGGGGTGTTACAGATATGAAGTGACAGGGCACAGACAAAAGCTTGAAACTAAAGTACATAGAAGACAGACAAGATGTGTGAGTCACTGACAGTAATGATATACTACCAGGTTTATGTACAAAGTAGTCTTTAGGAAAGCTCTACAAAAAAAAGGAGTACCATCAATTGGCATTATCAGGCTTATTCATCTTACTTTTCTCTAAACAAGGAATTTAACCTGTACTGTAAATCATTGAGATATCATTTTAATTTGAAGGGCACTTCCTTTTTCTCTTCTCTGATCCTTGCAGTCTTGCAGATGCACACATATCCACAGTTTAACTGCAAAACATTGTTACTGTCAGCAGATTAACACCTAATCTAAAAGTTTAGTTAACCCTTTCCAGTATTTCATCCATTCACAAAAAACTTCTAAAATTTGTGTAAAGCCAAGATTTACTTATCCATTTCCTTCCTTGGTGCTTTTCTGTTTCTTATTGGCTCTTTTTGACCAGGTAGCAGTCTCATAAATCATCTGGGGTCCAGTTACCCGAGTGGGAGCATCCCATTAGCTGGACTGATGTAGGTAACACAGGAACCTCACCAGTCCTCTGGAATTGAAACTAGTTCTCCTACAATTTTTTCTTGTCAACATGGCCCTGGAAATACTCACTTCATGCAATGAGGTAAAACAAGATGTTCTGATCAGTCTTTCTTCCTCAAGATATTATGTTGGCTGTAGGTGTTGGCAGCTCTGTGAAAGCACATGGAAAAGCAAAATGTTGTCGAGCAGTGAAGAGCCACAGAAGTCAAAAGGAAGAATGACAGCTGTAGGTGAAAAGTGTCAGTGTTATTAAAATCCTTGGTAGTGCTAATTACCGACAACACCTACAGCTGTCATATCTTTACTAGGTCTCTTTCCATCTTTGGCATAGCTAAAAGCATGATCTCATTCATCTTTGGTGAGGGCAAAATTTGACCTAATATTTTTTTCAAAGCAAAAAGCCTCGGAAAATTCATTTATACATGGTTTTTTCTCTTTTTGTAGAAATTGCCCTGTAGAGATTTGTATTTCATCAGTACAGAATAGAGGCATATTTACACATTTTCTCTTTGTCTATTGCAGTAACAGAAAATTCAATTAAAAAAAAATGCAGCTAATAAAAGTGAAGAGAGGAACAGTGATCAGATGATAGATCAAAAAAAAAGTATTTTTTATAAAGTTATCTAATTTCTTGAGAGTGACACGTTATCTCTTTCACGCTATTTTTCACGTAGCTCTGGGAACAACTTATACATAGCCTTTACTAACACACAGGTTTGCATTATTATAATTCCATTTTCTTGCAATTAGGGAGAAAGTAACCCTGTGTATATGTTTTTGGCTGGAAAACATAGAAGGAGAGGCAAAGAATAATTTTTTCTTGAAAACTTCAAATGTAATTTATTTCTTAATAGCTGTTACTCTGGGACTTGTCCCTGTATTAGGTAGAGTAAGAATGCGATTTACTTCATTGGAATCTTCAAAGATGAGTTGGGCATTAAGTGAACCTACACAAATTCTTTCTATCCATAAGTGGACTTTAAGGATGTAACTGGTTCTGTTGACTTCAGTGACAAGGTGTCTATAAAGAAGTCAAGCATATATCTGTGGGATCTCCAGAATCGGGTAAAGTTTCAGAAGGAGAGAAAGCATAGAAAACCATAAATAATAATAAATGCAAATAGATTAAAAGTGGGTTTTTACAGTGAGTGGAAATATATTTTTCCCCTTCGCAAGACAATATGGATTTTAATTTTTTCAGTGGAATATCTCACAATGATTGACTATACTATACATGTGTATAGTCCAGTTGTACCCTTCACTCCATAGCCAAATGTACCTATGGAAGTAAACTCTGCTACCAAAACCTGCTATAATGTGAAAGAGCAGCAGTAGGGGCAGAAGTTCAGCATAGTGACATTTACAGGAACACTTTCAATAAGAAATTGTCAGTAAGGTGGGACTGGGGATGTAGAGATTATAAAAGACTACATATTAATTATTTTCCAATCTTTTTGCCTTGCAAAATGTATATAAATATGTAAAAGAATATTTGTTAGATTTCATAATTGCAATTCATATGTCACCTCTCAATCCATGGTAAATGCAGAGTTCTGCAGTACAATGCCTGTCATTTTTGCGTGAAAAAAAAATGCTGACATTGCTGTGTCCACTCACTTATAAGGTTCTGGTTTATAAATAATTAAAAATAAATAAAGAGTATAATCTTCATCCTCCCAGCTAGGGACTTAAAACTTTTACTGCTTTGTGTATATGCAATATACATCAATGGAAAAGCAAAGCACAATATTTTGTTTTCTGATGGAAGTGACTACTGCTGCACTCATTATTATGTAATATTTTATATTACTATTATAATATTTGGGTATTTAACCACACCGTGCTGTTACTTTTATATAGCAATATTTTTTCCCAAAAGCCACCTGAGTAATATAAATACTATAATAATAAAGTACTGTTATTGAGATATGTTTTGTAGCAGACGGAAATCACACATCTAAATGCAAATGTACATCATTACAAAGATACCCTACACTACTTGTTACAGGCCCATTGCTACACCAGGATACTTGTTACTGAACAGTAAAATTAAGGGATTACCATAAAATCCACTTGTACGTTGTATAAATTGTACAGTAAACCAGAAGCCCTGTAGAACTAGAAAATATGTTGAAAGTACACAGAACTTCTACAGGGATTGGGCATAAGCACAGCTTTGAAGAGTAGACAAGATTGCAAATGCAACTGCTCAGGTACTTCAAGCTCGGCCCAGCTGACAGAATACTTTGTTCCCTCAAATTTATTTCAAACTTCTTTCAAGACAGAATATCAACTAACACGCCAGAAGAAAAATTTTCTGCCCTATATTGTATTTGGCACTTGCCTGATCCTTTATCTACTCCCAGTTCCAAACTATCACAACTCATAATTGTTTCTTTGTTTGAACTCACCCATCTGTTGACTTTTGCTGCAGTTTTGGTCACCAGGTAGCAAGAACCAAATAGCAGAATTTATTATGTCCACCCCACAGCAACACTCCTTCTCTCATTAACTTCAGAATTTCACTTACTCTTTTCTTTAAATATTCACACTTTGCTCTTACTGCCCTGGTAGGCACTGCAGCTTTTTCACATTCTAGTATTCTTGAAAATATTGATACAAGTGTGTGCAGACAGGAATGGGGAATAAAGATACAAGTTCACCCTCAGGAAGCTCCAGAAGGAAAACATAGTAGGATTAAACTATAACAACTCTTCCAGAAAACTATTGCTAGTCAAAGAAACATTGCTGTGTCCCGTGTCTAAAAATCCTGAGGTGAGCCATAAACTAGTTGCTTGTATTTTTTTTGTAAACAGAAATCACTAAAACCTGTCTGTTGAGATTGCAGATTAAAATATGCATTTTATTAATTCTTGGGGGGGGAATGAAGGAAAGAGGTCTTTAACCATCACACAAGAAGAGACATGTTTAAAGCAAGTTTTATAATTGGCCTCAGGGCTGAACTTCATACATCAGAGAATAATTAAAATTCATTGTTAAAATATGCAACTGGCCCCAAGCTATTAAATTAGTTAACTTTAGGAACATTATTGAGCTAAAATTTATAATCAAACAGACAGATGGCATTTAAAAACCTCTTTAGGCACTATGAAATTTGGTTATATTTATGAGGAATTTGATGATTTAATGATTGGCCAGCATTTATAACTAGCTTATTTATGTTCTGACACTACTGACTCATCCTTCCTTTAGTTAAATATTAACCATAGTTTAACTCTGAGGATATATTTTCTTATTCTTTCTTAGCTTATTTACGAAGTTCCAACATATCATGTAAAATGATAACACAAATGTTCCACAGCACAAAATTTTAAAAACTTGTGGGAATCTGGGGTGATACCAGCAGATGACTCCAGAAACCTAGATATGCCAGGTTTTTTTGTAAGATGATTAATAAATAAGGTATTATATTAGATTCTAGAAAGTAGTTGACAATGTAGGGAGAATCAAGCAAAATCATCACAGGCAAGAGAAGGGAGAAAAAATTAACATTTTACTGTTCCCGTTCCAGCTGGAAATAAGGTCAGACAGGAACAATTAGATAATGAAAAAATTGGCTAAAGTTTTTATCTACTTTGTTTAAAAAGAGTTAATATCCTCTTCCTGTTGTGGATCAATGGTAGCAATTAGATGATAAAAATGGCTGTTCTGGAACATCTCATCACTTAACCTAACCATTACTTCTTACAATATCACCTATTCCAAGTGTGTCATTTTTAAACAAACATATCCTACCTTACTTTGCATACAATTCACTTATTTCAATCCATTATGAATAAAAATGGTACTTGATAATCAGAAACCATATTCTGTTTGTTCTTTCCCCTCAACAAATAATTTCCATTATATATGCCATTATATATCCCATTTTTGCATGCACCATTTCAGGTTTTTACTCATGTAAAATGCTTATATATAAATCTGCCCAGCTGAAACACTAAAAAGTCTTGTAAAGCATATAGCTAATGAACAATTTTTGACCCTCTCATAAACATGGAGTTCTGAGAGATGTGCAAAAAAGAAATAAGGAAAGTGTTAAAATATCAGGGAGGAAGAATACAAATTTTTACTTCCTAAAAATAGTAATTTACATTCATAGATTATTATAAAATACATTAATGCATAATATAAAATACATTTCCTAATGTTCTTCAATGGAGCAAAATATTAAAATTGAGGTGCTTGTTCACTTTTGTCTCATTACTACAGCTTTTGATAATGACCTCCTAAAGTTCTGAATAATTTATGGCACCACACAGTTCTAAGCACCTCTGAATAGAGAAATGAAACCTTCATTGGATGACCTTTAATGAACAAAGCATTTTTCCACATACATGAGAAAAGCTTTATATTTATAATGGCACTTTTAAACATAGTTTTAGTGATATATGGAACTTCCAGTTAAACCAGTGTGAAGCCATAGTGTCTGAGAAAGATGAATTTTAATGGTCATTTTGTACAGCTGAGAGAACTTCAACTTAGTTTTAACTCTTAAAATATCAAATAAGCCAAGACGAGTGAGTACTGAGAATTCTGAAGTCTGAAATTTCCACACATCCTGAAAAGGGTTTACTTTGCCATTATTTTCAGTATAAGAACTTGTATTAGTATTGCAAGAAGAATCATAGAATCATTAAGGTTGGAAAAGCCCTCTGAGATCGAGTCTAACCCTTAACCCAGCACTGCCATGTTCATCACTTAGCCATAATCCCAAGTGCACATCCACATACCTTTTGCACAATTCCAGGGATGGTGATTCCAGCCTATTCCAATGAAAAAATGTTTCCTAATTTCCAGTCTAAACATCTCCTGGTGCAATCTGAGACCATTTAGTCTTCTTCACTGATGTTTTGGTTCATATGTGCAAATAACTGTAGAGAATGGATTTCTTGAACTGGGCTGTAAGGTACTGGTAAATATCTGTTCTGAAGAGAAGATATCTGCACATAAAATAATTCTGATATTGTGTAAGATCTTTAATTATGCTTTTAAAATATCTGAGAGAATAAGGTTTAGATGGGGAAGGAACTTGATTCACATTTGAAATATGATTTAAATAATTCCCACAGTAATTCCATGCTGGGGGTAGGGTACATATAGTAGGAGACAACTGCTTAAACTTAATCATTATCATTGCTCCAGAGGAAAATGAAAAAATCTCACACTGCTACCTCCAAAATATGATCACATTTGTCAATAGGAAATGAAATAGCAGGAAATGAATAGCAGTTCTGAGAGGATTTAGGGAGTCAGTTCGATTTGGTTTTATAAACTAAACTAGGCAAAAGGTTGGCTTTTTTTTGGGTAAATAAAAAGAATCTCTTTAATGTGCCCATAAAATAACTAAAGCCAAATTCTGCACAAGGGAGAATCTCTTGGCTTAGCAAAATTTCTCACATACTTAAAGCTATCATATCAATATGGTAATTGGTTTGAGTTTGCAACTGAACTGTGAACACAGTAGGAAAGTCTTTTCTTTTTACAGGCTTCAAGAAACAGACTCACTATCTGCTCCTCATATGCAAATCAGGGGGAACTGCACTGAAATCAGCACATTCAAAACCAGTGCAAGTGAAAGAAGAAAGATATTACTATCACACATGAGTATAGGTTTAAGAGCCTGAGTTGCAAAGCAGTATGTTTTTCTGATCACTGGAGCTAACACAAATAATAAAAAAGGCCACATTCAGAAAGAAAATATATACCATAGAATTATAAAGATAATCTAGTCCCAAACTCCTGTGCCATGGGCAGGGATACCTCCCGCCAGATCAAGATGCTCAAGGCCCCATCCAACCTGGCCTTGAACACGTCCAGAGGTGGGGCATCCACAGCTTCTCTGGGCAACCTGTGCCAGTGCCCATGATCCCACTGTCCATGTCACTGACAAAGATATTGCACATATCGGGCCCAGTGCTGACCCTTGGGGGACACCACTTGTCACTGGTCTCCACATGGACAATAAGCCGTTGACCACAACTCTTTGTGTGTGGTGTCCAGCCAGTTCCTTATCCACTAAGTTATCCATCCATCAAATCCTTGTCTCTCCAATTTAGGTCCTGGTTATTGATTTGAAATGCTTTTTTTTTTTAAATGTTTTTTGTTTTGGACCACAATTAAAAAAACCAACCAATCAAACAACAAACTAACAAAACAAAAACAACAACAAAAAGCCAAAAAAAAAAAAAAACAAAAAACAAACAAACAAAAAAAAAAACCCAAACCAAAACAACAACAACAACGAAGCACTAAACCCAAAAAACCCAGCAGCGAAAGTTTGTGGCATAATGTCTCCGTCAGGCAGGAAAAAGGAAAGAGGTTTGACAGATGAGCATGAATTTATATGCCAAGCCATTAAGCAACAACTTTTATCTCCTAACTCCCATAACATGTACACATACAAAGCATTTCAGAAATGGATTTCAAAACTGACTCAGGTTCAAAATAGCTCTTGCAAACAGCTCCTCTCAAGCACCTCACTCCTTTAAAGTATTGACATGGAAGAAAGGAGGTTTTACAAAGCATTTGAGGTGTCCTAGAGAACAAGACAGACGCGTATAGAAAAAGGACTATAGAAGACCTTGAAAAGCATATGTTAAAAAAAAAAAAGATTAGAAGCTTCCAGCATAGGAGAAAAAATATATGCAGGTGACAAGTACGATACACAAGGGAAAGAAGGAAAATCATTTCACAGTTCTAAATAGCTGCCATTGCTCTTTATATTAATCCTTATCTGTAAAGAATGTAGTTAGAAGGGCATGACCCTATAAAATTATTCGTTCCTCATATTACCTCACCAGGTAATACCTCAACTATATTGAAAGAAAGCCACTTGAACACTTCAGTGGTTCCATCCCAGTCAACATCGAGCTATAAATTTAACTAACTGCACAATAAACTGAAAGTTACCTTTCTATGGAAAAGAATCTGTTCTTCCCAAATCTTCTGCATTGCCATTGAAGTACTAGTGTTCAGGGAAAAAAAATCTAGGTTATTTTTACAGCATCTTTGACAACACATTTGGTTGACAGGTAGGCTCAGTTTTAAATATGTTTTCCAAATTTAATTTTCTCTCTTTCTCTACCTTTCTGTGGTCTGCAGGAGGCACACTAACAGGAAGTGTGAATTAATGAGAACAAAAGTGTTAGTTCAGACAGAATTTTGAGAGATACTGGTGCAATCTCTAATGATAAAAATTTCGTGGCAGGTGAATTTTTAATGCTACATTTCATTTCAGGACAAATCAAACTTTTTTTATCTACCACATTAAAATATTTCATAATTTTTTTTATTATCTAATCTTTTTTGCTAAAAAACAAACCACCACAAACCAAACAACCAAAACCAAATACCACCATCCAGCTTATATAATGAATAGACTCATTTGCAACCATAACATCACTTTGAAATAAACTTTTCTGACTTTTCAGAAGCGATAATTTGGAAAATGACAAATGAAACACTGTAAGTTCTCCCCAGTGATCAAAATTACTTTTCAAATACAACCCAGCACTGCAAATAGCTTTTTAACGTTCCATCTTTGGGGAATCAGTTGTTCCCTTTCCATTGTTCCACTCCCTCGAACAACCAAACTAACACTGTGGTTTATGATCAATATTTTTGAGGGAAGGGTTTATGGCTTGGTTGTCAAGCATTAGCTAATAGGTACCATGTAACCTTGTGGGTCACATCCCGAAAGGACAATAAAAGTGCATTAAAAAAATTATGGTGTTGCCTTGGCCCATCTGGCAAATCCAGATGCCACAGGGCCAACTAAGCAGCTGGGCCAGCTAAAGACCACAAACAGTAGTCCAGAGCAGCTACCTTTGCACAGTGCTGGGTCTGAGCTGATATAAACCCTTCCACTGAACCAGTCTCTCTGCACAAGAAACATCACAGTGTTCCAAAAATGACTTGATGATACCCACATTTCATAAGCATATTGCTAAGGGATTTCTATTCAATTTAGAAAAAACAAACTACTACTTATTCATGCTGAGTTTGTTATCATCATACCTAAACTTTTATATCGGCCTAGTCATATTTAGAGATGTAAATTTCTTTTTCTTTCTTATAATCTGTCATAGGTACACCAACATTTACACAAAAAGTCTTCTAATAACTTCGTTAGTTGGATTACCATCATGTATTCACACACAAAAAAAAAAAGTAATGAGATGAAAACCATTTTTTCCTTCTGAAAGGTCATAGCTTGATAGTATTTCAAACATTTTAATTCCAGTTCTTTTTTTTCATTTGAAATATACAAAGGATGTATTTTTTCAATAGCATTTAAGGACCTTTTTTTTATATTATGACCATATTTTAAAGTAGGTTAAAAATTACTTTTCCAGTCACTTTTCAATAGAAAATAAAAAAAGAAAAGCAAGGCAATGTTGCTTCCATGGTACCCTATTGTATTAGGTTTTAAATCCTCATGAAACCTAATTTTCAAAAAGTGAAATATTCTCTCTGAAAATCTATTAATTTTGAAATTCACTGAGATTAGATACTCATAATCACTGATCAGTACAGACTTCCATTGCTCAAATATTAGTTTGAAACACTGTCTCATGCCGAACCAGGGGACAGAATTTTTTTTAATAAGTTAATCATTTGAACTCATGTCAAGGCCTGAGTTGAATTCTTTTTGTTACCTACAGTTACAGATCTTCTAGATGCCCTTATAACCAAAACCTTGCCCTACCATTAGTAGTAAGACCTCACAGAGAGCTGCTGAAAAAATTGAGCAAATGTCATCAATTATTCATAGAGACCACTTCTTTTGTTTGGTCCTGTTTGAATTGCCTGAAATCATTACACTCAGGCAGCTCAGTGATCTCAGACTGCCATGTAAAATAGACACAAAAATTGAGATTAAAGAATCATTTTTTAAAAGGGATAAAACCAACCCTCTCCTTGAGTAACAAACCTGCTATAAAAGCAGCATGGCTAATGGATTTCTAATATAGGTGGAAGGTTTTAGTAAAATTGAGACAAAGGTGTGATTGACAAGAACAATTGTACCTTTTAGTGATATTCTTGGAGCTGAAGGGATATAATGGAACCAGTTATTTCACCAGTCCTGCCTCCTATTGTCTGCCTCTTTTCATCATTCTGCAGTAAAGGCTATACTTATCTGGGTGGATAATTTATATTTACTACTATTTCTGTACTTTGCGCATGTTTTGGCAACTATGGAATGTTCCAGAAACACAATTTGCTGCAAGAATGCTGGAGCTGAAGATGAGGTATAAAAGCAGCCACTTGATTCTTCCACTTCCATTCAAGTTCAGCAAGGGCAGAAGTGGAATATGTCAGTTATGGTGACTTAAGCTTAGTTCTCAGAGATAACATGTACATATCACAAAAATGTCTTTCTGCACAAGTGGTTACACAGATATTTGCTCTTGTGAAGAAATAACTCCAGTGGAGTAGCACAGTGTGGCATGATAAGGGCCTTCCTTCTATAACCTAAATGCAGGATCAGACCAAGAAGTTTATGAAAGACAAGAACAGCTATTATTTACCAAGTAGGAGTCAAATATCTAGCATGAAAACAGACAATATAAAATTATTTATTTAAATTAAACTCAGTATTAAATAAAAGCAAAAACTCAACTTCCATGTGTATAGATGCAGGTACTAAAAAAGATGTCCTCAGAAAGAAGTATTTCTAGTTGCTTCAAAGAAATAACTATGATATTCAGGATGCAAATCAGAAGCCAACTTCCTTTAAATGTTCTACCCCAGCTGAGTATTTGACAAGGCAGGTGAATCCAAGAAAACATTTATGTTTCTTCCCAACCTAGCATAAGAGTCTCAGTGTGCTGGCCACAGACAGGTAGCACACCAAGGCAGCTGTCTGGCTCATCCTCAGAAGCTTTCTGGGCCGGGACTCCTGCCTTCTCACTGGATTTTCATCACCACACTAAATGCAAATACTGTCTCCAGAGATTTGGAAAGCGATGGTTCCTAAACCCGTTTTCTTCGGGTGTGCCATGCAGAAATAGGACATGTATGGGATGTTTTTAAGTGTTGAAGATGTAACTATAATAACAGAGTTTGAGTTATTTTACTGATGGCTTACTGAGTCTAGTACAGTCTGTGGAATACTCAAGACCTCCCATCTTATTTGGAGATTACTCATATAAAATATGTCCAGAGAAACTTCTTATCAAAATTAATATGTGACTCTTCATATAACTTCAGTTGGTTTTTAAAGTGTACTGCTTCAATATTTCTGAATAAACCAGAGCTTCAAGGAGATTTTTGAAAAACATTTCTCTTTGAATCTCACCAATTTTGTCAGCCTTCCAAAAAAAATGAATATAGCTTAGCTTAACAGCAATCAAATAAACTTTTTGCTTAACATCAGCACAGACTCATTGCTAAATTTTGGTTGTAGGGAGGAAGCTGGATTATTTTTACTGATTTTAAATTAAACTTAACCAAGTGGTGCAAGAACATTCCTGTTTGTTTCAAGATAGCTGAAAGCCCATTAAAAGCAATGAGAAATCTAAGGTGCCTAAAGTTCAAGTTGTTAAATGCTTTCCTGAACAATGGCAAGACTTCACCCTTAGGTTTAGTAGGATCAACCTGAGATGTGCTGAAGATCTCTGATGAAAACAGACTTTTATCTTACTGTGAAGACTCAACACTGTAACCAGTTCACATTACCTTAGAATTACTAATCTATAATTAAGCACTTTCTTGTTCTTTGTATCTCAGTTGGAAAGCTGATTTTACCTAGGATTTTGTTATTAAGTTCAACTTAGTATCTGTCATGCCTGTGGTCTATTTAACTCTCAAATTTTAAGCTTTTCCCAGGTACCCTGTAAGTGTTCAGAAGACATAAGTGAATCTCTAATTGCAAGCAAGTGTATGAAATACTAATTTCCTACTGGAAGAAGATGAATACTCATTCATGCGATAATATACTCCTTTCTTACAGGAAATTCCTAGATGAAGTTTCATCAGACAGGTTCAGTCCACACAAGCTGACCATCATTTTGCAACAGGGTGGGTATATTGTTATGTACTGGAGTTCAAAACACCATAAAATGTAACTCCATTATCATTATGGGAAGGAAGTAGACTGCCTACCTTAACCGTGTCCTCACAATTTGAGCTGATCTTCCGTTAAAGTTTCCAAGTCACAAGGATTCCGTCTCTATTTTTCTGTTTAGATGTTACATGAAAGGAAGATAAATAAGTACAACCCTTCTGTGTTCTTGATACTTCTCTCAAGGCAGACAACTGGAAAAAAACATCCCATGCCCTGCTGCCAACAGGGCCAAACACTCCATGCTGCTGCCAAGCCCAGCTCCCAGTATTAGGATAGTTTTGTGCAATAGAATTGTGATCATTGTTGTCTGGAATGGGTAGGAACAGAATTCCAGCATCAATACCCTAGAGATTTTCATCAAGCTAACAATGCACTAAGTGTGGGTTATGAACAAAATAATAAAAACCATTCATATGTTTATTCATCAGTAATTTACAAATAAAATACGTTGAAATCTGCTAATTAAATAGCAAACTATTAATTATGAAATGACAGCAGTTGAGCTATTGCAGGTGTAATGGTAAGATGGTTTCCTGTATTACAAATTATTCAGTCCATGTAGAATGAACATTTTCATCATATAAAACACTACATTACCTGTCACTCCAACAGAGTAAAGGAAGCATCTAAACCTTACTAGAAATATCAAATAAAACTCAATTTACTTCTGTAAAATATACAGTGCAGATACCTTCCTCCCAGGGCACTATCCCATATAAAAGAGTATGAACAACTTTTCTTCCTTTTGAAAGAAATTCTATGAGTATAAAAGAGAAAGATTAAAACATAAATGATGTCATTAAAAATTATCTTATGAATGCGAAATTATCATGTTAAATGCTTAAATTTCAAGTTCTAGGTCCAACTTAATTTTGCTATGCATAGTCTGTCATATGTTCCTTAACTGTATGAAGATATTTATTGTATATCCCTGAATATCACAGGCCACACACCAAGATGTGCACAGATTTCTAAAAACAAGGGGTTTTTTTACCTTTTTTCACCAATCTCCTCTCCAATGTTTCAGGAGGATCATTTCTTCCAAAAAGGAAAATCGAGAAGGATCAGTATTAATACTGGAAGCTCAGGAAACCCATAACAGTTCATAGGGTCAAAAAGCCTGAATGGAGAGAGGATTTGTGCAACATCAACAAGGACCATCATTATGCAGAGAGTAAGGGAAAGTGGAAGGTTTCCTGGGGACATCCAATTTGCTTGACATGTTAAGAAGATCCCATTTGAAATTACAAAGTTCTCAGGTGGTATGAAAATATTCAAGCAGGGATATAGCTAAAGGTGTCTTTCCTCTCTCTCTCTCTTTTTAACCTCTATCTATCTTGTTCCAGCTGAAGAATTGAATGATGGGTTTGGAGTTTTATTCTACAAGGTCTGTGCAGTCATTTGCTACAGCTATCAAACATCTCTGACTAGTGATAGAAAGCCATAGTGTCCATGAAGTGAGACTGGACAGCCTAATTTACATGTGAAAGTTAATGAGCTGAGAATCAGTCCTTGATTCTTAAAGCAGAAAGGTCCCAATTCAGTATAGCAGCAGCATTCAAATCCTAAACATCTGCCAAGGGAAGTCCAGACAGGGACAAGGAAAGGTCAAATATCCTTGGATTTCACATGTGGGAGGTAACACAGCTGCACATACAGATGTGACACAGCAACTCGAGGCTTTGTAACAGTCTGTGTTCTCCAGCTGATACTGCTGCCTATTACTTGTATCACAAGCTAATATTAGAGCCATGAGATGCTAATAATCCTTATTCTCTTGCTTCCAGTACAACAAATCACTTAGTATGTTGCACTATGTTTAAATGTATTCATCATATTTGAATACAGAGACAAAAAAAATGTTGTTCTTGACAATAAAATGTAGTTATGAAAACTAATAAAGAACTTTTTGTACACACTGCAGAAGCACATTAGATCATTCAATTCCTACAATCATTCCAGAAATAAGATAAGGTATTTTTTGAGTTATTAAAATACACTGTATTGATATAATTTCTGTGTCTCTTTTCTTTAATTACCATACAGGGGAAAAGCCTTGGGAACAGAGAATAAAAATTAGTCTGCACTGCTATACATTTTCAAAGAAAGAGGATTTTCTTCAAATCAAAGAGAAAATAAACTATTGTGTGATCATCTGTAGCAATGAGTTAACTGAGCTGAGTTTCTACAAATTTATTTTATCATAGAAATTAAGAAAACTGAGGCACCTCGCTAACAGGTCTTGGACGGACCCCCTTACATCCAGATATAATGCTTTAATTACAAAAATACGGGGCTAGCTGCACTTCTGATATCCCCTCTGGACTGAGTACATCCTGGCCTGTCACAGACCCTGATGTTTTTCCCTTTGCTGCAGCTGGGTCTAGTCTGAGTCAGAGGCACGGCAGCAGCAGAAACTATCCAGGAAAATCCCATCAGACTTCTTCTCTCACATGCTATGAGCGAAAGTGAATCTAATGACTCTGTACAGTACTAAAACAAGCATTTTTTTTTTTTCCAATAGAAAATGTTGTGTTTAGTGCAGAAGAGGGAATCCCTTTTTGTTAAATGATTTTCAGAAGGTCCAGGGCTGGAAAACTACAAAGGTATCTCTGTATGTGCAGTCAGCGAGTCTGGTACAACCTCTGCACTTCCTCCACACAGGGAGGAGAGGCCTGGTAAAGCCTGCAAGAACAGATAGAAATTGAAGTATATTAATCGACTTAATTTGTCAAGTCTAATTGAGTGGCACATTCAAGCGTAAACTGGACACGCATGATTTGGATGGATGGACCACTCTGGATAAGGAATTGGCTGGATGATCTCACTCAAAAAGTTGTGGTCAACTATTTGATGTCCAAGTGGAGGAAACCAGTGGTGAATGGTGTCCCTCAGGGGCTGGTATTTGGACCAGAGCTGTTCAGCATCTTTACTGGTGACATGGGCAGTGGGATCGAGGGCACCCACAGCCAGTCTGCCAGTGACACCAAGTTGTGCAGGAGACACACTGGAGGGAAGGGATAGCATCCAGAGGCACCTGGACAGGCTTGAAAGGTGAGTCTGTGTCAACCTCATGAAGTTCAACAGAGTCAAGTGCAATGTCCTGTGCCCGGGTCAGGGAATTCCTAAGCACAAATACAGACTGGGCAGAGAATGTAGCTGGGAGCAGCCCTGAGGAGGAGGATTTGGAGGTGTTGGTTGATGAGCTCAATGTGATCTGGCACTGCCCTGATCCATGATCCATGATCCTGGGCTAGATCACAAAAAGCATGGCCAGCTGGTTCAGGGAGGGGATTCTGACTCTGCTCTGCTCTGGTGAGCACCTGCAATGCTCTGTCCAGCTTTGGGGTCCCCAGTACAGGAAAGACATGGACTTGTTGGAGAGTCTAGAGGAGGCCATGGAGATGACCAGAGGGCTTCCTTGTAGAGAAGCAAGATTCAGGATGGGAACAGTTCCAGGCATGGAGAAAAGTATACAGCAATTGGCAGGACTTTCATATGGACTTTACTGTTATTATGTGGATTCACTGTATCCATGGTACACAGTGCACAACTGCACATGCCCAGGCTTCCTCCTTCCCCTTTTGCCTGTACCTTGTTCTGATTTGCTCCCCGGTTTGTCTGTCTGATAGCCCACCCTATGTTCTGCCCCCTTCCCCTGGTGGGACGCTTAAAGATCGAGCACACGCCTGAATAAAGAAGTCTGCTTTGCACCCTTCCTGGTGTCCTGTCCCCTCTTCCTTTCGGACTGCGACACTTCCTAAGAAGACATGCTGAGACTTTTGGGGGTGTTCAGTCTGGAGAAGAGAAGGCTTTGGAGTGACCTAATTGCAGCCTTCTGGTACCTGAAGGGAGACTACGAGAAAGATGGAGAGGAACTTTTTTCAAGGGCATTTGGTGACAGGACAAGGGGGAACAGCTTCAAAATGGAAGAGGTAGGTTTAGATTAGATATCAGGAAGAAACTCTTCCCTGTGAGCGTGGTGAGGCACTGAAAAGATTGCCCAGAGAAGCTGTGGATGTCCCATCCCTGGAAGTGTTCAAGGCCAGGTTGAATGGGCCTCTGAGCAACCCGGTCTAGTGGAACGTTTCCTGCCTATGGCAGGGGGATTGGAAGTAGATGATCTTTAAGGTTCCCTCCAACCTAAACCCTTCTATAATTGTATGACTTGTTGCTATACATGAATAAATTACTGTAGAGAGCCACAGAGGTGGGAGGTGAGTTGTCTGGTGACAGAAAACAAATACAAAATCTTAGAGGAATTTTTTGACAAAATATGCTTGCTTGAGCAACTAGAAAAAAAAACAAAAAACAAAAACAAAAACAAAATAACCTTAACAATACAACCAATTAAAACAAATATTTTTAAATACAGGGAGTGAAATATTTATTGAAAAAGGCAATTCTGGCATGTAGTGACTTTAGCCAAATTAAAGAAGTAGCTGACAAAACAACTCGGTCTTGAAGGGTCATACACCCTCCATTTCATGCAAAAATGATTAGCTTTTGGTTGTCCATGATTCTCTCCTCTCTGATGCTATGTGCTAATAGTCTCTCGTTGCTAAGGAATGTTGCTAAGCAAGGCAAGGCTTGGAGGAGGTCAGACAACTCTTCACTGACAACTTCTAGCATCAATTATTTTTGTGAACTACACATTTCATTTTTTTTCCGAGTTCTATGTATTTGAGATAAAAGATTTATCACCCTAGCACAATCCAAACATATAAAGACTGAAATGTTCTGCTGGAATTATCTCTTTTTCATTAAAATCTAATTTGTATTTCTCAGCATTTCTGTGCACTTATCAGAAGGTAAAAACCATAGCCTAACCTATTTTTTTTTCAGTTCTGAATGAATTACATGAGAAATTTTGGTATCCTTGGTAAACAAACATTTTTATGTTGATTTAACTATTTTACCAGTCACAGGGGCTTTTTTAAAAGGATGATAGTTAATTTCAAATGGAAAAAGTAACAGAAGAAAAAAGATACTACCATCTAACAAAGCAGAATATCAACAGCAATTAAAAAGCTGTAATGGGAAAATTAACACTATATTGAAAGACTAAACAGTTTCCTAAATTTCATCAATTCTAAAACTGTTGCTTATTGGATTCTAAGTTCAAAATAGAAGTTTTTATGTTCTATTATTTCAAAATAGTATCTCAGCTAAGAAAATATATCGCTGTGTAAACAAAATGAGGTAATACTCTTTCTAAACTCATTAATACAGAATTTTTTTTTCTGTAAGTTTTTTACCGGTGACTGGTATGCTTTGTGCTGTCAATTCCTATTTCATAAATGGAAATCAAAAGGATAGAGGCTCCCAAATAATTTAGAAGGGGGGGAAAAGCCACATTCTAAAATTCTCTTTACCTTTTTTCAGTTGTTGATTGCTAGGAGTCATTTGAAGCCTAATATGAAATGAGTAGTGTCACTGCATTATCATTAGTGTTTTTGGGCTGTCCCCTCAACAACCACTTCCCTACATCATTATGAGCATTACTGTTCTGTGAAGGGTAGATGAGTTTAATAAGCTGATCACTGTCAAGCACTACAACTTGCTTTTTCTCTCTTTTAGTTTTTAGCAAAACTATAGGAGTGACAAGTTCCCAAACTTCCTTCCTCCAAATCACAGTCTGCCTATTTCAAACTCTTTGTGGTAGTTTCCCTCACGATCTAAAGCAGAAATGCTTGTTTGGGTGAACTTGCACTGAAGACCCCTTCCGAGACCAAGGAGAGTTTTGCCTTTTAGAATAAAGGGAAATATTAAAAAGGAAATAGTACGTTTTTTATTTTCAGTGGCTTAACAAAATATTTCCAGAAAAGTCTTTGTTTCCATGGGCTGTAATTAGGAAAAAGGCCTTAAAATGTTTAAGGCCTTAAAATGTTAGTTTCCTAAGTGGTCCAGGTGAACAGTTTAGTGTTTACAGCTTGAAAGGCTAGATATACTTAATCATTGAGGAAGTCAAGGGAGAAAATTCATGTCTCTTATGTTCCTGTAACAGGATTTTTTAGCTGAATTTTCTGAAATACTGTAAATAAATCTCATTTCTGTAATGTTTTTAACTCTCCATTCTTTGTACAATGGACACAGGCATGGTGCTGAGACTTCTGTTAGCACTGCTACTCTTACATTCATATTCATGTTAGTGCTAACTTTACTACCTATGAATAACAACACTAACTGATTCTGATCAGGTAAAATATGTCATAGGAATCTTAATGGTACTGCACCAGTATCAATGAATTGAACTGCAACATTACCTGCCCCAGAGATCATTTGTAATTTGTTTTATCCAAAGGAGAAATTCTAATGATGGTTACCTATGAAGGTGATAATCTACAAGTCTTTAAAAGGGGTCATGGTTTTGGAGAGTTTTGTATATCTTAAATTCATTTTAACTTTCACATAGAATGAATTGCATGTCTCCAGAGAGGACTGGATCAACAAATATGTACCATTTAGGATATACCCTGTTCTAAAGGATTAAATGGAACTTTCTTTCTTGGCTTTACTCTGTGAACTTTTCTATTTTTGACAGCTAATTATATTTGTAAATGACTGTTGTAGGGTGCATGTTAATAGCTTGCAGTGTCATGGGAAAAAAATAATTGAGTCATAATCTGTATGCAGTGAAGTTAAAGATCCAATCAAAATTATAGGCAACGGTTTCTCTTTCTAAAAAATATCTTAATATATTAATTCCAAAAGATATACTGGAGACAGAGATGGGAGTGTAAAGTGTGTTTTTCCCTTGGAAAAATAAATATATTTTCTTTAATCTTACACAAACTAATGTCTAAAAATATTTATATTACATTGTTTCCTTTGCATCTAAAAGTATGGACATTTCAGAGAAAATTCAAGACACAGGGAAATAATGGCAAGCAAACTACAGCAGAATGTGTTGCAAGGAGCAGAAACATGCACTTGGCTAAGAAGTTTCTAAAGCAATCCCTCACACTGGTCTTCCTCACAGAAATACAAAACAAGATAAAATGAGATTGTAACCTTTGTAACAGACTTCTTGGGAAGGGAACTCACTGTTGGCTGAGGAAAGGAATGAAGTCCTAAGTGAACAAAGAAATTGAGTAGCCCCCAAAGAATTGACTGATACTCTGTGTATGATGTGCCTTTGGACCTCTAATTGAAAGGGTGGAGCATCACTACTTCATCCACAGGGTGACAAAACTGGGACAACAATCCCATCTGTAATAATCATCAGAAGTGTTTTATGTACAATCAAGGTGAAAGAAAAGTCAGTTTATACTGATTTTTTTTTTAATTAGATTTCATAGAAAAAAATTTTTTTTGCTGGACACTCTCAAATGAAAACAAAAAATCAGTTAAATGAATATGCTACTTTCCCTTACGTCTAGTTCCCATTTCCTTCTGATTTGGAGCCTTCCTCCAAACTACATCTCACCTAGTGCACTGCAGACAAAAAAAACACAACACACTGTCCTGAAAGGCTTGAGAAACATATTCTAACCAATAGTCTCACTTACAAGAAGAATAAACATTAGAAAGGCTCATATTTAATTCTCCAAATACAGTGAAAGAAGAGTGTTTCAGCACTTAAATATTCATATATCTTATGTCTTGTCCCTTTAATGGAATCTTCTAGAGAGGCTTTATTTTTGCTAATAAAAAAAAAAAAAGTATCCACTTCCAGTAGCTAGACTCTTCTCTGCTTTTTTTTCTCATGACTCTCACTCTTGTACTGTATTTTTTTCATGGAATCAGTATGAGCTTTACCTTTCAGTTCTTGAAGTAGGAGATGCTGTTTTTCTACTACACTTAAGAGACTGTACAGTATGACCAAGTGCTAATAAAGATATATGTATAAATATTTTCTTACTATAAAAAAATAATAATGTTATTAATGGAAAAGAGAAAGGGAAGGAATGCAATTTTCAATTTGTACTACTGCTAGCAAGGCTCACTCCTCTGAGCTCCTGAAGAGCAGAGGGCTGCAGTTCCTTGCAGAAGCTGACACAATGGAGGAAAATTGCAAATGCAGTAGTGACAATTTTGACATTTCTGTGAAGAAAGGGAACTGTCTGTGCCTAATGTAGACCAAAAAAAAAAGTGGTATAAAAGGCTTATTTTCATAAGACGAAAGATAAAAAGTTCTACACATGCACACACATATGCAAATCCCCCCCAATTACAAAAAAAAAAATCAAAGTAAAGCATGGAAAAGGAAAAAAACTGTCTTTCTCTTTTTCCAGACAGAGCAATTAAAGTACAATACACCTGAAGCATTTGATACTCTGTCTTCTTTTTTTGTTTTTAAAAGCTTTACTCTTGCAACACAAACATACCCTAGAAGAGGCTTCCAGACAAGGAGCCCACACAGACCTCTCCCTTAGAACAGCTGACTGGCTGTAGTGAGTTCCTAACCACAGATAATGCTCTGAGATAATTACATGGATGAGACGTGACTGTTCAAAATCTCACCTTAGGGGTTTAGCCGCTAGTCTACATTTTGAAATAAATAATGGTAATCTGGCCTTCTTAACAGGTTTTCTCATATAAGCTCTTCACTTACCTAATGAAATCTTTTGGACATAATAGCATGATCTGTCCCACAAAGTTTTTTGTTGTATTTTTTCCCCCTGTCCTGCTGAGGTGGAGGAGACAGAGAGCAGTTTGATGGGCACCTGATGATGACCACAACTGTTGTTTATATTTTGTTGAATAATAAAAATACGCTTTCTAAAGCACCAGCACTAGGATATGATTCCTGTCCAAAAGAATTTGCAATACAAAGGACAAAATAATAATATAAGCCACATCAGAAGACAATGCAAAGAAGATGAATAAAGAGGGTTTTCTTCAGTTTTGTTCTGGGTTTTTTTGTTGTTTTTTTTTTTTTGTTTCACCCTTGAGGAGGCAAATGTAGCCACAAATACAACACAACAAAATGTGTTGCTAATGACAGTGTTTAAGTCAGTGATCCAAAGTCTGGAGATAAAAATTTATAGTACAGTCATTTGAAACAGTGAATTAACCTGCCTCCTACACAGAAAGGATCCAGAGCATCTGCCCAATCATTCCAGAACTGGAAATCTCTCAAGGCCAGGAGGAGCTTCACCACCCAGCAGAGGCCACTGCCTGAATGCCATCCACGTTGTGGGCTGCAGTACAAGCTCTGTCAGGGATGAGCAGCTACAACACTCCTGCTCTACTGAGACATCGAGTTCTGCAGCAAAGGCCTTGTCTGGGGCATCATGGTAACAAAACCCAATGATGTGACCTCTGTGATTCAGTGACCATCTGGAACAGGCTCTCCGGTTGCAGTGTCTCTGAATATCCCAAGGTGTTGCTGGTCTATGTGTCCAGTGCACACTTCCCTTGAGAAGCTATTTTAGTTTCAATCTTGAGGAAAATTTATTGATTTTAAATGTATAGTTCTATAAACTTAATTCTTCCCATACATTTGCATATGAAAAGCTACAATTATGCTACAAGGCTACAAAGCCAGTGAAAAGCTATAATTATGGATAACTCTTTCCTCAAATTACATTTTCACTGGCAAACCTGCCAGCCACCCTTTTATCACCAGGGTTTGAACCTATTGTTTAGGGTTCTATGAATTACTAGTCGGATTTCTTCCATGACATACATGCAAATATTTCTAATTAAATCTTTTTAATGCAATAGTACTAGTCATGTATTTCATGAGGAAATATAAAGAAGTGTCTTCATATTTCCAGTTGGGATTAAAAAACTTGACTGTGTCATAATATCATGATACCTGATTTCCACACCAATGCTAACTATCTTGGCATAAACATTAACCCAACTATAACAATCCGGATTTAACTCCCAAAAGTTAATGAAGTTATTTCTGTAGATAAGACCTATATATTTTATAAATTAAGACCAGTTATAATTTAAATCACATTCTTATTCAGTTCTTTTCCCAAGGAACAAGTCGAAGTAAGTTTCTGTCAAGGCAACCAGAACTAATTTTAAAGAACAAGTCACTTTGTCCCTCTCAAACTGATTAAATTTCAGACTCCCTTTCTTTTTATCATTGCACCATAAAGAATTAATACACACTACAGCATATGAGATGAAATCCCCTTAGAATTCAACACCTAATGCAATATCATGTTTGTCCTATTTTCACCAGCATGAACAGCTATTGTGTTACATACCTAATATTTTCTAACATTTTTATTAATTTTATATGGTACTTGCAAAGTACACAAAAAGCTAATGGTGGGTTTGTAATAAATGGCTGGGACCAACTGCTCTATGTATATCTGTACCATATAGTTGGTTAAATATATTGTACTACAGTCCATGATATTACTGTCATATACATATATACATATATCACACATATATATATCATTATATATATATAATTCTTGCACAGTTATACTGTTGACTGCAATATCTGTTTATCTCAGGTTCTTATTTTGAAATATCCAATATGTACAGCAATGGGAAAATAATTTATTTCTATGATAAGGCAAAGATTGAACAGCCTAGTTTCCTTCATTCTCCTACAGTAATTAACAGAGTGACATGACTAAAAAAAAAAAAGAGGTAAAAGAAGAAACATTGTGCTGAGTTTGTCTGGGTATATTTCACCTGACAAGTCAAAATGTCTGAAGCAGATGATTAAAACTATTCTATTGGTATGGACCATGGCACAAAGAGAGAATGACCTCTGAGAATATATTATTTCCCTGATAAAACTGTTGATAATATGTTAAATTTCTTTAATGTCAATTATAACAGACTTTGAAGAAACGTGTTTAAAGTTCACTTTAGGTTACACATAAGCTGTTATCAAAGGTGGTTTTTAGAAGATGATGTAACAAAGAAAAATATAGAAATCAAACCTGGTTACAGAGAAAATAATATATCAAATGGTGCTGATACATAAGAAATTAATATTTTGTATTCTAGATCAAACTGTAAGTCCTGTTACCAATTTCATGTACGCACATATTCTGTATGCAAAAAGCTAAATTTTATGATCAACAGATGACATAATTAGGCCACTTTGCCTGTATAATAGGTGAACTGGTATAAAAATATATGAAGATATGGATAAAAACTCTCATCTGCTCAATGAAAACAATTTTAGTTAAAATATGGTCATGCTAAAAACATGCTACTGTAGATTATGGTGTGCATCTGAACCAAAACCCACTACAGGCAGTAGAGGTGCTCGGTTATTCAGAGTTAAAGACATTTTGAAGTGTTTAGTGTAAGTTACAAGTTGAAGGAAAAAAACTCTTTTAAATATTTACCTTTCCAGGTAATAACGCCTTACAGAAAATTTATCAGTTTCAGATTGTAAGAATCCTATTTTTTCAGAGGACAGAATGGTCAGTATTGTCAGAAATTACCATTTTCACTGACAATGTGATTACACTCAAGTTTTGAGAAAATATTCCGGAACAGTAAAAATCAGAAAACCTATGTGTTTATGCATATGCATACACAGCTATAGCTATGAGTAAAGAGTAAAATGGGCCTCTCCTCCTCCTCTGACCTTAGTGTTCCCTGTGTTTTCCCCATTTGCCTTTCCTTAACCAGGCTTTCCTCATCAGAGCTGAGAGACCACCCAGTAGCCTCTTCCAGCTCTTGGGCACCTGAATTCTGCACAAAAGTGTGAAAACTATACAAATATGTGTCTCTTTTTACTCTCCTTTGACATATACAGATACAGACAGTATGTTCTTCACATAAATATATGCAATTTAAAAAAAAAAAAAGGAAAGGAAATAAAATGCACACACTAGGAGACTTATCCTACAGAAATACACAGCCATATTTACAGCATGGAAACAAAATTGTGAAAAAGACATATGCATAGTCATTGAACCTGTTCCATGTCATAGCCCAGTCAGTGACACCTGGGAGCCAAACTGACACGGTTTTACATTTTTATTGTCTGATTCTGTATCCTACATATTTGTACACAGCAATAGTTTAGGTACCTTGGCAGACAAAGTTCCAGTTCACTGTCAGACACATGCCTTTAGCAAAGGTTTATTTCAAAATGAACAAGGTGTGAAATTAAGAGTTCTGTAGAAACAGATCACTCCAGGTGATTACGTCCATAAATTCCTTTTTTAACAGTACATATTTCATTCCATCCAAAGTCAGAACTAAGCTAAAATGTCCTATCAAAGTGGTTCACTGGTATTTTGCATTTTATGAACTGTCAGTGTGATAAAATGTAAAATCAGAAACACATATATAACTATATATATATCTCCAGTGGGATGGAAAATCTGCAGAGAAAGCACTGAAAAAAAAAATTAGAGAGAATGACAGGAAATATAAAATTGAATGAAGTATGCTGTTAGTAATTTTTGCTGTTGACCCAAACCTATTTCTACTCCTACTGGCTTTCTCTCCTTTCGTCTAAAATTAAAAGTAAAACTGTTATTGATAGTAATTTCCCATTCCACACAGCTCACTGCTGGATGCTACAAACGGCATGAGACAGCATATCTGAGGTCTCCTGGAGTCAGAAAGCTCACCTTGTGCTGACAGCACAGAGCAGAGATCTGCTCCCTCTCTCCACGTGGTGACTCCTCATGGCCCAAGGGTTTTACCACCCAGTAAAGAGACACCAAAGGCAGCTGCTGTGGGGTGAGGGCTCTCCAGACACTTCCACAGGGGGCTGTGCTGGGGGTAGCTCAGTGCATTGGCGAAGCATCACCAGTGTTTTCTAGGAGAGCTCCAGCTCACAGACTTCATGTGCTGCTTTAGGCTCTGTCAAGTCTGGCCCTGTAATCTGTGAGCCATAACTAAACCCTCCACGGTCCTGCTCAGCTGCACCCAGTAGGTGTCAGGTGAACTAAAAAATCTGTCCCCACATTTAGGCAGCATAATCTCCGTGTCAGTAAGTAGAAGTATTTCCTGAAATACAGCAACATTTTTATTCTTATGGCAGAGTTAAACATACTCCCATACAAATCCCCTGAAATACAGGTTCACATAGCTTTCTTTCTAAAACAAAATATGATTGTTTACCTCTCTTTTCCAACTGCACAGCCCCGTATATCCTTTGTAACTTGGCAGACACATAGAAATGTCATTAATTATTTCTGATGGCTGACTATACTATTCTGGACTATAAGACAGAAATATTTTCCCTCAACAACTATTTTCTCCTTACCACACTTTCCCTAATAGGAAAATAGTATGAAGCCAAATTAAATGAGTTTACAAGATAAGCAACTGCGGATGGTATTTGGCTGTGTCATGGTCATTTGTGCTGATCTAAACCTAGATTAATTCCATAATCATGTTCTGTGGTGAGGCAATATCAGTCTCTGGAATTTCAGCTGAGCACAGACTGTCAAAGTGAGGCATGACTGGGAGAAGAGTTATTGGGGCAAATCATATCCAGAGACTTTAAGAGCAAAGAAATAATGAAAAATGTTAACATCAAACTAGAGGGAGAGAAACACAAAGTAGTTGAGGTTTAAGTAAAGTTTCATTTAAAGGGTTCATTTTGTCCTTGGAAAAAAATTGCCCATCTACTATTAAATGGCAAAAAAAAATAAATCTTTTTTTTAGGATTTTCAATCTGACTTACAGAAGAACTACAAGAACTAAAATAGATACTTTAATATAGGAATATTCCTGTCTAAATTTGCCAATCAAAAATGTATAGAGAGTTTAAGATAAGTGTAACAAAAAAATCTCCAGACACAAACTTGTGAGTTTTATCTGAACCGAAGCTCTGAAAAATGACTCATCACTCTAGCTTATTTACAAATGTAGAAAACATTCCTACATATATAAAATCTGTACAAGTTAAAAAAGTAATTTGCAAATGCTTTTTTGTATCTTAGAAAGCTCAAATAAAAAGCAAATCTCAAATTTGTTTTATGATGTAATTGTAACTCAACACATATCAACTGAATTATATCATGAAGAAAGCATGTCTTATTTCTCACATTGAAGCCTGATCCAACCCGGCACCAGTTTCAACATACTTTTCTGTTTAGATATCATTTGTAAGAGCAATACATTAATTTGTTATTATGTAGACCTATTTTCAACCCAGAAATAATTTTTATTGAGAACTTCAATAAATGTTGAAATGTTTTCACGACTCTGTCTGATATTATTTTGTTGGACTTTTTCCTTCCATATGACTCAAAATCAAACACTTTACACATCTTTAAAATCAAGGCTAGGCATTTTTTAAGCTTTTGTGACACACAGCAAACATATATTTGTTATATGTCCAGATGCCAAAGCAAGTTGAGTTCTCTTCCAAAAAAAATAAATAAAATTATAACCTTCTAGAAGTTACCCACATAGCTCACCTAAACACAGCTTTCCCTGACATGATAAGCATCTGGATCAAAAAAAAAGAAATTCAAAAATCTTCATGTGAACTCTAAGTCACAGTCATTCCTTGAAAGTCTTTGTACTTTCTTCTCCCTGGTGGGAGAAAACAGCAATGGCCCTCAGAGTTCTCCTGGAGCTGACTAAAGTAATGCTTGCCCTTAAAGTCTGAGTACAAGCAAGACTTCTTGATTCCAATAAAAAACAGCATGAAAGTAGGAAGACATCACTTAATACCAGCTGACAACACGAGTTTTGCAAGTAAAAGGACATTTTATAATTTATTTTCTTTCAGATTCCTTTCTTCCACTTTAAACATTGGGAGAGCTGGATTTATACTCCAGTGTATAGTAATAGCTAAGAAGTAATTGTAGAACAACATAGAAGATGAACAGCATACCCAGACACAAGCACTAAAAATTGGGAGAAATCTACTGAAATGGTTTGTACACATAAAGTGACATTCTTCAGTGCCCTGCTCTACTTCCAGAAGGAATTCCTTCTCACTTTCCAGAGTCAGCTGTCATCAGCTGTGGATCTTTTAGCTCGGCACACCTTCTTAATTCCTTTTTATCTGCAACTGCTCCCTCTCTTGTAGGGACCTGGTATTTTTATAACCTTTTAGTTGTTTTGTACTAAAGACATAGAATTTTGAGTTTCCAGCATTCCTCTGACTTTTATAGAGCAGTTTTGACTTAATCTTCAAATTAATGTTGAGGGAATCTAACTTCAGTACAGTGAGTTCCATACCTGCTGGCTGAATAAGAAACTCAGGCTCCTAACTCTCCTGATCCAACTGCAAGGATGTCAGATGGTCAAATAGGCCAAAATTTAGATAATTAGAATTTCTTGTTCATTAGTACTGTAACATTAGTATTCAAATGCTGTTACATACATCCATGATATTTAAATAGGGCTTCATATCGACACAGGAATTCAAATACCAGTAGGTATAAATGTTAAAGGAAAAAAAAACTTTTACCCTCCAGTATAAAAAGCATTTTTTTAGTATTAATAATTTTAAAAGAAATACGTGGGGCTGAAGAAAGGACAGTGTTCCTCAGAAGCTAAACCTAGTAATGTCTGCAAGTATTACAGCACAATTTTCAGTCCTTATTATGTCAAATTTAGATCTTTTCGTATACTTCTTAAAAGTAATAAGGATTGATCATTCTTATTCCTTTTTAAGATAGTAAATTGCTATTTTTTGCTTTATTTAACTACCTCTATTCTGATCTTCATTCCCTTCCTTTATGCTGTAGAGCTTCAAAAGCCAATTATATTGAAAAGACTTTTCTAAAGCTCTGTCATATTCAGTTCCTCTTGCAATTTAAATATCAAAGTCAGATTGTATTTCCAGCTTTCTAAGTGGACTTCTGCTGAAAAATTGGGGGTACAATATGAAGCATAAATGAATAGTGATCTCATACAGTATGTTTTGTTGACTTATTGTGCTTCAAATGCCTTCATAATTTGTAGTAATTTATTTTGTACACTACAGAACAGATACAGAATAAGAGAGGTGGCCTTACCATTTGTGATACCTAGTGAAATTGTCTGTATAGTATTCTCAGAAATCTCAACCCTACACTATTTTGTGCTGTTATTAGAGTTGTTCCAAGGTGGTGCTGATTACTATGAATGACACTGTCATTTCTCTCTGCTGTTCTGATACCTAACAATCCAAATACAAAGGCAGAAAAAACATACTGATTTGTGAACTTGATATTTTGACTTGTCACTCTCAGTCCAAAATATAGAATATTTCTGAAGCTTGTGGCATTTTATTCCATCTTAAAGAGCTAGGCCTTTTCATCTTTCAGAAAATTTGTGCAATCCCAGCACAGGCTGCCTGAAGAATGGATTGATAGAAGCACTGAGGAGGGAATCCTGGAGGTGTTGATAGATAAGAAGCTCAACATGACCTTGAAGTGAGGTATAGCAGCCCAGAAAGCCACCCATATCCTGGCCTGCATCCAAAGCAGTGTGGGCAGCAGGGGAGGGAGGGGATTCTGCTCCTCTGCTCTGCTCTGCTGAGACCCCACCTGCAGTGCTGCCTCCAGCTCTGAGGTCCCCAGCACAGGAAGGACATGGACCTGTTGGAGCGAGTCCAGAGGAGGCCACCAAAATGATCAGAGGGATGGAGAACTTCTCCCATGAAGACACGGTGAGAGAGTTGGGGCTGTTCAACGTACAGAAAGGAAGGTTTCAGGGAGATCTTTTAGCAGCCCTTCAGTGCTTAAAGGGGTCCTACAATAAGAGGAACAGAATAACAGTGACAGGACAAAGGGGAATGGCTTCAAAGTGGAAGAGAGTGGGTTTAGATTAGATATTAGGATGAAGTTTTTTACAATAAGGCTGATGAGACACTGACACAGGTTGCCCAGAGAAGCTGTGGCTGCCCCATCCCTGGGAATGTTCAAAGCCAGGTTGGATGGGGCTTGGAGCAATCCGGTCTAGTGGAAGGTGTCCCTGCCCATGGCAAGGGGTTGGAACTAGATGGTTTTTAAGGTCCCCTCCAATCCAGGCATTTTATCATTCTATGATAATTGCATAGGTAACAAAATAGCTTGATTTTTTCTGGATAGAGTAGGGCACTACATAGCTGAAATACAAAGCAAGAAAATATGTTCCTGCTGAAATTGGTGATAATTCTACATTAACTATAAAGGAGGCAGATTGGAGTTCTGAATTGTAATGAATCTTGGCCCTATGCTGTTCAAGTACAATGAAATCTCTGAAGAAAGGGAAAAAAAAACAAATCAAAGCAATATTTTTTTAAATTTATTTTATTCCCACATACTCTTGAACAAAGAACTGAACAGCCCCGAGCACGCACTTCAGACATAAAGCCCCAGAAGTAGCTGGCAGTCTACCACTAAAATTTACACTCAGGGATGCTCTTTTCACAGCTACAGAAATTTTCAAAATAATGGAGTGATAATGCATGTAATACTTCTCACCTCCTTTCTATGTTTTATGACACAGTCATGCAACAGCTTGATTTACTCAAGACTGTTTTTTAATATCTGCCTGAGGTGGATAAGACCTTGCAACACAAATGCTCTACATAAACCTGGTCCACCTATTTAAGAATCTTCCATGCACGTATGGAAATCTCCAGATGTTATCAAATCTACAGGTTTAGTGCCAGGACTCTGCCTGGTTCCCAACGTTGTGCCAGTCTTACTGAAACAGTCCATGGTCTGACAAGAGTGATGAATATTTCTGGTCAATGGCTGGATATTTCTCCAAGATTTCTCCAGCACCATGTTTTAATGTTTCAGGTAATGAGCATTATGATATTCCATCATTACATTTATGTAGGAAACCTTATAAAAACCAGCAATTCAGCTTCAGCATTTTAATATGTGTACATGTTGTGAAGCCATCTTCTGAACTGATCGATGGTACTCAGTGTTCCATGAGCATGCTTTGTTACATTTACTGTTTCTGAGACCTTTGAAAAAACATGTTGTTTAAAGTGCCATTTTTTAGAGACAGCTGAGAGGGAGGGAAAAATGAAAGAACAAATAATGTCATTAATTTTCAGGCTCTGTAACAATACCTTCTGTACACATTTTCAAAATGTTCACCCCTCCAGTGCCTTTACACTGTTGCTACAGCCAAACTCCTCATTTAGGGATATTTTGGCAGCAACTGATTTAGAGCTAACAGAACCAGGCAGTGCTTTACAAGGCTTTTTCAAATATTAATATGAAATGTATTTTACTTACTACTGCAGTTTTCCTTCCAGGCAGGTTAGCACAAAGCTTAGCCAAAGCTAATTTAATTTCAGGAACTCAGTCTAGAGGGACTGGGAGGTGATCCCAGGGTGGATTCATGACAACACATTAAGAAAGGGTAAACTGATTGTGAACATAAAACAGATTTCAATGACAAGCAGTCAAGCTGTCTTGGGAAAGAGAATTTTAAGGCCATATTTTTTCACCTTAGCTTATTTTGGTTTATCCTAGTCTGAAATACAATTTAAAACCAACACAAAATAAAGAAACATCAAGCATTTTTTTTTTACACAGACTTTCTGCTAACATGGAAAGTACTGTTTCCAGTTCTGGGCTCTCCAGTGCAAGACAGACATGGACATACTGGATAGAGTATAAAAAAGATGACTGAGGAACTGGATCACCTCTCCTGTGAGGAAAGGCTGAGACAGCTGGGACTGTTCAGCCTGGAGAAGAAAAGTCTTGGGAGGGAACTCAACAATGCATACAATATCTGTAAAAAGGGTGTAAAGAAGACTAAGCTGAGCTCTTCTCAGTGACAAGACAAAACACACTGGCACAAACTGAAATAAAGGAGGCTCCATCTGAACATAAAGAACCTCAGTGCTCATTCTGAGCACTAACACAGGTTGCCCAGAGAGGTTTTGGTGTGTCCAGTTTTGGAGGTACTCAAAAGCCATCCAGACTAAGGCTTGGGCAATTTTAAACACTGCTTGGATCAGGGTGCCTGGACCAGGAGTCTTCCAGAGGTCTTTTCCAACCTCAATCATTTTTGATTCTATAGTTCTCTAAAATGGTATGGAATCAAACTAGACTGTGGTGATTCCAGGTGATACTGTTTTGCCTCTCTTTTAAAGAACTTAGAAGTAATGCATTGCTCTTCAAGTAGAAGGTTGTCTTTTTAACAGACTACTCAATTTCTTATTTCACATTTCAAAGGGAACAACTATAAAAGAAGAAAAACATGTATGTGGCCCTAATGACATGTAAGTTTGGCATTACAAACTTTTGACTTTCTTTGTAGTCCTACAGAAACAACAGTCTTTAATGGTACCAGGCTCATTGTGAGCTTACAAGAAATCAATATTTGATAATAGTGAAACTACTGGCCAATAAAGACTATAGGAAATTTCTTATTTCCTTATTTTAAGAGAAATAAGGTGCTAGTTTCTTGTACAGAGCATGGCAGTACATACACAAAAGTAATTTTGTTTAAAAATATTATGTTTTCCATAGAACTCAAATGGAATCAGTTTTTGGATAACAAACCCTGGTAAATTTTTTATGATGAGGCTTCTCAAAGGCCACCTACCTGAAGCTCCTAAGTATTGATACTCAAGGCTTGATAGTCAGTAGAAAACTAGTGGGAAGAGATTTTTTCATGCTTCCCTGTCAAACCCCTACTAATTTAAATGATAAATTCTGTGCAAAGCATTTCCTAGTTCATTTTAGGAGCAAAAAAAACCTGCTCACATCATACATAGACGCCACTCGCACTGTCCTCAGGCTCAAGCATTTTGCACAGCCAGAGACTTGAACAGCTGTGTCCTTCTTGGGGGGGTTCTGTCTGTGTGAACACACTCCTTGTAATAACAGCAGCAGCAACAGCTTTAGCTTTTTTGGAAACCATTGCTGGTTTAAGTTTAGTTGCGTGGGGAAAAAAATAAAAAACTTACCCAAGAGAGCTGGGAAGTGGCTGTGCCCCTCCTGCTTGCCCTGCCTGTGTGAACTACCTCACTAACTGCTGTACCACATCCCTGTTTGCCTCCTCTGGGTCACTAGCGCTCCCAGCAGCCTTTAAATCCCTCATGGATGGGCTGGGTTCTGCCCCCCAGTCAGCTGATTGGCCTCCCAGGAGACCTCCAGCAGCTGTTTAAATCGTAGTCTCAGGGATTGTTTTCAGAAGCAGTCTAGTCTGTTGTTTTTGAGGAACTGCTCTTTTCATAGTGTAGTCCTGTGAAGATTGATTGTGTCTGTATAGAGTACTGATTGTGCTCTGTATGTTTATAATATAATTTAATCCAACGATTTTTTCAGCCCTCTGCAATTTTTGAAGTTTGAAATACCCTTTAAAATATATGCTGTAATTTCAAGCACACTTTCTTAAAAGTATGGATTAAAGAAAATCTTCATAAACAAAATCCTGAAAAAACTTTGCTACATTCAAGTGTGTTTTTCCAGTCAAAAGGTTCTTGCTTCATTAAGGTTTATTCCATGGTTTTGGAAATGCATTCTAGGGTTCATGACAATCCTAGAGTAGATATAGCTGCCTTACACATCTGAAAAAAAAATTTTAACTTAGCAATTAGCAGCAGGTGACAGAGCTTACGTTCAACTGGTAAGCATAGGCTGGTTAGTAATGATTTTACCACAGCTTGTTCATTAGTTAATGCTGACTTTTAGAACCAAAAATTTCTCTCAGGCATATCATGACTTCAAACACAGCAGAGACTTTATCTGATGTTTGTTACCCTTTTTTTGGAATAACAAGAAAAGAAGAATTCCTAAGAATAAACACTAAACAAATGATTGAAAGAGTTGTGTTCAAGTCTCTGTATTTCGCAGGTTATAAAAACAACTGAAGTCTGTAAATGCCATGAGAGATGGGAAGACTCTCCTCCTACTGGGCAAATGGTTGGTTTTTCTAAAGGGGAATTAGTATCTGTTTTGACTTCTAGTTTATTTCTCTTGCTGTGGAGTGCCTTCTATTCATCCCAACCCAGAGCATATTCCAGAAATTTCAAGAATGTGTTTGTATGATGGGAAAACTACTTTTTTTGTAGTCATTGTAACTAGTGCAAAAAAGAAAACTATATCCACAGAGAGAAGTTTCAGCTGGTGAGGGGACAGTTTCAGTAACATGCCAGATTTTAAATTTTGGGTTTTTTGAGTTTTTTATTTGTACTGAAACTTTGGATCATGGAAGAAAAGTCCTCAAAAATCAAAAAATAGTTTATAATGATATGATTATTTGTGGTGCCTTAACTTTTTCTAAAATTGCTTACTCTAGAATGACTTCATAAATATTTACTGTCATACTTCGCAGCTATCCAGGTGACATGTGTTGTAATGAACAGGATTTCTGGAACATATTATGAGCCCTAAATAGATGAAAGGGGCATCATGTTGACACAATCACTTGCACTTATGAACTGTAAAAAAAATATGTTAAAAAGAGAAATTGGAAACTCTTGAGAAATGCTTATAGAAGGAATATTTTTCTAATAACACTGTTACGAAACCAAATTAAAGAGGTGGAATGCAGGTAAGTGTTAGACCCACAGCACTCACCATACTAGAAGCAGTATTTCATATAAGAAAATATGCAGTAATGTCATAAGATGTGCAGTATATTTACTTCTAACTATTTAATATCCCCAGTGATGTGTTTTACCAGGATATGTAGCTATTGTTGAGATTAACTCATTAATCTACAGTAGGAAACAATTTCTTTCCCTTCCTGTTCAGCTGTAAACTGGAAAACACTTGAGAATCAAGAAAAAAATACTAAAAAGAGGGAAAAAAAAGAAAAAAAAGTTCTAAAATGTGTTGTCTCCATTTTTCATAGCAGTATAAGAAGGGCCATATTGAGACCATTTCAAAGATAAAAAGGATATTTGATTGAATGTTAAAAATATTCTTCCCCCTTGCCTCTAAAAAATTCCTATACGTAAATCTCTAGGCCTTCCCAAATTGGCAAAAAACGCATACAGCTCACCTTTCATCCTTTTGCAGATTAATTTTAAAAGTAATGGAGACTTGTTTCCTTCCATCCTTGGCATAACTGCTTTGTGCACCAGCCCTGGTGACACACAGTGATGTTTGCACCAAACAGATACAAGGGAATCCCATCACCTGCCCTGACCTTGGTACAGTGAGGCAATGGAAGCAACACGACATCAGGGAATCATATCATGATTATTTGATTACCAGTAGCCTCATCCACTGCAATGCCAATGGTGTTAATAGAAGTTCCTTCAGTTGATGTCCAAAAGCCTTTGGAGAAACTCCTACTTTATTCTACTAAAGCTATCAAATTCCACCCATACTGTTCCAAAGCAATTAAGGGACAGATGTACTTTCAGAAATACAGGATTGTACCTTTTTAATTGTAGTTTTTAACATATGTCTTCTAGCCTCCCACTTTCTGAAACGGAGAAGATTTACAAAACCTGTAGCTACCTTTTGGATCTAAATTTTTTTGAACTTGCTAAGTAGTCACTCTTTGGTATTACATAAAACCAAAAATTACTAAATCAGGTGTGGTTATAATCATGCAAATCACTGACTGACACTGATTAGTCAATGTCAAGCTCCTATTATAAAGGAAAATACTCAGCTGGATGCTATTCCTACTCAACACATTTACAGATTGTGTTATCATAGCTAATATTTTCTGTATATTCATAGCCAATAAAGAGAAAATTGCTGGCAGATGAAGGACATGAGCAAACTGATGGTGAACCACAGGTCAGTACTTTCATTATGAACAGATTACAGAAAAGTTGCCCCTGGGAGATGATACTCGATAGACTTCTAGCTTTCCTGAGACCCATTATTTCTTCAATGTAGAGAGAAAAGGATACATATTTTCATATTTTCCACCTTATTCTTTTATCTTCTTTTGATTTTGACAGCTGGAGATAATTGTCAAAAGTTTTCAAGTCCGTCCAGCTTTTTTTTTGCTTCCAAATTTTGGGTTTTTATTGACTCTTCATTTGAAAGTGCTCATTGGCTTATCACTGTGTTCCCCAGATTGTAAATAGTACCATGAAAAATAGTGCTATACTACTTTCAAAGTAAGCATGAATTTATTTTTTATATCTAAAATGTAAGTATTAAAAATAAGGAGATTATAGAGTTATTTAAAGATGTGCAATTAACAATCAAACATGCTTAATCCTCTTTTATTATTCTGAACTTTAATACTTGAAATCCTTTTGAAATTTTCTATATGAATGGCATGATAATGGTATATTTGCATATGGTTTACATAAGAATTGAAAACAGGATTTACACACAGAAAAAGCTCTGAACATTAGAGAGGAAAATAGAGGGCCTTAATATTGTTTCACACTTGATACTAGAAGTGTAAATATATAAAGTCAAGCCCCAGCATAAATAACTGAAGTGAACATACCAATATTGCTAAACCTTTAGCTGCAAAACATCATTACAACTATTTGTGAACTTTCAAATGGTAAACACATATGCTTAATCACTCCTTGAATTACTTTAATGTATGTCTTGACTAACATTTGTTAATGGCTCAGAAAATTGCTCGTTTGCCTGTGCAAAAGATAAACTATATTCAGCACTGAAAGACCTGATTTTTAAACTGCTCACACTGCTGTAAATTGGTAATTCTAATAAATCAGAGAAATAATGCTGATGTAGACCCAGTTGGTAATACCAACAAGTTTAACAAGACTTTCTAAATGTAGAAATATTCTTCATTATTTACATACAAGAAGAGGTCAGAAAAGACAAATGAAGAGCAGAACTGGACTGTCTCCTTTGTAAGATGATGATTAATCATCTACATTATGGCTGAAAGATGAGAGACCTCAGTTTTACCACTGAGGATTTTCTGAGGTTTGGATGAGGAAATATCCCCTACAGTTATCACATTTTAAAAACTATTAACTGGGTGATAAAGACTTTTATTATATACGTATGTGTTGCAAGGGAAATAACAGTAGTAAATAACAGCCTATGAAACAGATTTTTGATTCATCTTCCTTTGACCTGTGCAATCCTACAAAAATCCAAATACTGAACAGTATCAAATTCAACATTTTCTACCAGTGAGACATAACCACAAGCTGGATGACAGTTGAGGTGTTCCCTTGCTTCTCTTTCCTTACTAGAAGTGCTTCACACAAACTGCTGATCTTCTCCCTCCCCTCATTTCAAGCTATTGAAGGTAAAAAAATAAGGTTGAACTGAACCCAAAAATGTCATGTAATCCATCCCTGTGCTGCAGAGAGGTCCCAGCTATATTTTGTTAATCCTGAAATGTCTATCTGGCATGTTTTTAAAGTTTGAGAGTGAGGTTGACTTTGCAGCTTTTCTGTTTCAGCTTTTAATTATCATTAGAAAGATTTTCATCAAGTCCTCTCTAAAACTTTCTTATTGATTTTTAAAGCCACTACTTCTCATCTTATCCTCCACTGGCACGGAAATAATTTTGCTTTTACAGTGCTCTTTATAGGTATTTGAAGATGACTATGACAGAACACCCTTCTCCTTTCTCTTTGAAACTTCTTCTCCAATTTCATTGGCCATATTTTCTGTAACTTTTATAGTTCTTGGTTTTCTTCTCTGGATGTTCTTCAATTTGTCCACATATTTTTCTTGAAGTGGTGAGCTCCAAAATAAACAATGTTCTGAGCCCTCAGATTGAAAGATTACTTTGCATATATACAGAATGCATGGATATGCTTACATTCCTTTTTTTTGTATCCCACAAGATATGCTTTTTTTGAACATCGTCAAACAGTTAACTCAAATTCAGTTATCCTCTATCATATTACATTTATTTTTTCCCTGTGATTTCCATCACTTTTCATGGTAATTTCTAATTCTGTGTCCTCTAGTGTATTCACAGTTCCTCCTGACTTTGGGTCATTTATGGAGTTAATAATTGTATTCCATCACCTAAATAGCTACTGTAAATACTGACCAGAGTCAGTCCAAAGACAGAGCTCTGAAAAGCTCCATTTAACACTCTCTTTTAGAATGAGCCATGGATAACTGCTTCCCAAAGTAACATTTTCTTATTATCTTTCCCAAGGTAGTTTCATCTACTTCCATTCCTCAGTTAGGAAGGTATCACTTCAAAGAGTAAATAATTTATAATAATTTAAGAAGTCTTTCCTACTGCAAAGATGCATGACAGCTGCTGTTTCTCTCCTAAATAGTCTGGTCCTTATCCTGTCAGAAAGGACACTTTGAATTGTCTAAAGCTTCTATATGTTTCTTTAAAATCTCCTCAAATTTCAAGTACCTACAAAGAATTTTGAGTGAGTGATAGAGGGATGGAATTTTTCCAATCATTAAAGGCAAGCTAAGGTGTCTAATTTTTTCCACATTGCCTCCCCGCTTTTCAAAGATACACATTGTATTCTGCCTTTTTCTATTTTGTCTTCTCTTTCTCACTTGTCTACACTTTTAAATTACTACCAGTTCCAGGTTGCTTCAATCAGTTCTTTAAGTAGCCTAAGATGAAATTTTCTAGACTCAGCAATCTGAAACATTTAATTTCCTTAAACCTCTCACCTGATCTTCTGTTTCAGAGTGAGCCTGACCCATTACTGCACAAACGCATAGATCTTTCTTTACAAGCACTGATACAAAAGGTATTAGACACTTCAGAGTTGTCAGCATCACCTTTCTCTTATTGCTCTGCTGCAGACCAACTACTTGGTTCTTGTCTTAGTAATAACATAAATATTTCTTGACATGCTTGATATTAGTTGCATTTCTGTTTGAGCTTTTCTATTTTGTTTCTAGGTGGGGGTTTTTTTGGTTCTTTATATTCATCCTTTGCAACTTGACCTGATTTGTTTCTTTGCTGACATAATCTTCTTACATTTGAGCTTGATACAGAGCTCTTGGTTTCCTTAAATTAAATTCTTAATGCACATTTTCCCTTTTCTCTGCACTAAAATAATTTGTAATTATGTTCTCACTATGATTTTTTTTGAGGAACACTCAGATCTATACAATTTTTCCTCTCCTCAGAGGAACTATTTTTCCTTCCATCTATGAGTTTACTAGGATGATACAACTCAATGCTTTTCACGGTTATAAACTAAGCAGAGAACAAAATCTGTATTCTTACCACACCAGAAAATCTTGCTTAATTATGACTAAACTCAGATTCAACCCACAGAGTCAGCATCTCCCACATTTCAAAAATAAGCTCATTTTGCATCATCACAATGCCTTTCACTGTGATACAATGAGCCTTTTAAATTCTGCAGTATTTTGTCACAGGGAAGATATTCTATTGTGAAGCACAGTTTCCATTTCCTTCCCCTCACAACATAGAAGGTATTTTCTTAGATTTAATTTAAAGTGCTTCAACATATGATAAATATTCTTTGTTCTGGAAAGCTTCATTCTTTCATTATCAGTAATCTTTGTGGCCTAAAGGAAAACACTTTTCATTCAGATCCACTTTCTTTCTTTATGTCTAACTAGGAAAGGAAAAACCTGTGACTGATGTCATTTTAAGCTAAATAAACTTCAACTGAATCAAAGGGAACCCCGTTAGTTGTCACTGACAGCTGAATCAATTTCTATTCACTCACAACTTTAGAATATTATTGCAGTTTGAATTTAATATGTGGTTTACTTCCTTTAATTGCATTTTCTGAAAATTCAGGGGGAAAAAGTTTTGCTATCATGCAAACAAAGCAGCAAGTAAAAAAAAAAATCTGTATTATTGTTTGTTTATATAAACAGTAAAGGATACAGCTTGCAGATTCTTTTTGATATGCAAGTGTTATGGTCATCATAAACAAATAGTTTTTTAAAACCTGAATTTACTATTGTTGCATATTTAGAATACTAACTTCAAATGCATTTCTTTTATCTCTGCCTTTGAAGTTTCCTTTAATTTATCTGGTTTTATTATCAGTCCAGAGCCAAAAGAACACTTCAGGTATGTAGCATGGACTTCAGTGTGCATGTGCTTAAATGCTCTTTCTTAAATAGAAGTAATTCCCTGAGCTGAAATCACGGTGAATGCTGAGAATCCTGATATAACTCAGTTAAATTCTCTATGAATATTTGATGGTTTTTTTGGGCCACTGAGAAAATTATTCTTCAAAGTACATAGTAAAATAGTAATTGACAGAAAGTCTGAAGGGTACAAAAATATCAAGTCAATAGAACTGTCGGTGAACAAAACGTTTCCCATAGTTTTAGTGTCCCTGCTTAAAGGTCATCAATAACTCAAGAAAATAAATAATAACACGTACCCACATCCAACCCATTCACTATCCTTTATACATTATGTGGCTGCTGATCTCTATGATGTCATTTATCTTCAATCCTGAGGAAAGACAGAATAACTCATGAGGGTTGCTGACACAAGGGAGTTATTTCTCTGTTCCTCTCCAGCACAGGTAAATGTCATCACAGAGATCAGCTACTGTTTATATTCACAGAGTAATGGAAACCGCCTTCTGGTTATTTGCACTTTGTTTTTTAGAGAGCTGCCACTTAAATAAATTCTTAATTTATTTCATAATGGTCCCTTTACCCGTGGGTTGGCAGATCTTTAAAGGCACATCACACACTAAAACAAGAATAGTCACCTGCTGGCTAAGGTGTTACACTAATTCTCTGATCCTTCGTGGCATCAAGGAGCCCACCTTTCTTTGAGCCCTGCACTGGCACCTGATTCTCCTGGTTTGAAGACCAATGGGCATCACCTCTGGGGAGTCTGACATTGCTTTGCTTTGTTTTAATCCAGCTTCTTACCCAAACAGTAAGACAACCACTGCAGCTCAACAGCAAAAATTTTCCCTGCTGGACCAAACGTACTGTCAACACCATTTTGCCTACTTGACAAGAAATACTTCTACGATTTTTTGGCAGAGCAAAAGCAGACACAATTTTGTTGTTGTGATTTAAACCATCCAGATAACACTTTAAGAGGCCCATGTGAGCTCTAAAACAGTCTGTTTACGCAGGAGCCTGCAAAAGAGACCATCCAGTGCTCTAAGGCTGCAAGAAGAGATTCCCAGGCACCAGCACAGCCAGGAGGCTGCCTCAGGCTGAGTAACCCATAAAACTAGGACAAGATGAATGATTTTTCTGTTGCCTTCTCCCATTATCTGGCTGTTTCTGTTGGTCTGCCACACATATACCATGTTATAAAATGGAACAGCTCCCTGCTGTTTGGCTACCAAGGAGTCAATTCTTATAACTCTGGCCTGCTGACCAGACATAGCAGTGTTATCAAGTGATGACTCAGTTTCAGATGTCTCAGGAATCCCTTGAACATTATGGTCCTGAATTTACAATTGTTATCATATCCTTTTATTTCAATACTGTTTCACACAGCTGTAATGCAACACTGTCAGCTGGTTGAGCATTTTAATGACAAGCACGGTGAGAGATTCTACCATCAGTCAACATTTTATAGGAAATATTTTATTGAAATATTGACAGACCAATCACACAGCTGTAAATAGTTCATCATCTTATCTGTGGGGAAATGTCAGAGCTACCTCTCTGCATAATGTATCTTCTACACTTCTCATTTCTGACGGTTCAAAAAAAAAAAAACAAAAAAAAAAAACAACAAACCAAGTCAAACTGCATTCTTGACCTCACTTCAGCTGATTTGTACTGTTCTAAAGATCAATAAAACACAAAATTCTGACAGTGGTGAGACATGATTTTAATAACAAATAAAGAATGTGTGAAAGAGACCAAGTCACAGAGGAGTCTGAAGAAGGGAGAACCAGAGTGATGGTATAATCCTGAGGTCAGCTATTGAAATACACACATTAGAGAAAGTGCTTAGATAGTCTGAGGGATAAGTCCAGTAATGATAATTGAAATATGTCTCTTGCTTTTCAATCCCATGCCTTAGCAAAGTTCCAAGGTCAACCACCACGTTACTTGATGCTGAGGATCGGTAACAAGCTTCTGAAAGCATTATTGCAAAGGGGTTAAAACATGCAATCTCTTGTAAGCACTGCAATTTCACTGACACCAGTGAAGTTACATAAGGGATGAGTTATAGAGATAATTTGCAATTCAATGTACCATGTAATTCACAATTTTTTTGAGATGGATTTACTGAGTTCATGTCATCCTGCTAAGGATTCCACAGTATCTGAAATGTCTCATTATTCTCTTCAATTCTAAAAATAAGTCCAAACAGTGTACAGCTGTATCCAATTAGGTACTGAGACATTCTTCTTCCATAAGTAGAGATCAATCCCCAATGCCAATTGCACAATAATTAGCGCAATTATTAAAAAGAATGAAGATGTGCTTATCTCCTGGGGGTTCTTTTTTAAATTTACAGAATAACTTAGACAAATCTTTAAGCCCTTCAAAAGCAAAGTGAATCTTTTAACTCTATCTTTTCCCTAGAAAATATGAGTTTCAGTCTATGACCAAATTTCATAGCATCCATAAGTGGAAACACAATATTTTTAAATTTCCTTTCTCTTAAATTCTCTTACAGCTCTGTACAGCCCTTGCAAAACTCAGCTGGGAGTCAAGTCTTCATTCTTTGAGGTCTACATATTCCACACCACTTAATTTATCCTAAAGTGAAAAGTAATGCAAAGAAATGAATAGCATAGCAAATAGCATAGCAAATATCTGCTATGGGAATTTCCTCTGCATTTTCCACAGGAACAAAACTTGCTCCTCTTACAAGTGAAGATCTGCATAGTGCAACTCATCTATAGATTTCTTGAGATTAACCAAATGTATATGACAATAACTGTTTGTACAGTAAATTAATGTTATCTGACTGAAGGCAATATAGGTAAAAGGAAGAACTTCACTTAAAACCTAAAATTTTAACATTCAAAGATATTAAAAATTCCCAAACTCTGCAAATTATCACAAAAATATGTGATAAGTTTTCTCTTGGATCTGAAGATGAAGTGACTCAAATTTGCTTCCCAAAAGCTTAGCAGGTTGATGTAAGCTCAGACTCAATATTCTCTTTCACAATATGTTCTCTGATCTAGCAGCAATACATTGGAATTAAACTAACTTCTGTGTGTGCCATTTCAGGATTCTGAAAAGCCCTTTGGAACTTTCCTCCTTCTTTTCAATGAGTTCACTGTCTTGTTATTTTAGGGACTCCAAAAAGAATGGTGCAAATATTTGTGCATATTTCCTCCATATATAGGTATTAAAAAAGTGCAACTCAGTTTTTGTGTAAAGCAAATTAATATTAGACAAGTGCAATCAATGTACTAGTTTTTCACAACTAAAGCTAGTTATGAATGCTACTGTCAAGAACACATAGGTTATTTATTATAGTTCCAACTAAAATCTATCCTTCATTATTAGGAATGACACATAAGATAAATTTCCTAAAACTAATGCAAAATATTTTAAATGAGTGATTTGCAAACAAAACATTCAAAGATATAAAAAATTCCCACACTCTGTAAATTATCACAAAAATCTGTAATAATTTATCTAAACCCACAATCTGTAAATTTATCTAGAAAGAGGTAAGATGATAATTTTGAAAGTCTCAACTGGTGACAATTTGCTTCCTTAGACTGTACCAGCCTCGTCCTATGTACAATTAGCTCAACAGATGTTCTACAGTAACTGGGAGATAAACAGTTAACAGCTCTTTAATTATAAATCTATTTCTTGCAACTTCCATTCTTTCGTATTTCTGCTTTTTATAAACAAGTGCAGTAAATTAACTTGTAGTAAAGCACCCCTAGTGAAGGTGTTTCTAACTAAGAAAATCAGAATAACAAATTAATGCTTTGTTCATCAACATTTTACTTTATCGCTGACTAACAAAAATGCACTTGGGGAAAGCTTCTCTATTGCTTCAAAATAGTTCCATAAAAATGCTGTTATTCCTATTCTGCAACAGATCCTAGGGGTTGATTCCCTTCCTCTCAGAGATGTGGTTCTGCAAACAGACGTTTCCTCTCATTTTCAGATTAAGGACCTTTCAAACCCAGACCTCAGTAATATTCTACCAACGTGACAGAAGCTTGGTTTAACAAGTATCAGTGCTGCACCTCACAAGTGAATCAAAACTGTTGTCGACTGCTGTACTTCTACTGATGGCTGAAAGAAATCAATAATTCCTCACAATGCAAAATATGCCTGCTAGCCCAAGGCTACCAGCTCTTGTTTCCCTTGAATTTATAAAATTGCTTTACAGTTACCTCTCTCATCAGAAGAAATATTTTCTACTTTAATTTATATGGAAATAATTTGACCCTTTGTAAGCAACCTGTGTTAACAAGTAATTAAAGGATGTGTGAGCTGTTTCTGAGTCCTATAAAAGATGTGCTGGTAGCCTGTAATGGGCTTTTAGGAGACCTTTCAACTACTGTAGGTGAATGAGATCCTTCAGTGCAGTTTATCCTTAGACCTTTATTCTACAATAGAGAGGGAAGCAAGAACAGTCAATCAGAGACAGTGTTCCAAGTAGAAAATAAAGAACCTCAGGTATAGAGGTGGTTCAAATGGTCTTACAGTAGATATAAAAAATAACAAAATAACAGTGGATGAACAGAAATGAAGGCTGGGGAATGGGATTACTCTATCCTGTTACCACTGGGAAGTACTGGGGAATACCAAGCTGTGAGAGGAATACGGAAAATATGATTTCAGATCAGTGTTAATTGCTATGTACAATTAAGCACTAAAATTTTGAGGTTTGTGGATATGTCACTTGTGTAAGGAAATGTGGGGGAGATTATTATTTTAGAATTAATCAAAGTGTTCTCCTTCTCTTCTTACCTCAGATCAGGTGTTTACAATATGAAAATAAATTAATTTATGTATTCATTGTTTTCTAATGATCCATTGGCATGCTAACACTACCTCCCCACTCCCAGAGAATACATTTTGGGAAGGAAAATCTTAAGTAGCTGCTATAAAATAATATATTTTATGAGTGACCAAAAGGTCATTTTGTAAGCAACGGACGAACTTTAACACTCTTAGTAATATTTCCATGGTTATCTCCAGACTGATATTGTGTCTAGAACCATAAAAAAGAAAGGAATAAATTTATTATTTTCAAGGATTTATCATTTACCTCAATGGGGTACAGATTATACAGAATTCCAAGTGGCACAGGGTACATAATGATGAGAGAATAGAATTCAAGTAAAAATGATTTAAGGTGGATTTTGAGTGAAGAAATGTGCAAGAATATGGCAGGCAGAAATGCAAAAGTGATGGTTCTGGAAATAAGCATTTTAAAGATGGATGGGAACAGGTATCACAACTAATGTAAAATTAGATATAAGATTAGCACAAGTGAAATGTATGAATGAAATAGAATATTATATCACAATAACTATGATTAAAAGTTAAAGTGGAATTTAACTAAAATATCTACAATTTAGAAGGGAAAAGGTCTTTTTGCAAAAGCATTTAAGAAGCCCTTATTTAACAGTGCATGAAGCCACCTAACACTTGAAAGCAGCACACTGGCAATTTTAGTAGTAGTGTCAGGTCACTTATTTCTGCTGAGCATCTTTGTTTTGCTGTTGTTTCAATCACATCTCTTCCTTTCCATTGCCTGAGCAGTTGACAGTATTGGGGTTTCTTTATTCTTAAACTTAATGGCAAACTATCACATGGAAAGTGATGAAAAAGCTCTGAATTTTTAAAAAGGCATCATCATAGGTCATGCTGTCTGGTTTTGCTTTGAGATACCTGAGAAAGAGCAATCATACTAAAAATAAAGAAAAAAAGATTTCACCATGAACAGCAACAAACACTGGCCGAACAAAACAACTCCTACACATATCCCACACCCCTGAGGATGCTGTACAGCTGTGCTCATTATACTTAGAAAACAATCAATCATACTGGTAAGAAAAAGGAAAACTCAACCCTTAGCTTCCGACCTCCCAAGTCTCCAGCACCATCCAAACAAACTGTGCAGATCTTCCAGGTGATGAGACGTGGAGTGGATGCATCAGCTCACTTTATGGGATGGGGTTATTTAGGATCTTTGAAGCAGAAGCCTCTGGAAAATATCCCCTGGCTGAACAGCCATGGCCTCTCTCACACCATGACTTTTTCTCATTTAGCCCCACACTCCCCCCTAGGACCAGCTGAGTTTACCAAGGAGCAGAAAATATGAGAGTGATGAATAACCTGGATCATGGAAAGGGTGAATGAATAGCTAATTATACATCTCTGCAATATCAATCCCAACGAAATCAGGGATCCTACAGGGTGACTTAATGTGCAGATCTGAAGCTTGTGACATTTTCATAAACGTTGGGTCAAAGCATTTCACAAGTGGGAAAAGTCCTTGGTTGGTAAATAACGCATTTCAACAAACCAACACTTCTCTTCAAAGCATTAAGTAACAGATGTTTCACAATGCCATGTTAAGAAACGAGAAAAAAAAAGCTGTCGAAAAAGATGAAGACTAGTGCTATTTATTATCTTAAAAAAGCATATAAAATCAGTTGCTGTGACCTTATGCTGAGAACAGATAATTCATTATTTATTTGTACATATCTGCAAGATAAAATGCCATTAAAAAAAGAAATGAGGCAGTGCAAGTTTAATTCTTAAATACAAATATAAATAGGTGGCAACAATATCTCAACCCTTCTTTCCAGCAGTGGGATAATCAGATGTATAAATGACAAATTGCAGAGTATGAACAAGAACATGTTTGATCTTAAGAGCATAACTTGTCCTTGATCTGGAAATGGAAAATTATATTTACTCATGCTTCAAAATGATAATGGAAGCAATAATGTGCAGAAGCACTGCTACAGATGGTAAAAGTTCTGGAAACAAAGCAAGCAAATGTTTTTCAAGAAAACAGGAATAGTTGTTTCCACAGTTTTACTATTTTATGATAAATGCCTTGAACATGTTCAAAACTATAAATATATAATTTTCAGAACCCATGTTCAGTCGTAAAAATGAAACTTAAATTCTACTCTACAGACAAATTGAACAGTGCAAGTTCTTGTCAGCTCTGAAGTTTTCACTCTGTTTTCGCTTCGGACAAAATATGTTGCTTGAAGGTCAAAAAGTAATAGACCTTTTCTTCCCTTGACACTGACCTATAAATATTCACTTCAGTCCTGGTTCAGTGACAAGACATGGCCAGCAGAATATTCTTTTCAACACTGTGATTTGCTCACACAGATGTAACTTAAACACAGTAGTTTCAGACTTAAATTATTCTTATGAAAAAATGTCAAACACAACCTTACTTGCGTTCTGTAGTTGTCCCTTAGAATAATCTCTTCTAAACATAATTTAAAGGAGTAGGCATACAGTGAGCATATATCTTTTTCACATGAGGTGTCCTAAAGTTGTTCCAGAACAAATTCCTATTTACTTTGCCAAAAAATCTTCTCAGTGAAAACCATCTGATAAAGCACTTTCATAAAGCAAACACTTCCAATTATTGTGAATTTGCCATTCATCTCACATGTTGTTATCATTCCTGCCATTTCCTAAGTTAGAACCTTTCTATTTCTTTCACTATTGTAGAGAGAAAGGAGAAAAAATCATACAATTTTTTTTGAAATAATAATCTGAGACATAGACCCTTTGAAGCCTAGCATATTCTGCCAAGCTCATAGGAAAAAATCTCACTGAATTAATTCTGAGGGGATAATTAATTCCTCTATCCTATTTCCATTTACAGAAGCCATATTTAAAAAGGTTTGGAAAGGCAGTCAGTCCTGTGTTACAAGGATGCCATGTTCGGCTCAGCACTGTTAAGAGGAATCACATCTGTACTAAATAATGAGCTTTGAGAAGAAAAGCTGCAACACTGCTTCATCTGGACCTGAAGAATGAACTCGCCTTTTTGCTGGAAAGGTGAATCGTCCCATACCACAGAAATCTGCTGAGCTATGGGGATTTATCCTGTCAGTAGAGGCTGACACCTCCTTCCTCATCTAGAAAGAGGAGTACAAGGGTGTCTCCAACAACTTTTGCAGGCCAGCCCTGCCAAACATTACCATTCCTGAAAATGGACGCTACAGTGACTGTCTTTTCCATGTTCCACAGCCAGGGGTAACTCAGAAACCCAGCAAAAGCCTTGCCAGTGAAAGTGGGAAGCAACAACTTCTTCAAATGTGAACTATGCTTTGTATAAACCACACAACATCAGCTGCACAAAGTCATACATCTGACAGCTTACAAATGCTGAATCCCCACAATGTTCTCTGCTGCAGTCATTTCTTCGCTGTGCCATTAACAAAACGACCTCGGAATGAGGCTCACAGGAGAGGCATCCCGCTGCATTTGCCTAATAACAAGAGTTTAAAATGAACCTGTGATCAAGAAGGTTTCATCTATGCCATAAGCTTGGCACAAACTTTTCACAGGAAAAGGTTTTCAGCACATACTTATTGATTTCTGCAGCAGGGCCTTTCTTCTTGTTACTAGATGTCAATTCCATAAACCAAGAACGAATCGATCGCCCAGACTTATAACATTTTCAGATGATCTACAACGCCGTAGGACCTACAAAGAATATCAGCATGTTGGAACAACTCCAGCAAAAAGAATCTATAAATAGATAGACATGTACAAATTGATTTATGTACTTGCATAAAAAACTGAACGCAGACCTGGGATTTTAAATATGCTGCTTTAAGTGAGTGCATGTTGCTTAAAAGTTGTAGAAACACCCACCAATACTTTTTACTCTATTACTCCACTTTCATCTTTGTAAATATTCATAAAACCTAAAGAAACAGTGTCTTTCTTTAATGTTTTCTTTCAAATTGAATGAAATTCCTAACCTTAGTTATGCTATTCTTATATTTTATATAAGACAGAAAGAAACACCTAAATTATTGCAATATAACATCTTTAAAACAGCATTTATTATCAATTAAGTCACATAATTTTCTAGTGAAATACATAGAATATAGAGTAGAGAAGAAACAGAGCACAGCTGAGAACGAGTCAAATTAGGGCTGTGGTTTTTTTCCCCATCTCATAAAGATAATATTTTTAATACAGTATATGATAGCAGTTTTTTGTTGAAATGTTTTGAAGCTTTTGACAGGTTTAAAATTCACGAGGCAGAACAAAATCTCAGTGTGAGATAAAGAACTGTGACAAACTATTTTTATTGTTCATCAGTCTTCTACTGCTAAGAACAGTAACGAAACACAGTCCTTATGCGAACGCGGGAACACATACCCTGAAGCCTCAGTAGGCAGACTAATCATTCCTGTATCAATACATTACAACATTTTAAGGTAATCAAAGGAAAAAGCCTTCGAAAGGTTTTTTTGCTCTGATTCATTGTAGAAAAAAAGAATTCCACAGTTTCTCTACTTTCATAATCACTTTCACTCTTTCCTGCCATTCATACAAAGAAGAAATACTCAAAATGCACACCAAGACGTGGAAATCAACCAGCATCTTTCTCCTTACTTAAAGCAGACCTGGTTGATATTGAAAGGCTGAGAGAATTGGAATTGTTCAGCCTGGAGAAGAGAAGGTTTCAGGGTGACCTAATTGCAGTCTTCCAGTACTTGAAAGGAGCCTGCAGGAAAGATGGAGAGAGACTATTTACAGTGACAGGACAAGGGGGAATGGCTTCAAACTGAAAGATAGTAGGTCTAGATTGGAATTAGGAAGAAATTCTTCCCTGCGAAGGTGGTGAGGCCCTGGAATAGGTTGCCCAGAGTAGTGGATGCCTCATCCCTGGAAGTGTTTAAGGGATGTTGAATGGGGCTCTGAGCAACCTGGTCTAGTGGAAGGTGTCCCTGACCGTGGCAGTGGGGTTGGAACTAAGACGGTCTTTAAGGTCGCTTCCAACCCAGGCCATTCTGTGATTCCGTGGGAATGGTCCTGTGCAGGGCCAGGAGTTGAACTCAATGATCCTTGTGGGTCCCTTCTAACTCAGCATATTGTGTAATTCTGTGATACCCAACATACTTTTCTTTCTTCTTGAAGGTCTTCTTTATATCACCCCTGTCTCTTCACTGTTCCCCTGTACTGCTTAAAGCAGATTTCAGCATCGCCTTGAACACTTAGCCTATGCCCAGGTTTAGGCACATGCAGAGTCCCTCTGCAGTTAGAACACATTCAGAGTTCTCTGTTATGTGCTCCACAGTATTTTAAAACAAAAAAACCAGTAATGGACAGAGGAACAAAATCCTCCAAGGACAGTAGAACTCTGTTTCCAACTGAGTATTTGACATCGTTCCTTGTGCAGCCACAGTCTCCTTAAAATTCACCTTTTGTACCTATTATTCGAACTTTTGTATTGTCATTTTGCATATGCTTACACAGCATATCAGAATAAACATCTGGTAAAATTTTATTGCAAATTTACATCTAATACAATACAAAACCTCAATGATGTAAGTGCAGGTTAAAAAATAAATGTGGATTTTGCCAATGTTACAGGGTTTTTTTCTGAAATAAAACAATGATGGAAATCTGTAACCAGGTAAACTGAACCCCAAACTAATCCTCTGTATCTGATTCAGAGAAGCAGACATAAGTTAATTTTTAATTTGTCTATATAAACCTAAATAATTTCCTTAGGGATAATGTGCATCGAAAAATAATAGTCTGACAGATGTCCATTAGCAAAAAAATAAATAACTAATCAAAACCAACACCACAAGAGGCTCACTGTTGAAGAGGAGATTGATTCTTAGATAAGGAAACAACACGTATCAGGTAACCTTGTGACATTTGGCACAACAGAATTTCTGTTAAAGTACAACATCTTAAATCTCCTCAAATGGCAGTAAATTGTATTCAGCATCTCAAAGAAACAAAACTATTTCATAATAATGTTAAAAAGGGGTTGGCATAATTAATTGATACACTGATTTGTTTAAACATTAAAAATCAGAAATCACATACCAACCTCCCTTTAGCCAAGTGACAACAAGAAGAAGAAAAAAAACAGGTAAAAATAAAACTAAACAAAAATTTAATACATATGCATTGAAAAAAACATCATTCTTGTCCTTTTTATTTTTAGTTTTAGATTTTGTATCACAAAATAAAGCAACCTTTAAAAATAATCCACTTAGAGAAAAAAAGGTCCAATATTCTATTTGGACCTTATTCAATGTGATTTTCTAATTCTAAGAAAACCTTTTCCAAAATAACACGCTTTCTGAGCAGTACTAATGTAAATGAAAAAATATCTTTGCAAGAATGGAGGGGAAGGAATCATGTGGAATGAAAGATTTCTTAATGGTAAATCACCATAAAATCAAATGGAAAATTCTTTCCCTTTGCTTTATTTTATTACGTTTACTCACTAACAAAACATATACAGGAGTACCTCTCCTAGCTTTTATTCTAAGTTGAGCTCCCAATTGTTTGCATTACTCCAGAAAGTAAAAGATAGTGTAAATGGTGTTGATAGAGAAAAACATTACCATCTGGTAAAACATGCAACTCTGTATGTGTGTGCTCAATTAAACTCACCAAACAGGTTATTTTTGTTAAGGAGACTGATATTATATCATCAGGTTAGAAATTCTCAGACTTACAGCGCAGTGGACAAAAGTGTAAGATAAAAATCCTACAGACACCTTTCCATTTTCAGTCTTTACAATGTATCCTTTCCTACAGATTAAAATTTGTCTTTCATATGTGTTCATATAAAGTTATTGGAGTTCAGCTAAGAGAGTTTTCCGTCATAGTTTACATATGTTTAGTCTACTACAGTAAAGTAACCCTTTCAAGTTTTAGTTATTTGCCACTATGCTGAGCTATTCTACCTCTAGCAGAAAAATAAAGAACCTCAACCCACTCTCACCTCTCACCCAAAATATCTCACGAAATGTAGACAAGTACTATCCTATACTGTGGGTGAATCACCACTAAAGGCAGAACTGTAGGATTAAGTCTGGTCTATTTTCCAGATAATCTGAATTTATGAAGCTGATAATTAATTGATTCAACAGTATTACTAATTACAATTTATCTATATAGAACTGAAGCTTCAAAGTCAGTCATCAGATTCCAAAGGTATCATTCTGCCCTTTGTTAACATATCTGATGATAAAAAATGCTCTGGCACATAAAGTAGTACAAAATCCAATGTGTCGTTTCATCTGAAACACTGCAGGATGAGAAATGGAATTTGGGATCATGGTGTACCTGTAATAAAACTGATTTTAATTGTTAAGTTTGCATAACCTCTCTTTGCCAGTGTATGCAGTGGTTTAGTTAAACCTAAGCCACTATCTATTATATTTGAGAAGTCATGGCAGGAAGGTGAACACCATCATTTGATTTATAATAACTAAGAACGATGTGTGCATTTTCCTTTCCTCATGAAATTCCTGAAATATGAAGGCATATAAAAAATTATATACTCGAGGTCTTCCAAAATTACTGCTGACACACGAAGATAATACAAAGGGATTTTGAAAGACGTGAAATGATGATATTGTACCTCGTGTGTCTCTCAGCAAATTACTTATCTACAATACTGAGAGTACAATTTAAGAATGATATTATTCGAGCCATGCAACGTCCTTCTTGCTTGCTTTAATGAATCAAAAGTCTTAGGGAGTACTGCAAGCAGCTTATTAAATTAAACTCTTTCTCAAAGAAATGCCTCAAGGCACAAATATGTGATTGATTACAGAATAAACAGGTTTTAAATCATAGTGTTTGTTTCTGTTATAAGCTCTGGAGTAGTAGGAGGATACTACTGATTCGAGCACCAGTACAGGAGCAAAAATCTTTTTCAGGAGAAAAAGTAAGGCAAAATATTCCTTCTTTCCTATAATTACACATTCAAAATAGAAGCTCTCTCAGCATACTTTAATCAAGTTATTAAGAATAACTTCAGTGCACCAGGTGTTCTGAAGAACTCCAGCAGTCACTGAATAACAATATTCTTTCTTACCTGCCATCACAGTGTCATAGATCCCTGATGCTTCCATCCTATAGGCTGCAAAACATATTATCTTCTTAGTGGAGGGAGTGAGGTGAGACTAAAACTTTCACAACACTTCACACAGAAAACAACACAGACAAATATTGGATGACCAAGAAGCATCTAAATTATCATCTCATTAAAATAAGACATCCTGCTACTACTTGGTGTCAGTGCTACTACAGTGTCAATACTGCTGACACTATCCAAATTCTTAAAAGTAAGTCAGGGTCATTTTTCTTAGAACAATGCTATTTTCAAAGCCAGCTTTTTAGAAGCAGAAGCACAAATTAGCTTTCTTATCCATTTGAATGTTGTTTCTGTTCTTGGCAAATGTCTGAAATCTCAAACTGACGTTTTAGCTTTGATGTTAGGTCATCACTGGTCTACAGCTGATGCTTGAACGTCTGAAGGTTGAAGAAGCAAGGTAACTGTGGAAGGACAAATTACTAATCAACATATGGCCAAGAGATCCAAATTCCAAAACCCACTTTTCATTTCTTTCTTGAGGCCTGATATGAAGGGCAGTGATGGGACTACAGAACTACATTTAAATGGAATTTATGGTATGGCAGGGAAACCTGATACTGAAGTAGTCTGAAGAGGGCCATATTTGTATTATTTTTCCCCACAAAACCCCACGAAAAGTTGGTGGAGAGGAAAAGCAAAAGAATTACAATAGTAAGGATGATCAGTTAGTCATAACAAGGATATTTGAGTTCCAGCATGATCTTGTTAGGACAAAGACAATTTTAATTATATATTTGTTGCAAGAGGCTTTAAATTAAACCACTAGACATGCACCTTACATCAAAACTAGGTATTAGGTTTAGCAGCATCTGAGGACACCATATCCTCTGGGAATTTGCTGCAATGCATAAAATCTCCCTAGGATATGAAAATCAAGCTGCATGTTTAATGGTAAATGCCTTATAAATCTGATTAAAATCATATCATCAAAGACAATCTTCCTTGCTGACTACATAAAGGAGGAGAAGCATATCTGCAATCTACACAGTCAGACTGGAAAAAAACAGTGTCTTCGTGTTCATGTATATTGTCTGTATGTAGGCTATCCATATTTTACATAAGCTGCATTCTCACTCTCCACTAACATTCCCAAAGGAGCAATCATAATACAGGTAATTTCATGAACTCGTAATTTCTGGGGTTTATTCTAAAATCATGAAGTCACCATAACATCCAGAAAACACACTTAAAAATGGTACTTGATAGTTAAACCCAGAGTAGCAGCTTTCTGCAGCACTAAACTGAAACTGTCTGATGTGATCGTTAAACAGGCCATGAGGCACAGGAGGAAACAAGAGTGGAAAAGTGCTAGGTAATATTTTTTCCTACCTTTTTGTCAGAAAAAGTGATTTCTACATGGATAAAAGAGGGGGAGGGGTTTAGGAATATTGGTGATTTTTTTCTGTGAAATGTCAAAATTAATAATTCCTCATTTTTCCTTGAAAAATATTCAGCTTCAGCTGCTTTTACAAACAATGGTCATATAATTTAATATAGTGATTCCATTATAAAGTTTTCGTATAAAATATATAACTTTCTGAGTGACTAATTACATTTTTCCTCATGTGTAACTTCATAAAACGGAAATGAAAGGCATTTTATAGAGAAGCAAAAGTATTGCCACACAAGCAAAAGCACGCATAGCAGCACCTATGCATTGACATAGGTGGAGATGTACATTAAAATATGGCATTATATTACAGGATATCCCTTATGCTCGAAACTATTCTTTCTGTCCTGGAAAGCAGATGATTGTTTCTTCTAAATTTTGAATGGAAATTAAAAAAAAGAATGAAATTAAGAAGGATTTATTCTTTTCCTTAACAGGTAGAAAATCTGAAACTTTTTTTCATACTTATTAATATATTTATGATGCATGAGACAGACAGCAGTATCAAAGCAACTGAGCAATAAAGTTGCCCCCATGGATATTTCTTTTCTCTTCAAACATGTGAAAGCCTATCTCTTAAAGAAATACCTTGTGCATCTATCCAACCCCACTGCTGACTCTTGTTCAGGCATTCTTGCCCGTTGGACCAGAACCTCAAAAAAAGATAGAAAGAGACGAACTTTCCCTTTAGGTCCAGCTTTACTATAAACTGATGGCAATAGTGGTTTACATTGGAATATAATTAAAGAAAATTGTTTTTTTCCATTTCAGTTAAACTTGGAGAAGGAGCTATCTCATAGCTCATTGGCCTGCTTTTATTTAAAATGTCATCCATCTTTCATAAACACACTAAGGAAAACGTATTGTCTAACCTAGCAATGAGCATGTGCCGAAAAGAAAAGTCTAAATAATGGTAATGAATGTTACAAATCCACAAGCTCTCTTTTTAAGTGTTAGGAATTGTCAACTTCAGATGTTGCTACTCAAAACTAAGTCTTTTGCAGAACCAGTGTAACTGCACAGTAGTACTATATCTACATGTATTATGTAAATTAGATTTTGAAACACTTTTGTTTCTTCTGCACTGAAAATTGGTATTTTAAAGGCATTATGTAAATGAGACATAGTAGAAATAGTCTCTTTTTTTCCCTCTAGATAAATTTATAAAACTCTGAAAAACTCAGTAAAGTATGTATGTTTCGGCAAATTGCAGCAAAAAATTATTTAAGACACTATTTTTCTACTTTCCATGTTAGAAAAGAAATACTTTCATGGTTAATAAACATTCCTCACAATCATTTTTGTCAAGGCCAAAAGCTGAATCCAGAGCTACAGAGAGCAATTGTGCTTATAAGGCAATTTCTTCTTGAATGAATGGTAATTAAATTCTCTTAAGTGGATGCAAGCTTTTATAATCCAAAGGTAGGCTTGCAGTGCTCCAACTGAAGTCACAACCATTTTAGAATCTCTGTACTTGCTACTCACACTAACAAGATTAAAGAAAATGGGAAATGTTCACTTCTAACTGTAAATTAAAGATCTGTTGATATGGTGAATTATTGATATGTATGACTCTGTGTACATAAATATGTCATTAACAACTGAAATGATTGCTTTCGCAGTTCTTGTGGGTTCAGGGAATGTGCTAAAAAAATACCATTTGAAATTTTCTGTATCCCTCTGACAACTATTGAGAGACAGCCTGGATAAGTAGCACATATTAAAATTTTCTTGGCTAAAGACAGGCAAAATAAATCCATATCTTAGAGAGCTAGGTCTGTAGACACCTCTCAAATTCACAGAGAAGCTTTTTAACTACCATGTTCATAGCTAAGATAAGTACAATAGATAAGCTCACTAGTCAACAGATAAATAGTGAAGAACAGAGAAAACTTTCAAGAGATGGGGGTGTGTGAAAATTAAATAAATCAAAATTTCAGTATCTTGTTTGATTTACTCCAGATTTTGTCTGCCTATGTCTGTAGTGACTTGTCAAACAGATCTGTTAGACTCCTGTGGTTTTACAGTGCAGTTTTATGACACATCCAGTAATTAGAGAATTACCAATGCATAACATGCATTTTACTCCTTTTCACAGACTTTTCTTCAAAAAAACCCAAACTATTCACAAAATAACAAGAAATTTTAAGCTAGAACGATTCAACCCCCTGAAGCAAACATTTCTATTTGCAAAAGGTGGATTTGCAAGGAAAAACACTTTAGAAAGTGAATTAATCTTAATTTTCACAAGTTTTCCCACCAAAACAAAACATACTTGCTTAAAACCTTCTTAATCAAACATGGACTATTGGGTTTAACACAGCAATGGATGGGTGGAAGCCAAGGACTTGTTTTATAGATTCAAACTAAAGTGATCTAGTTTAAACTAAAGTGAGATGTTTATTCAGCTGTAGTTACATTTTCAGAGAGTGCCTTATGGAACAAGTTGCAGGACACTTTTTCTTGATTGAATTGCCATGCTCCATTTCTTCACAGAAAGCACATTAGCATCCCCTTGTACTAAATTTGAAAGAGAGGAGGTGTACAGAGGTGTGCTAAGTAATTTTTTTGTGGTTTAACCCAAGTTGGCAGCTCAGCACCACACAGCTGCTCACTCACCGCTCTCCCCTTGTGGGAAGGGGAGGAGAATTGGGAAAACAAAGATAAAAGCTTTTGGTTGAGATAAGAACAGTTTAATAATGAAAATAAAATATGATAAAACTAAGGATATTGTAATGAAAAGGGGAACAACACAAAGAGAGAGACAAATAAAGTCCAAGAAAGACAAGTGATGCACAACACAGTTGCTCATCGATGCCCAGCCTGTCCCCCAGCAGCAATCTACCCCTCCCAGCCAACTTCCTTCATTTTATATGCTGGGTATGATGTTCTGTGGTGTGGAATATCCCCTTGGCCAGTTTAGGTCAGGTGTCTCGGCCATGCTCCCTCGCAGCTCCTTGTGCATCTGCCCAGTGGCAGAGCGTGGAAAACTGAGAAGTCCTTCACTTAGTGTAAGCACTACTCAGCAATGACAAAAACATCAGGGTTTTACCAACACTATTCCCTTAGGGAATCCAAATCCCAGGACTGTACCAGCTGCTTGAAAGAAAATTAACTCTATCCGAGCTGAAACCAGGACAGACTTTTAACTGCTTTTGGCATCTCATTTTCATTGTTTTTAACTACCTTTGACAAATGTCTACAGATATCCCTGTCTATAATATTGGAGTTAAAGCAGGAATTTCTGGATTAAATATTTGGATTGTTAAGCAACTACTAGAGGAATAGGTTCTTCCTTTCTATCTTTAATGTGTGGACATATGTTGACTCCCTCAAAGGCAGAGAAGCCCTGCAGAGAGACCTCAAAAAATTAGATGGATGGGCAATCACGAGCTGTATGAAGTCTTGTAAGAGAACGTACTGGATTCTGAACCTGGGATGGGGCAACCCTGGATGTACAGAAGACTGGGCAATGAGATACTGGAAAGAAGTGCTGTGGAAAGGGACCTGGGGGTCCTTGTTGATGATAAGTTGAATATGTCAGCAGAGTCCTGGCAGCCAGGAGGGCCAACCATGTTTGGGGGGGCATCAGGCAAAGCATCACCAGCTGATCGAGGGAGGGGATTGTCCCACTCTGCTCTGCACTGGTGCAGCCTCACCCTGGATATTGTGTGCAGTTTTGGGCACCACAACACAGGAAAGATATTAAGCTGTTAGAGAGCATCCAAAGGAAAACAATGAAGATAGTCAAGGGCCTTGAGGGGAAGCTGTGTGAGGAACAACTGAGGTCACTTGGTCTGTTCAGCCTGGAGAAGGGGAGACTGAGAGGAGACTCCACTGCAGTTCCAGCTTCCTCATGAAGGGAAGAGGAGGGGCAGGCACTGATCTTTTCACTCTCATGATCAGTGACAGGACTTGAGGAAATGATGTGAAGCTGCATAAGGGGAGGTTTAGGTTAGACATTAGGAAAAGGTTCTTCACCAAGAGGGTGGTTGGGCACTGGAACAGGCTCCCCAGGGAAGTGGTCACAGCACCAAACCTGACAGAGTTCAAGAAGGCTTTGGACAATAGTCTCAGGAACATGGTGGAATTCTTGGGGCTGTCCTGTGCAGGGTCAGGACTTGGACTTCAAGGATCCCTATGTGTCCCTTAGAACTCAGAATATTCTGTGATTCTGTGAGTCAAAATTCATGTTGTTAATGGTAAAATCCTACTGAGAGGACAACACCTTCAACAGTAAGACAACATGGAGTTTTACTTTGAGTTTAATAAGTAATACACTGAGGAAAGAAAAAGACCATTAAGACAGATCATAAAGTAGCATTCTTTCCTCTAAAAATTCTCTTTTGAAACTTGGTATGATATCAATCTGAGAAAAAGTTCAGAATTTCTGAACAGAAATTAAAAGTCCACTTAGTATTATAAATATAATTTTATTGAAATACATCACATTCTATAGCATCAAAAGATATATAAAATACCGTCTCCATTCAAAAACAAAGCAAAAACGTTGAAATTAACAGTGTAGATCTAAGTGCTTTGAATTTTTGCTTATAAAAATTTATAAGAATCAGCACATTATCAGTGTTTAGTTTAGGGAAAGGCACAATTCCACAAGGTAAAGCATTTTCATGTAGGCTTTCACAGCCTTTCCTATAAGCCACACCACCTGCCGCAGTGTTAACGAAATCATTACATCTGGGAAATCAAATCTCTCCAGCTCAGAATCCATTCTAAGAACAATTAAAATAAAGCAAAAAGCCTGTGAAAATAATGTTTCAGTGTCAGCTATTACCACTAGAGGTAAAGGGTCAAGATGATCCTTGGCATTGCTTATCTTAACCTCTTGTACTGTAAGAGAGAAGTTCAACTTAGTATAAAACATCAGGTTCTGCTACTCTGAAATTCAGCTTTGTTGAAACCCATCTGCTCTATATTAAGTTATCAAAGACCTTATTCTTTTATCTGAGTCTTAACTTGTCTCAAAGGAAAATTTTATAAGGCCTTCTGACAGCTTTTAATGTAATTATTCAGAAGAGAGTGTTGCTACAATCTCATATTTAAAAACATAGCAATAATTTGACTGAAAAGCATCAAGGACATTAATTTAAGGTGTGAGTTTGGAATATAAGAATAGCTATTGTACATGCCACCAAAGATCCATCCAACCTGTGTTCTGCTTCCAGCACCAGATTGATTTAGGAAATGCCATAAATGGCTGAAGAAGGGTTAGGACAAGAAGGGAAGATGACATCTCTCTTTAGTGCCCTTTCTGCCTCAAAGCTTTTTTAGTTCTGGGGCTGCCTTAGTGGAGTATGATTCCTAGTAAATAACTTCCTGGAAATTTCCCTTCTATAAGTTTACCCAGTGTGTACTTTAATCAAATAAATAAAACCTTTCTTTTCCACAAAATATTCTCACAGTGTTTGCTCATTTCCCAAATTAAAACTTTTTTTTTTTTTCAAACTTCCTGCACACATAAACCTGTGCACATTAAGTTTAGCAGTCTTAACTGTTTAACCACAGCTAGGCCATGGGCTGAGAGATTATGGTTCATGGTGAAAACCCAAGAGTTTAGGTAACAAAAAAACATCTCTGGAATTCCTGGTAGAAATGATACTATAATATTCTGTTCCAGCCAGGTTCTTTTGACAAGATAAATCCACTCAATTCTTGTAAACTCCATGATTCCAAGAAGCTGCCTGTCCTCAGAAAAAGGACTTGTTTAACCATATAAGTCAAATGTATTTGGGACCTAACACAAAGCCAATTGAAATCAATGGTACTTACTCTATTGACTTCAGCTTTGTTTGGCTTAAATCCTTAGGCTCTGTTCCAGCTGCCAATTCATTTCCAAAAGTGAATTTAAGCATGAGCTTTAGTGATTTAGCTTTCTTGAAGAGGGATGTGTTTAAGTATGTGCTTAAATGATGTGTTGGATTGGAATTTTAAATGCTGAATGGGAGTTCAAGTTTAATTTTCAGTGAATTTCCTAATACGCTACAATAAATTCTGAAGAAGTATATTTGTGCATGTAAATTTAGACAAGAGTTAAAACAATGAGTGAGGATAATGACTCTCTTATGATACATTGAATAATTCAGTACATGCTTTTCTCTTTTAGAAGTTAATTTTTTGAGAACAACAATATAAAATTTAATGGTCAAGAACAACACACTGACAGTTACAACATAAAAAAACCCCCTCACATTGTTTTTAAGCAATTAATGCAACAAGGCGAGTCATTATAATAAAATATCTTTAATTGCAAGAGTGGGTGATAATCCATAGCTAATCAGTTTTCACTATACAAATCTACTATAATTTTTAATTTTGGATAGAAAGTGTTTTCATATATCTTTAAAGGACCCAAAGTCCCACAATAGAAGCATCCATATGATTGTCCAGATGATCCACTTTCATCCAACCACTTCTAGATGAAAATTCACAGATTTTAAGATAATTTCTGGAACATGAGAAGAAAAGGCTATAGCTGATACTACACAATTTAAAAATATACCTCTAATACCTTTTGGCAAACCTCTGAATTAAAAAGAAATATTGGTCTGTGAGCTATTGTGTAGCCTTATTTGCAATACATTGTTAATATTAAATAGAGGTAGGTGTTTTAATTTCTGGTTTAATGTAGCATGTCTTAAGTCTGAGCCAGTAAATTGAGTGCTAAATGAATATTAATTCAATATTTCTGTGCTCTGAAAATATCTAGATGTTTCAGGCCTGAATCAAGACTGCATTGCCCTATAAAACAAAGAAATGGTACCTGTTCCAAATGACTGAATGCTGTACATTCACTTCTCATTACTGTCTAAGAATGTAATCATTCAGGTTTTAGGATAATTAAATAAAGAATATACTCAACCCTGGAAAGCTACGCATTCTGCCATCCTCCAGGATATGTTTTAATCCAGTCCCACCTTACATCTGGGGAAAATGTTAAAAGTATATAATTTGTAGGTACATATATTAGTGGATGCTGAGGACAACAATCCAAAACATCCTTTCAGTTACCAGCACGTGACTTAAATTTTGAAATTATATTTATCTCCACCTCTGATAGACAGTTTATTCTTTCTGAATCAAATTCTGCTCTTGATTACTACAGTGCTAATGAGTCATTTTCATTGTCTTTCAGGCATTCCCCTGAAAGGTGGGCAGAAGGTCAGAATTTGGCTTTCTAGTACCTGAAAGGTACAATCCTGTAGAAATTATCAAGGTCTTCAAAGTATGTATGATATCTCAAACTCAAAATCTTGAAATATAGGGGTAAACATGGAGCAATTTATTATGGTTTGTTTTTTTTACTATTAGCCCATCCAGAGAGAGTTGAGAAGTTGAAGTGTAACCAAGAAGAAAAAAGTAGAAAAAAATCACAACAAAATTTCCAAAATATACTTACTACACCTCTATTTCTATTACAATAACTCTATTCCCTCATTGTTTATTCTTCACATTACATATTAGAGTTATTGTGTTACTGAGAGATGATATGGAAGTGTCATGCACTGAAAGTAGAAAGATTGTCTGAGATATTTTTTTTCCGAGACACTAGTGATCACTGAGTGTCATGCACCTCTCCTGGAGAACATTGTCTGCAACTCTACACTCATTGGCACCAGCAGACTCATGGATTATGTGTAACTAGGACTGTTTGTGATATAGCAGAAGACTTTTTATTGGTGCTGAATATGTGGGTCCCTCTTAATAAGAGCAGATGACGTATCATGACCTGTCTTTATTTCTACTTTATCTCCTCATGCCTTTAGCTACAGAGCACACAATAAGCATACATGAAAGTTATTGTTACCTAACACCATCTGCCTTTTGGGGCTCCTCTGGGTTAATGAAATGTCTGTCTGGGTGTATCATGGACTCTCTTTTCTGCTAATAGAAAGTATAGGGATAAACCTTCATAGTGATGTAGGCTGAGGTTTGAAATATTTAAGCAACCTTTGTGGAGAAATAGAGACTGGTAATCCTGCAATGGAAAAAGGATTCAGAACCCCCCTACAGGACCTTTCATCAGAAAGTAAACTAAGGAAAACACCAGGATGCTGATTGAGAGGGTAACTGAATGGATCAAAATGCAATTCTGACTGTCCTGATACAGTCATTGAATAATAGCACTCAAATGTTACAGAAAGGTCAAAATTATTTTGTAAGTTGATCTTCAGGGATCTTTTACCCGCTCAAATCAAGGACATATGTTTTCTTCTCAACACCATGATTAAAGTTATGTAAAAATGGATGTTGCTATTTACACAGGTGTTTATTCCCTTCAAATGGTTCTATTAGTTCTCTCTGCAAACGTGTTTCAGCCTATAGAGATCTGCTGGATATTGCCTAGAATAACCTTTCAGAGTACACACAATCCACACTGGACTACCAGCCCCTGCAAAGTTCTCCTTCTGTTCAGATCTTAACCAAAATAAAGTGGTTCTCTATTTCAAATAAATAACCCTTCTATTTCCCTTTCCACAACCAGATCTTACCTTCACATATATCCCTCACAATATCCTGTCTTTTTTAGTGCTGCAGTTTCTCCTGTGACTCATCCTTGAGTACACGTGGACACCTAACACTTTCATACCATGCACTGGTGAATGTCTTTGCCTTTTGTTGCCAGGGACACTGTACCTTTTTCCAAAAGGGAAAGGACCTATGAGGTCCCTTCCATTATCACACTGAATGCATCTCTCCGTAATCACCATTTGTATTTAAATTTTTACTAAAGGTGAACTCCTGCACTATTTCTTCTTGCTCTTCCCCTTCGCTCTGTGTTATTTCCACACTTGCCTGATTCAGTTTATGACTTGCTAAACTGTGACTTAGAAATTCAAATATAAGGCTCTCCACAACCCCATTCAAATTCTTCTTGAATGCAGACTTCTGCTATGCTTATCGATCCTGTTGAGGTGTACAAAAACCTGATGTTCTCCTTCTGGCTTTAGAATGTTGACTCTCAGGTCAGGAATCATTCTCTTGGAAAAACATTCCTACCACAAAGTAAATACTGCTGAAAATAAACAGTTGCCAAAAAGTACAGCTCTTATAAAATTGTTCAAACAAACAAAATAAATTTTGCAGATACACCTGTAAACAACCACAGGTAGATGTCTGATTCATAGCTACCTAATGGATTGATTTAGCATTAAGGATATTTTATTATCATGTAGAATCACTACTAGTTTCACCAGAGAAACCAGTATCAGCTTGTCTTTTATAGCCATCAAAATTTTTCGATTTGGAGTAGTCTAAGTGCCAACTAATTTACCCATTTCAAAGGCCCTCAGACTCTCTGTGAAGCCAACAGGATTATTGGTTTTCTTTTATGCAAACACATAAGTATTCCCAACTGCTCACAATAACAGTACAGGGGGGATTGTGTTATCACAAGAAAAAATTAAAGTATGCTATTTGTGTTGAGGGATGTATTTTGAATAGACACTTCAGATTGTCCTTGAACCAACATATGAAATTAAAAGGTAGATTACAAAGGCAACTGTTGAATATTAACTTTAAATTTTCATGAGATTTAAAAATCCATCTTAGCCAGTAAGAAATGACAAACAGTAAAAGAGTTCAAAAGCAACTCATATCTATTTTATAAACCAGCACAGTTGGATACCTAAGTATTTCAGTTTTGTATACCATCCATAGGACAATGAAGATATAGTCAAAGTGGTTTGTTCAATCAGAAACATTTCTCTGTAACAGAGCTTTCAAAATTACAAAGGCTATACTAAAAAAGAAACACCGAGTTTAATAGGTCACTTGGCCCTTCACTACCATTCATCAGATGTAAATAAGCACCTAAGGGGCTCATAATTCCGTCCACCACATAAAATTGTTGGTTTATCAATAATACTGAATGTCTTTTAGCAGCCCAACAGTACAAGTGTAACATCTGCGTTTAATTCACAGCTTTGCTATGTAAGGAAGTTTTCAGGGCACAGTTTAGTGTCACAAGAGGCCTCTTCTTGAAGATGTTGTTCGTTCTGTAAATTTCATATTTTAGTGAAATCATGAAAACATGGTCAGTGGTTTCAGTCAAAATAGGGTCTTCACTCTTTTCTCTGTGTTTTTCACACACTCAGCTTTGATCTTGTTTTTCAGTGGTGGAGAATGACTTCAGTAATGCTCCTAACTTCCAGAAACACAGCAAAGAAAATGCTCAAAAGTTAAATAAGACTTCTTGGCCTTGAGGACAGTTGGAAAATAGAATTTAATACATTTTTAGTACATCATGACAACATATGCTGATCCCACTTCTCTCAGTACTTATAAAACTGGGGGCTGAATATTGTCCTTTGACATGTTGATCTTCCTGGAGATTTCCCTTGTTGCAAAAAGGACTTTTAACCGCCTCTGCAAAATTTGGTTGGTCAGTATTAGAGGGAATTATGGCCATGCCCCTCACCTCATACTGAAGAAAATACACTTGGGATAAAATCTGCTAAAACCCTATTTTAAGCCCAGATGGTTTTATAGATATTTCTCCTGTCACAAAAAAAGTTCTAGCCACATATGATTTCTCTAAAACTTAGAATTAAAGCTTTGCATCAATTTCTGTCCATACAGAAATCTGTGCCAAATTTTCTAGTATAAATAAAGAATGGCCTACTAAATGTCAAATGCCACAGAGCACAGTGTTCCATAAAGATATATAGCCTGTAAAGGAACACATAACACCAAGGATTTTCTTGCAACTTCCATGCCCATCAACAGAGGTTTGGACAAGGCAATAAATCAGTCTTATGGCATCCATCAATTTAATCAGGCACCTACTTAGAAAAGCTCAGTAGTTCTGAAGCCTGTGAAATGGCATTTTTCCACAGCACTTCATCCTGTACTCAAACGTGTAGATAGTGGTATCTTAAAAGTTTGCATTAGTGAGAAAAGGAAGAGAATAAAAATTGGGAAGAAGCAAATGGGTCAATTTTCTTACAGTCACATTGGGAACAAGCGGGACACTAAATTACACAGGAATTGTCATAGCCCCCTGGATAATGTAAATGTCTAAAGCCACAAATACACAAAACATTTTGGGTGGCCTTGAAGCAGGATTTACTGTATTCTGATAGTTCCCCTCAGTATTCTTTGAACATGTATTGCAAAGCTTTTTTGTCAACAGGCATTCAGGGGAGCTTCCCAAATGTCAAGAATGCTTAAACATCACTGATACTTGACAATACAAGGTTGAAAAATAATCCTGGTGTGTGAAAGAAATGTAATAAAACTTTTGCCACAGCAAATATAAAAAGTATAGGATAGAATAGATATGTTGTTATTCATTTCTGTTAATTGTGACACAAAAAAGGCTATTTAGCTTGCAGAACTTATTAAAAACTACAAATCTTTCACAGAAAAATTTGCTTTCATCACAATTTCCAGTTTCTCAGAATTGAACTGATCAGAATGAAATTTTCAGCAGAAGCAATTTGAAGTATTTGAAGCTATTTTTTCTGGTACTCAATTTCATCTTTTAATGTTTTCTTTCTTTTTATCTATTTCCTATTTAACTAAACTATAATTTTGACATGACATAGACATTCTGTTGTTTCTAAATAAAATATTACAGATATTTTGTTTTGCAAGTACAGATGACCTGCTAAAGTACAAGAAGCAAATAAAAAATTTACAAAATTGTAGTATTCCAAACAAACAGAACTCTTGACCTTCATTTCTTGTTGGCATCTGTGTACATTTATAAGAAGATTGATTTGAGAAATGAACATTCTCCCCCACTTTGTTTCTCAAGGTGTTAAAGCAACTTTATTAACCACATTTAAATGCAAGCAATCTACAATAATAAGGATGAAAATGGTACTATAGTGCATAAGAGTGTCCTCCAGGAGAAAAGTTCCTGTTCGGAGACTACACCAAAAAAAAGTATAAAAAGACAGTCTGTTTTTCCAAAGTGTTTTTAATCTGAAGTAAGAGACAGAGTGATAAAGAGAGAGGACAGAAAGCAATAAAAGTGAACAGTGATACAGGATTTGTCATGCAGTTGAAAGGATTTGTGTGTAATGAATCATGGAAATAGAAAACTGAAAGGCAAAGCTCAAAGACAGCTATAGTTGTGGTTTTGGAAAACTCTTTTCAATCAATGGGGACAGGCAGCAGGATAATTCAGAAATACTTGTCTGAAAACTAACAGAGATGGTAGAGTCTCTAGATGGCAAATCAGTCCAGATAACAAAAAGAAGTTAATAAATTATGCCTTGAAAATGAAGGTAAGTGATGGAGATATGGTACGGGAGAGCTGAAAGAAAGAGCAGTGCTTGCAAAGTGACACTCAACAATGGGAAATAGTCTGTGCTGGTGTTCTTTAACCCTCAAATACAGCTGGTGGACCACTAATGGAGGTAAAGTAGCATTATTTATCTCTTGTTGGCATAGAACCAGTATCAGCAGAATTACTAATTACCTGTTTACTAGAGAAATAGAAGTCCTTATTTTTCTCTGATACTGTGGCCATCCAAACTTCAAATGTATCTAAAAATAACAAATACAGGAGCTAAGCAAATTTAATTGGGGAAAAGAAGGTCCACTTTCATAGTGGAAAATAAGTTTGACTAAATTTTGTTAGTATCCCAAATGCAGACCATTATTTAGTAGAATCTTAATCATAGAATCATAGAATATCCTGAGTTGGAAGGGTCCCACACAGATCATCCAAGGATCTTAACTGTGAAAGTGAAGAGATAGCACCCCTCTGTATAAGACAACAGGAAAAATATGATAGTTTCTGCTACAGCTAGAGGCATAGATAGAAGAAAACCTAAGGATGCTGCTAACACATTCTGATTTGAAGTAGCAGATGAACTGATCTTGCAATGCCTTATGTCAAAAATAAAAACTGTCCATGAGTAAGTGAAAGGATGATATGATGAGCCATGACAAGCAGAAGATTATACATTTAGTTTATTGTTTCATCATACTCTCATAACAGAGCTACAATAGCATCACTACATTGTCTGTATTTATACTATTGGAGGAGTTCCAGCATGTCATGCACTTTCTGTATTTGACAGGGGGGACAGCAGAACAGAAGAGACTGGGAACTGAATTGACAATGAAAATTACTAATTGTACCTGTATTCAGGGAATTTAGACATCTGCAATGTCTAAATAGACATTTAGACATTTTAGATATCATAACTGTGATTTCTGTTCAGATCAAAGGAGGCTATCAGACACTACAGTTCCTTTTACCCTTCAGTTCCTGCTTCATGTTACTCAGTGTCCATCATAACACTGATTATGAACTTGGCAATTGTAGTTCATCCGATATCCCAGAGAAAATGACATGTCCTTCAAAATAAAATTACAGCATTCATGAGTGATCAATCCAGCACATCTCTTGCTTGACTGAATGCACTCTACCTGTATTGCTTCCTCATGGAAGAGCCAATTAGTTTTGAGATGATGTGTTTATAGTACACACTGAAGGGCAGAGACTGCCAAGCTAGGGCTGCTTTCCTGGTTAAGTCAAGGCAGTACAAGGCTTTTTAGAGTGTCACAGTGCAAATGTGGCTATTTTACTTCTAAGGTCATGCTGTCTTTGCTTGAGTCAGCTTGGGTAAAGCCATAGTAAAGGACATCAGACCAGAATGCAAGACTATTTCAAGATAACATGATAATATTATTACAAGATATTTTTAACTATATCTAGATACCATTACAGCATCATCAGCTTTTACCTACCTTGTAGTAGGTGGGCCTTACTAACATCTAAAAGACTCCCTGAAGTTTCATTCTTTCAACATGAAATGGGTAAGTTAATTTTTAAAGTAAGTATCACAAAGACCAAACACATAAATACTTAATCATTTATGACTGTTGGAAACTGACTGATACTAAAAAAAAAAAGCACGTTTTGCATGGAAGAGCAAGAGACAGAAATACTTTGAGCAGGTTATAGATCACGTATCTGTTCATTTTAGCCTTAATATACCACAGTTTATGTTAATGCAAAGAAAGCAAATACAGGAACCTCTTACTCATTCCACTACAGGACTATGGGCAACAAACCAGAGAACTGCAATGCTCATCTTGGAAGGTAAAAGATTTATCCAGTGACAGACTCCTGCTCCCCTCAGCATGAAGGCAGTGTCTGCACTAGTGACAAAAAAACACATTGATAAGAATTATCATTAATATTTCTCAAAAATTTGGAGAAGGATATCTCCTAATCTGATTTTTTGATCACCAGATCTTACAAATACAAAAACTATCACACCATCAGAAGTTTTCAGTACCTCTAAACTGGGAGAATAATCAGTTATTCATTTTTATTGGACTGTAAACTCTTTACCCTCTAAACATCCTTCTGTTAACAAAAAAACATAAACATCGTACAAAAACAAGACAGCTTAGCTCGATGATGCTCAGTGAAGCATCAATGCTGCATAGTCTGATTCGTTTGATGCTTTAATAATGCAAAACATGGTTTCTGCTTTATTACATAGCTGTTAATGCAGAAATGACATGCTTACAAAAGATTTACTATATCGCTATTTGCATATAGGCTTTCTTAACAGATGAGAGTGTTTACTGCTCCTTTGAAATCAAAATATTTAGTCTAGATGTTCTAGACTGAATAAAGACTGCCATCTTCTGCTGCAGCTGCAGCAGATAGAGATACTCAGGTTAGCCTCATAGGAGGGCCCTATATTATACTGAACTTGTCTTAGTCCAGTAAGGAGTATCTCCTTTCCCAGTATGTAATAAGAGATGTGCCTAGAGATATTTACAAACTATTTTTTTAGCTTTTATAACATGCTCTTTAGAGCTATATCATCTTTATGCTTTTGTACTCTTTCTGAAGAGCAGATAGGAAGCGATCTGACAAAGGATTTAAAAGAATTATAGATTATCCTGAGTTGAAAGGGACCCGCATGGATCATCCAATCCATCACTTCACTCTGCACAGGACAGCCCCAGCAATCCCACCCTGTGCCAGAGAGTGTTGTCCAAATGTTTCTTGAACGCTGGCCGGCTTGGTGCTGTTACCATTTCCCTGAGGAGCCTCTTCCAGTGCCCAGCTACCCTCTGGATGAAGAACCTTTTCCTGATATCCAACCTAAACCTTCCTTGATACAGCTTCATGCCATTCCCTGGGGTCCTATTGCTGGCCAGCAGATTTAATGGATTACAAAACACATTAATCCACCCAGTTACAAAGAACTAAAACAGGTTACAACAGCAACTTCACTGCCAGTCTTCCCTCACTTCACTGCCAGTCTTCCCTCTCTAGCCTGGCAGCATTACTACAATTACTGACTCTCATTCAAAATTAAAGTAGCCTAATTTAACAACAGATTATTTGTGTGTAGTTCAAAAACTGCCACTTGAGTTTACTCAAATATCATATACTCCAAGCATGACATGTGGAAGAGCAGCCCAGAACCCAAAGGGATGATTTAGAATCGTGAGAAAAATGTTTCTGTTTCAGTCCATAATTTATCATGTATCCAATGAACTCAAGGTAATTTTATATACATATATGTGTGTGTGTGTACATATGTATATCCCAGAGTAACTTTATTTACTCAAAAGTTAGCAGGAATGAGATCCCAAACATAAGGCAGTTTCAACATTAATTTGTCGTCTGGCATAAGAGATTAAACAGAAAGCAACCCATGAGACAGGGATACAGCTGATGAACTGTTCTGAATAAGTACTTTGTTAGAAAATATTCATCTCTTCACATGGAAATAATTCTAATGAATGTATGACCTAATTTCAAAAGGATAGTTTGTTCTTAAAATCAGATTTTGGGGTGTACAGGAGTTCTGTTTCAAATGGGCAAGGGGAGAAAACCGGTAAACATACTCACATCGCACGGTGGAGAAACTCATAACACAGAGCTGCTGGTGATGTCCCCTCCATGCTAACAACAGGTCTGTGCCCTGTTGTGTGTGAGACACATCCTAAGGTTACTCCCTACAAAAAGGATATTCATAGACTGAAGGTAAGAACTTAAAAAGACTTTACCTGTCTAAATCCAGACTCTGACCTACATATTTTTTTCTACATTCATTTGGTGAATTATTACCTTTTACAAAACAGAAAAGCTGCAGTGAGAGGCAAGGAGACATTTGTTACAGAACAGTTATTTATTTAGGATGTAAGTCCAGAGCCCAAGTGCAAACTCCCTGTAATGGATTAGGTAGAACAGCAATTTGAAGCAGCCTACATATTTAGAGCTGAAACATGGGTCCCCAATGTCAGCAGCAAGTGCCCTGATAAAAAGCTGCTGGATATTCTGGGAGTGGGAAAAGGTGATGAACGTTGTTCTTCACTTTCTTGTTTCTTTTTTTCTTCACTTTGACGGGATAGAAAGGGAAAGTATTTTGAAAACCTCAGAGCTTCCACAGAACAAACTTATAGAGAGAGAAATCTAACACCACTGACCTCTGTGAGCTTCGGATCAGGGATACAAGGAAGGCTGGCAACGGCATCAAAATCAGAGAGAAAGGAAACAAAAGAATAACATTGACATGAAGAAAGCAGAAGGGTGCAAAAAAAGAAAATTTCCTTGACATTAAGAAGGCAGAGCTGGAACAGGACACAGGAGGGGGAAAAAAATCACTCTCTCTTATTTGAGGCAGTGAAGATTTCACCTCACAGGTATTCATAACTTCACTGACGTTCATAACACTTGTCCTTCTGTTTACCTTAAGGGACAGAATTGTGGGCACGAGGGGAAAGAAAACAACCCACCAAGCAGAGTGAATGAGCTTCTTGCTTTGTCATAAAGAAAGTCCACAGTCAAGCTCTATTCATCTGACCATCTTTGCTCATTTTTCTCCCCATACAACAGGATTCTTTTTAATTAGACAACCATAATCTTACAACCAAGCGAATAATTCATAACTGGCTCAAGAAGAGAGCATCTCTTGATGAAACCCTGAGAAACAAGCAAAGGACATGACAATCCAATAACATGACAGGTACAACTTCCATCTCATTTGCTGGTTTAACATGCAGGCAGCAGACAATACCATACAGCATTTTACCCCAAGAATCCTGCACCTACCAATATTATTCCTTCCAAGTGGCAAGAAAGAGAAGTTGGGACCCAGAGAGCATGTGCCTCCTGTCTTGTCACAGTCCACCCATAAGCACAGAACTTATTCCACAACTTTGACCTCTCTTGCCAATTGTTGCCAAAAGTGGATCATTTGAGAAAGAGTGAGGGTTTTATTCTTTTGGGTTTGTTCTTTAATTTTGCTCTTCAGAACCACCTGCATGGAAGACATTCCATCTAAACATAACCATACTTGAGCCTTCCTTAAAATGATCCCGTGTCACCATGATTATAACATAACACCAGACCAGCATAAGGGAGGTTGCTTTTGTGATGCTGCTTATAATCATCCAATTCTTTCCTGACTTTCTTTTGTCTCTTCCTTACCTGAAGATACAAATCAAAAGAATCCTGTTTTGATTGCACAGTTGGATGTGCTGAGGACATGGTCTTTGCAGAGTGGTTTGTTCTCTTCTCAGGATTCAAAATTATTCCTTAGTCTCTAATAGTAAACTCCTCTTCAAACAGCACAATATACTGCGTGCCCAAGTCACCTTTGCCTACAAGTTCTTTGGCCTACAGAATCACATAAGAGAGGAGGCACAACTACATAAATAATAATGATAAATGGGAGCTGAAAATGACCTGGCTAGTTTAGTTCATTGTAAAAACTCAAAATCTGTAACTCTGTAATTATATTTAAAAATAGTTATCTCCATCCTGAAAATACCAGAATTTCCCATGAGAGAGAAATTCTGTATTTTTCTAATCTCAGTTTTAGTATCACTTAAAATAATAAAGTGCTTTTTACCTTCTTCACTTTCTTGCTTAACTATGCTATTAATTCATGACCTCCTGGGGAAAAAAAAGCAAAAGTAAAAAACCAAAACAAAACCACAAACAAACAAAAAACAAACAAAACAAAACAAAACAAAACCAACAAGAAAAACCAAAACTGAAACAAAGCAAACAAACAAACAAAAACAAAACAAAAACCCCCAGGGGGTTCTTGATCTGGTCATCCAGTATCCTTTCCACTGAAAGGGTCTTACAAGTTTCATCAAAAATGCATATGGCACTTGATTAAGCATTCTCACTTAGTGAATAAAAATAGGTAATAAGTAAAAGAAAAAACACTAAGTTATGTTCTGAGATTTGAGAGCAATGCTCCAGAAATCAAGCTGCCCTGTGCTCCTTCTCACCTTCCTGTGCATTCTCAGCCTCTTTGTAGGGTGGGGTGAGAAACTGAAAAGTCTGTAACTCAGTATAAACACTACTCAGCAACAACCAAATGCATCAGTGTTTTATGAACATTATTCTGACACTAAATTCAAAATATAGCACTGTGCCTCTTACTTGGAAAAATATTAACTCTATCCTGGATGAAACCTGAACAAGTTGCCTTCTAAGTAATTGTTATTTCAAAAAGTAGCAGTGATGCAAATAATGATTGCAAATACCAATGGGTTATTTGAAATATTTGCCATTTGGCTCAGTTTTTCCATGAAAAACTGAACTCTGATGTCAGTAATTATTTTTTCTGGTATTTTTTTCCGGTTATAGCTTTTGTTATGGTTGGCATTAATCAGTAGTGTTTAAAAAAATACAGAGGAAAATCAACTTTTAAAATTAATTCCTTTAGTGCGATAAAATCACATAGGTATTCTTTCATTTTTAAAAGGAGTCTGCCCTTCTAAATGTAAATCTGATTTAGCATTATGTATTTGCAAGAATTACATTGCAAAGATATTAAAGAAGAATGAAGGAAAAAAAGGAATAAAATTTGACACAAAACACAATGTTTCTGTCTAAAAAAGACAATTATAAGATCAGACAGAGAGAGTATAGTGAATTGTCTAGCTCAAGTGGCATAGAAAAATCGATACACCCTTTTTAGGGACACATCTAAATAAAATCTGACATGTTTTTAGGTACTCAGAAGTTGCTGGAGATCTGATCTAGTTTCCCTGCTATTCACACTAGCGACAATAAATAGATTTTTACAGAAAGTTTCTGATACTTACATCCCTAAGGAATAGCTCTGCACAGCCCTTCTAAAAAGACAAATCAGAACTCCAGGTCCAAACACTGTAGCTCCATATAAAAATTTTAAACTTTTCCAAAAACACTTTTTAAAATTATTTAGGTAAATCTTTCCATACATGTAAGAAAGTGGCAACTATTCAGAGGCATTTTCAGGCAGTGTGATAACTTTAGTTATAGAGCAGAGAAAAGAGATACCTGTATAATATCTTATCCTGACATTATAGTCATGGTTTCACAAAGGTCTCTTCTCTCATTGCTTGTGAACAGCAGTTTACATGAAAATAAATTAACTGCTCTTTAAAAAAGATAATAATTTTACTTTGTGGGTAAAACCGAAGCTTTCTTAAGACTGCATTCCACGTCTTCCATGGCAGTGAATCTCCTCATCTCAAAAGTGCCAGCTCACCTGCTTCATCCATAGAATCCTCAGATTTGCCAGTTCTCTCACTGCAAGGTACATATTCAGTGCTTACTTACTGATCAAAGAGCACCACGTTAATGCAGCACAGCAGTTCAATAATGCTAGCAAGCAGTTCAATAAAAACACTGTTCACAAGAAGAGACCTAAGAGTATCCAAGAGTAATTTCCTAATAACAAACTGTAGTTGAGCATTTGGCCTAATTTTTTAAAATGGCAAAACTCCTATTGAGTTTGGTAGACTAGACTACATGGATTTCAAATGTACTGAAGATTCCTTCAGATGAGTCACATACTTTAAAAACAAAGTTTTCAATTCCTCTTGAATCAAGAACGGACTCCTCTCACATTTATAGTCTGGCTATAATACTGTCCCCTCCATAGCATATATTGATATTAAAGAGAAATGTGCAAGAAAGACTATTTATGAAAAAAACAAAAACCAAAACCAACCAACCAAACGAAAACAACTCGAAAAACCAGCATCTTCTGTCCCTGCTAAAAGTTCATTTAACTTTCTATATTTAAATATCAGGCTAAACCTGAAGCACTAGGATCATATCTCCTGTTAAATTTTACAGTTATTGTAGTAACAAGAGTTGAAAACAGAAACTTTGATGCCAGAAAAAAACCCGCTTTTTCAGTTAGTTTTGGCTTGTACACATAAATTGGTTAAAGAACTTATCTGCATTATGGAGTAGTGGATGGAGATGATAAACTTTATGTCCTTAAATTATCAATTTTATGCTTTGCATGACCTGAGTTATCATAGAATATCCTGAGCTGGAAAGGGCTCACAAGGCTCATCGAGTCCAACTCCTGACCCCAAGAATCACAAAATATTCCTGAGAGCATTGTGATCAGGAAAGTCAAGTTTCTATTTGAGAATAAGGGAAAAAAAACAACTTGCTTTATAACTTATTGAAATAGCATCATTTCAATCTGACCTATTCACTATGGATTTTGAATTTTTCCATGGTGATATAAAACATTAGCTTTCATCTGAAGACAATTAATAGACATTTTTTCTTCATTGACAGACAAGATGATTCACCTGTCAAGGGACCCTCTTCACCTCACAATACTGGAGCAATTTTTTGAGCTCTACCAACAGTTTCCTGCCTCCCAGCAGGAGTCACTAAAAACCAAAGCCATCCTTCATTTTTTTGGCCACTGATTTTATAACCAATATTTGCAAATACTCTTTGAAAACTACCTTAGATAAAACTTCAAAGTAGCTACTCTATGCCTAGGGATAGACAGAAAGCTTAAATGAAAGCAATACATTTCTGTAAGGACATTTTTCTGTGGTGATAAAAGGAGGTACAAGGAAAAATTACCTGAATTTCTCAGCATTCATTATTTCATTGAAATATTAATAGGAGGAATGAAAACAAGGATCAGGCCCACAATATGCTATTTTATGACACCTCCTTTTTTTTTTTTTTGCAAGAATGCCTTTAATTTTCAGACTCAAATGCTAATATTTCTTTGCAGTAATAAGTTTTCCTCAGAAGAAAAATAAAAGATATTTTTAACAATTGCTAGACTTTAAAAAAGTCATAGTAGTGATACCACAATCTCAGCATAACCATATCCCTGTGCCGAGGACTATTCCAGAGGTTTTGCATGACTCAAGAATAATGGAGGTCAAAAAACCCCAAACCTCAATATATTAAGGTAAGTGGTAATTAGAGTGCCTCGAGGAACTCCTTTGCCTTTTTACCTAAGAGAGAAAAAAATACAGAAGAATTGATGGTTACTGGAAAATACAGTACTAAGAGGAAATCTACCCCAACATGCAGGGGAAGTAAGAAGCAGTAAGAGATGAGTAGAACTGCAATAAATATGATTAATAATCTAAAATATCATAAACAGGAAAAGCCAAATTATATAATTAAGCATGAGCTTGGGGAGATGGCACAAACACTGAAGGAAATGAGCAAAGCAAACACAAAACCAGTTACAACTGTCAAAGGACATAAAGTAACAAGAAAATATTTTATAAATAAGTTAAAAGAAAGTAACAGAAGAAAATTAAGATCTGCTGTTTAAATATGAACCAAAAATAATAAGCAATGGATGATACACTAAAAGCTTATGTTTTCTTGTTTGTTTGTTTGTTTTTCCTACCACTTTTCAATGTAAGAGAGATTTGGAACATTTTTTCAAAATTATTTAGGCTGTATTTTAAGAATACTCAAAAGAAATCCGATGGATCTTTGGGAACATTTTTAAGTATCTAAATACTGTGAAATCTATTCCCTTTTTCTCTCTGAACAATTCACAGATATCTTGAAGCACATATCAGAGGATAAGAGAGATTAAAGGACATATAATATTTTACTTTATCTTTTACTGGATGTGCACAGAAACTCTAATCAGTCTATTTTCAGAAAATGAAACAATGCTGACTGAAATTATTAAACATTCTATTAACACCTAGACAATAAGGTGATGACAAGGACAAAAAATGCCAAAGCAGTTCTTTTCTTCTTTATCTAAAGATACGTATTTACAAAGATTTTGATGCCTTCCACACACAGACACCTCATAAATTAAGGAAACTCTGTCTAAACAAACAAACAAACAAACAAAAGTCTCAGAGCAATATACATAAGGTTGTACATCATTACACTGTCAGGGCACTACAGGTGGTTTCCAGTTAAGATGCTCTCTGGGGCCTATTCTACTCAGCTGCCCTTGAATAATAGAACAATTTTATGAGAAAATGGAAAATGCATTCACAAAAACTATGGCAAATAACAGCCTGGGCAAGACTGTGAATATTTTAAAAGAGAGGATGCAGGTTCAGAATGGTCATGACAAAAAGGAAAAAATCTTTAAAAGAATCAATATGAAAATCCAAGTGGAGACCACATGACTATTTCAGAAGAGAAAATAAAATGTACAAATAGGCAATAATTGGCAATGCAGAAACATAGGGAGTTGTTAAAAAAGGATCTGAGAGGATTGCGGGTTACAAATAAAAGCTACAAAAATACCAAATTAATTCTTTTATATATTTCCAGGAATGTCATGTGTAAGAGGTAAGAGGAAACTATTCCTCTTAATAAAGTTCTAATGAAGACAGCTGCTGTTCAGGTGGTTTAAATGCTAAAAGAGAGAGACATTGATCTCATAGGAAAACACTGAAAAGAGTGTGGTTTATTAATTCGAGAGAACAGGAAACTAAAAAAGATGTAGATAAGAAGGAACAATCTTCTAGCATTTTTTTTTCCTAAAGGACTATGATTAATTATACACTGTAAAAACATTTTCAAGAATAAATACTTAAATCGTATATTAAATAAACATCTAAACTTTTGGCTCAGAGAAACTTAAGTATTTAAAATACCCTTTGCCAAAGGCAGCCAGCACAAATAAAAAAATGTGGTTTTTATGTGAAGAAATTCTCAACTGCTTCTAAAGGCATTTTTCTTAATCTCATGGCTTTGTATATTGACAATATCAGCTATTCGTGATCATGCCTTTCAGGATATGAAGCCTAAAAATTGGTTTTACCTAGAGGTGCTTAGGAGGCCCCACTAGTACAATTTATTAAATCTTGTTAAAGCCTGCTGATGATTTACAGTGTGTTAAATCCGTTAATGCTCTTTCCAAACTCCATGAAAACAAACTATATTCGAGACTGAAAAATCAAAACCATAGGACTTTTAAACTGAAATTTATAAAGTTTTCACAGCCTTGAGTAATGATTGGAAAAAAGACCAACCAAAAAACCAAATTAATTATTTATTAATTTTATTAATATTATTAATTATTTAGCTGATTCTGAAATTGGTAACTGTTGAAGAGGGTGGTCTAAATTTTCAACAATATCTACAGTGATTAGTTTGCAATAGTTAAACATTTCAAGAAATCCACAATTTAATCTGCCTGGAGAACACTGTAACTGGCAGGCTTGCTCAGGAAATCATTTCAAAAAGGGCATATATTGAAATCCCTTTGATTTTAGAGTATTTTCTCACAGTATACCTGGAAATGCTCAGAAATGTCAGTACTGGGGATTTTTCAAGTATTAAAGAATTTCTTAGCAGACAGAGATTTTGCATTAGAGAACAAAGAAAAAAAAAGAACTTTGAAAAGATTTTTGGGGCTATTATTCAAGGGTATTTTTACTTTTTAATTTTTTTAATTATCACTAATAACAATGGGCTTTTTCCCTCAAGAGCAAACTGCTGAAGAAATAACTTTTCCAGTCTACCCAAGTTCACCCAGTTTGGCTTCCTTGGCCTCAAAAGAACTGTTACGACTTACAGTGACATGAAAACCTCAAGAGATACCTATAGTGAGATTACTTTTTTTTTAATATATATTAAGGAAAAAGAAAAGTTCTCCATGCCTTAATTTAAGCATGATTTTTTAAAATATGGTTTTCAGAGGAAAATTTTCACTTTATGACATGTCATTTTGCTTTAAATCAATCATGTCATGTCATATAATTCTGATGCAACAAGACATAAGGCAAAATTGAAATATGATTAATCCTGACAAATCAAACAAGAGAAACTAAAGAAGAAAGTCGTTCATATTTGTTAAGACCTTATTTAATCATAATTAGTTTTTTCAATAACTGTAGCAGAATGAGAATGCATTCATATTTTTTTTATATTACCTATATTAAGATTAGAAAACTACGGACATTTGCTAAAACAGCTGGTTGAAATTTATTTTGATGTTACAACAAAGTAATATTATTTGATTTGCTCATTTGGATGAATAATAAAGATATTCAAATAGAATATCTTAAGCTGTCAAAGTTGCTGGTTTGTCAAGCATGGAGAAGATGGGATATATTACTACTCAAATCTTTGTATTCTACACATATGTGATATTCTCAACCAAATCCAAGTCTTCCCAGTGTTTGTAGGTCTATGTATGGCAAAAAAGAAATAAATTGTCAACTGATGAAAAAAAATTGTTAGTGGAGAAAAGATAATGATATAGCCAGAGAACAAAAGAAAAAAAATGCTGTTTTCCTTTAGGTATATCCTTATCCTTCTCTTACCAACATTATCTGTCCTCAACAGGTGTTTGGTTTTTTTTAATTGATGTGATTGGACCTAAAACTGGTCTAAGCAAAGAAGGAATTATTCTTATATAAACTATGCTTTGGTCACTGCAGTGAGGTTGCCAATCAGTTCATCTGATGAAGGCTTTAAAGAAATGGGCCACAGAACAGACTGAGGGAATAAAAATGACAAAATTCACTTGTTAACAAGGACTATCCTGTAACCTACCAAGGAACAAGACTTTTCCAGTTTCCTTCCAAGTTCTACTACAATCTTAATCCCAACACTCTAAGTAACTGCAAATTTCATGCCTCAAATAACAACAGATTTGGATAAGAATATGGAAAAAGAAATAATAATTACAGTGTGGGAAAAAATATATTCTTCTCTAATACCGTGCTATTATATTCTTGAACATTAATAGTTATGAAAGTACTGAACTAATGTTATGAAAGGACTAAACCAAAGAGCCTTAGGCAAGCATTACCAATAACAAGTTAGCATCTCATTTTATAATTATTAGTCTTATTAACTTTTTCCTGAATTCTGTGCTAGGTTCCTTGCAGAGATGGAATCACCTATGCAATTGAATTTTGCTTTTCAGATGAAGCCTTAATCATATTAAGTGACTATAACTCATATTTGTTATTATTGAATTTTGCAATGATGTCTTTCATGCTACATTTTTGGCAACATTGCTGTGCTGTACAATGTTTCAGGTTCAATTTTGATACATCCTGAAAAAAAAAAAAGTGGTAAAACATTAGATAAAATATTACTTGCAGTGAAAGTAAACAGACATTTAATAAATAAACTTTTTTTTCTCTTCCTGAATAGTTAGGTACCTTTAAATCTCACTTTCCTTAGACTAAATTTTGTCTCTACAGGGTCAAGTCTTCATGAATGACAGGTATATGAAATACTACTCCACCTCCATGGGCCACAGTGGACAACCTGTGTCAGCATGGGTAGCAGGTGCTTGGAGCGCCTCCTCCACCTGCTTCTTCACTGACCTTGGTGTCTTCAGGGTTGTTTGTCTCACATATTCTCACTTCTCTCTCCCAGCTGCTATTGCACAGCATTTTTTACCCTTTCTTAAACAGGTTATCAATGAGGGGTCACCAGTATCATTGATTGACTCAGATTTGGCCAGTAGTGGGTCTGTTGGAGTTGGCTGGAACAAGGTCAGTCCAACACTGGGAGAGATTCTGGTTTTTTCTCACATAAACCATGCTTGCTCCCCCACTACCAAAACTTTTGCATATAATCCCAACACATTCCACTTAAACCTCTGTGAATCACTTATTTAAGAATTATTATTAAAATGTACATTCATCAGATAATCTACTGTCTTCACAAACTTCACTTAAATCAACAAGAAAACTCCCCACACCAAAAACAAAATAGCATCAACATACCACCAACAAATGGGAACAATTTATACAAAGTCCCCTGCTCACCCCTTCACCATAACTACAACAGAAAATTCCCCACAAAATTCCTTTTTTTTAGCAATGTTCAGTCTATCTTTTGTCTAATACCTCTGCCAACTACTGTCCTTATCTCAAATTCTTCATGCCCCATTTTTGGAGCCATGAAGAATTGTGATGGGTTGACCTTGACTGGTGCCCAGCAAGCCACACTCTGTATCCCCCATTTCAGCGAGGCAGGGGGGAAAATTCAGATGAAAAACTTGTGGATTGAGATAAAGACAGTTTCATGAGGAAAAGAAGGGCCATGTGCAGATGCAAAGGGGGAGGGGGGAGAAAGATTTATTCTCTTCTTCCCATCAGCAGGCAATGTCCAGCCACTGCCTGGGAGGTAGGGCCTCATCCACACCCTCCCGTTAGGTAGCTGTCAGTACCAACATGATCTCCCCTAAGCCTTCTCTCCTGACTCACTGCGGTTTAATAAAAGCCTGCATCACCTTCAGTCCTTCCTTCTTGTCTTACCAACAGGTTGTACACATGCACATTCTGCTCATGCCAAATAACTTCACTGGTTTTGCAGTGATGTCACTGAAAGTAAAGCCACAGTTTAGAGCATAACAACTTCATTCTAGAGCAACCAAATCCAAGCTTTCCAAGTGTTTGTAGTTCTATGTATTAAAAAAAATAAATAAATTAATAAATAAAAAGAAAGAAAGAAAAAATTGCCAACATCTATATCTTCTAAGGTCTGAGGACGGATTAAGTTCCTACCATTTTCCTTTAGGTAAATCCTTGTCCTTCTCTTACCAACATTATCTTTCTAGTGCTGTACATTGCATATACCTAATTTAAGCAAACATCATGCTACTCATGCTGTTGGTAAGACAGTAAAATATTTATTTCATTTGAACACAAATGATCTCATATATCTGTACAGTAAAGTGTAATCAATTTGCTTCAGGTCAGATAATAAACAAATCCATTGAAGAAGATCCAAGTATCTCCCACAGGTTTAGCTTTGTTACAAATAACCTTTGGCCAAAGCCAGATTTTTTATTTGATTGAAGACAAACTCCATTGTTTTCATCACTGAGACTCAATTCATTAAATAAAGATTATTAGCAAATATTTTTTGTCAGGATTTTTCCAAAGAAATCAGCTTTATGAAAATCTACTCCTTTTTTAAACTCTGAAAGCAGGGAGCAAATCTGTGATGATGCCAGATGGCAGGGAGTGAGGCAGTGATAGCAGGGGAAAGAGGCAGACACCAAGGACAACTGAGTGTTGGATTTGACTGTGCCAGAGGAGGCAAAGATTGGCCACCCCTGAACAGCAGCCAACACAATGGGCACAGCTTCTGCCACAAACGAACATCACTCTCCCATCCAGTTCCACCTTGTCCTCTCCTTTCCCCAAGATATAAAGAGATGCCAGCCCTCCTCCCTTCCCAATAGTCCATGAGACACAGAGAAAGACAACATGAGGAGATATCTTATACCCTTGGGTAAAAGAAAGACTGAAACACCCGAATACATATATTCTTTAGTGCTATTACTGTGCACTACTTCTGGGTTAAAAATAAAATATTAATTTTGCTTTTTTTGTTACTGAGTACTAAAGTGATACACAGAAACAATGACCTCCCTCCTACTAAAAAGATTTACCTTGCAAATCTCTTTTCTCTATAGATTTCTGATTTTTAGTTGATATTTTTATACTGCTTTTAAATTTCAGCGTGTGCATTGCTGAGAGACCACTTTAGCGCTGACAGGTAAAACAAAAGATGATTGATGTACTGTCCTCCCAAACAGTAAAAGACAGCTTGCTTTTCTGAGTGGTGCACTTGTAAAATAATGGCAGTTGTATTTCCTTCAGTGTGTTTGCTGCCAAGGAGAACTAGATTCCTAAGTAACCAGCAACCATCCCTCCTACCTTCCCCCTCGACTCAAGGAGGCAGCTTCTTTGCTGGCATTATCCCTGCCACAGGTGTAAAAAATGTACATCCAAGAAGTTAATCTAATTCACTAACAGGAAATTCCGGGGGAGAGCGCCCCTCAGACTCCTACCACCATGCATTTTCTTCATCTGTTTACTCACAGTAGTTCCCCAAGCAAAAAGGGCTGTGAGATGTGCCAGATATAGTTTTTCCCTTCCCTAAGTGAGATGGAAACATAACCTATAATTTTAAATAATGGAGGATTTTAATGGTATGAAGGCATGGATGAGTTAATTTGTTTATAAAAACAAGCTCATTTTCCCTCCAGTTCTAAAATATCAATCTGTTACTTTTTTCTTAGGAAAAGCTCACAGCCCTGGATTGCATGCATCATTATGAGCTACAATACCTCCTGTGTAAAGGTTTAGCCTTACAGCATGTGTATCTATAAATTAACATAAATTGCCATGTGGAAAGTCACTGAAGTAGTTGTTCTGCTTAGTTAAGACTGATAATTGGACTCTGAGCTATTCAGAAATTCATGAGATGAAGTACATTGAGCTAATCCTAAATATTATGAAAAGACTGAAAATCAAAATTTTATTATTTCATATTGACTACTTATCACATATTTTGAATTAAACTGTGTCACTTTATTTAAAAATGCCTGTTACTGTGCTGAAAGAAGTCTTAGGACTCATTAGCTTTCCAAAAACCACATTTTTCAACAAAAAATGTATTTGCTGTTTTAGAAGTAATTTCCGGGCTTGAAAAATAGGCACCATTAACTTTATCAACCACTCCTATTCAGAGAAGGCTCAACTTTTCTGTTCATATAAAAAAAAGGCAATACTAAGTGTCACCTGGGAAATCACACATCTACACAAAACCCTAACAAATAAAACTTGTCTATAAAAGAGCATCTCTGTTTTGACAGAGAAAAAAAATAGTCTTGGAAAACAGATATCCTGGTTCATAGCAATATCCTGAGATATTCCACAGACTGTTCTGGTTTTGCCTCATAGCTTTAACTCATCTTTGTTCGTGGAAAAGATATAATTTTTATTCATTCATGAATGACAATCTTGTAATCTTATCTTGAACTTGGGATCAACCAGATCACACATGGAGAAGAGGAGGTGGGAAATATTTTCAAGATCAGATATTTTGTAGTCTCTTGATGCAGATGAAAGTAGCTGAGTTAGCAAAATGGTGATTCAGGAAAAAATCTCCATGTTATTTACAGAAATGGCTGCTATCTCTGGGCTATCACTGTTTCATAAGATATTCCACACACAAAGGGACTTCTGAACTCTACTCTTCTTCCCTGTTTAGGAAAAATGCAGGACCTTTTCTTTGCTCCTTTCCTTGTATGCCAGAAGCAGTGAGTATAAGAAGTGTATGTTCTCCTCTGAGATTTTGTGTCACCAAGGGAACTGGAGAGCAGAAAAATTAATTAAGGAGCTCTCAGTAAACTGAACTGCCAAAACCAGCATGAGAAACGAGCAAATCTTCAGTTGTTGGAGTCAAAGGTAAACAAGTGTTGTAATAAATGAGGGTAATTAATGTATTTATTTTTCAAGAATCAGAATAACCTGAAGCTGCAGCTTCACATAACAAAACCCAATGATCTGCAAGTGAAGAGACAAAGAAAACGTATTATCAGAAAAGAATGTATTGACAACATTGCAGTTGCATAGGCTTCAGGAGGCAGTGCACTTCTAGGTAGAGACAAATGCAAATGATTTTTTTCTCATGTGTTAATCTGATAACATTTTAGTCTCTGTTACGCGTTTTGAGCTTCAGATTTTGAGATTATCAACACTGAGTGTTCACATTGCCTTCCTCATAGATCAGCTCTCTAACTGTGGGTTTCAGACACCTTGTTGACATTCTGCTCACTCTCTCCAGGAGAGACAAAAAGCACCAACCAGAGGAAACAGGTGTGAGGAGAAAACTAAACAGTATTAACAGAGCTGGTGGGATTCATTTCTACATAATTTTATTGGAATTATTTTTGATCCAGTGTGCCTACAAAGAAACCAACAAAAAGATGGAGTAAGAGATAAAACATTATCTTATTTTCATCCTCTTTTGCAGAATACGTGCTTTTCTATTTGTTTGGGTTTTTTTATTTTATCACTACATGCCAGTTTGAGTAACACTGTGAGGTCTAGGGTATTATGATCTAACACTTCGTGATGCTCAGTAAGTTTTAGATTCCTCTGCTTTTACGGAACAAAAGATTTTACTGTGCTTCATACTACCTCCAGTGGAAAACCAAGACTAAATAAATACATAAGCACAAGTCCCAGTCAATCAAACCCTTTTTTTTTCTCATCTAACATTTGATTTGGAAGTCAGAAAGAAAGACTTATCAATGTCTTCCACACAAGCACAGTTTTGGCTTCCTAGCAATGTCAGAACCCTTTTCAGAGTGCAACTCTGGATGAACAACTTGCTTCAAAGTGTAATATTGGGACTTAGTTGTACCTAGTCTGCACTCCTTCTCTTTGTTATTTCAAAAGGGTGAATCTGCTTTGGAAACAGGGCTGACTACTGTGAGTAACAAATTGAGTAAGAGGGGATGCTGTATCTTAGTCACTCAAGGTTCAAAATAAAGGTTTGATCTACAATGCTGAGCCTTTTAGGCTTTTCACTTCAAAATGTGACCCCATCAGTTCTGTCAGTCTGACAGATGCACAGTTGAAATAGATGGTGATGCATTTGAAAAATGACAGGTTTAAAGATCCTCAAGGCTGTCAAGGAAACCTCAGTTTTCTGCGTCGAGGCAAACTATGAACAACAGCAGTGTTACAAAGCAGAAAGTTCCACCATCAAAACAGGGTAAAAAAGTAGCAGGTTTAGTTTTAGAAAATGTTCATTAATTTCTCCCAAAGCCTCAATGGATTCCTCATTATGAGAAAAGGGACAATAAGACTGGTGAAGGGGAAATATGTACAGACAAAACCCTTGTTTTATAGCAAACATGTATCAAAGCAATTCTTCCCAGAGGAAACAAGTTCATCACATAATTCAGCTAAATACAGATGATAATTTGTCAGTATTGACATATATGGTGAAGAGAGCAACAAAAATCAAACTTAGTGCTTTAAGAAACAGAATGACATATTCCCTTGAGCTTTGGTTCTTTTTTTCCAAGTGTCCACCATCGAAAAAAGCTTTGACATCATGAAGGTTACAAAAATTTAAGTAACTTTCTCTACTGCACGTACCGAATAAATGAAATTAAAAAAAAAAAAAAAAAGGAAAAAAATGATAATGTAGTCTCAGGGAAAACCTTAGGTGTTTGATGCAAACTGGGAATCGAGTTTGAAAGATCATGGCTGAAATCCACAGGGCAAAATGTGTGAAACATTTCCTATACTGCCAAGAGATTTACCTTCTTCATGAATGGAAAACAAACTTCTGTCTCTGAGCTCTAAATGGCCCGACTGTGAAGGCCTAAAAGACAGACAGTCCTCACCCTTCCTGTACGTTTTTGCCCTTATTCTTATGAATCATGTCAAGCATTCAGAGTGTGAAATGTTACCATGTAGGCAACTGGCATCTTAAGGTAATCCAGGCTCAGGAATTGCCTGGCCAGAGGTTGTCATCCACATAATGAGTATTCCTTCAAAGAAAGAGGGATCTGGAAAAATTCAGGCCATCTTAGGCTGTTCCTTCAGTTTCTATTCTATAATCAGGACAAACATCTAGGTCACAGCCATTTAAACAGGTACTGCTCATGTAAAAATAGGTTTTGGGAAAATTATGTTCAGGCAAAGAAAAAACCTCCCAATTCCTCAACTTTATATTTGCCTAAAGCAGGCATTACTAAACCCAAAGAAAGCAGCAGATGAATCCTCATCAGATCACAAGAAGGCATCCTAAGGGTGTGCGGTTTTAGAACCAAATATAGTAACTAAATACACAAGTTCCAAAATCCAAAGGAAATATTTTGGGTCTTCTACAATGCTTTTCCACAATAGCCCAAAAGCAGAGAGAGACAGTTTGTCACTACATTACTGTAAAAAGGGTATTCAGGAATTTCCAACCTTAAAACAAAAGCAGAAAGAGCATTTTTATTCAATTTCAGTAGAGGAAACATGAGCCTTCCAACACACAGCGATACAAATTTACATTCTACAACTACCTGAAAGGAAACTGTGGCAAGGAGGGGATCAGCCTCTTCTCCTAGACAACCAGCGACAGGACAAGGCAAAACAGCCTCAAGTTGCACCAGGGAAGGTCCAGGTCAGAAACCAGGAAAAATTTCTTTACCAAAAGAGTGGTCAAGCATTGGAACAGACTCCTGAGGGAAGAGTGGAGTCAACATCCTTGGAAGTGTTCAAAAAATGCATGGACATGGCACTTCATTATATGATTTAGTGGGTTTGGTGGTATTTGGTCAAAGGTCAGATCTGATGATCTCATAGGTCTTCTCCAATCTTAATGATCCTGTGATTCTATTCCCCTTGTTCTTTCTTGTTTAATTTAATTTTTCTGTGTACACCCTTTTCCTCTTCCTCTTAATTATTAAAATAGGCACAAAAAAGCTTTCTTTGACGTTTCACTCACCAAACCTGTATATCAATAAGCACATTGTTAAAACACTTGTTACTGCAATAAAATAATACTTTTTCAACTGCAACTCAGTTTTCTCAGTTCAGTTTTTTCAATCTTAATCCAGAAATAAGAAACTCAAGGAGGAAAGTTGTAACTGTGGTTATTGCATTTTTGCCCCTCTTCTTTCCTCCATGCTCAGATAAAAAAGGCATTTATTTTTCATTTGTGCATCCAAACAAATTTTCTTTGTATTTTAATACACTAAGACAGTAGCCATGAGTTTACCCTAAACTTGACTTGATTTACAGATATTTTTTATAAAGATATAAAAGCATATATTTTGTACATATATATATTCACAGGGAGAGATGGAACAAAGCAGCAGAACTCCTTTTAAGTACCTGAATTCTGTATCTGTGCTTGGCAAAGTAGATATAAGTTACAGTCAGCACAAACCCATTTTATTTCACGAGGCGTCTTATATCCTCAAGACAACTATTCTTTCATGGTTTTGTTCTATTGTGCCTTTGGTATATAATACAGCCCATTCCAGCTTCACACTAAGTAGGCAATATGCAACAAGTTCACCCAAATTATTAGCTCTCATAAAAGAAATCATGAATGACATCTGTCTTTATATATCCCATTATATTAATAAAAATGCAAATTAAGAACATTAAGCATCATTAATTTTCATTGTACAGAAATCATGATATAGTCTCCCAAAGAAAGTAAATACTTGGAGTTGTTTGCACCTTATCTGCTTCAATATTTGCATAAATATTTATTGTGCAATTTTAGCAACATTCTGGATGCACTTCAGGGCTTAACAGAGCAGCCTGTTCTTCCTTCTGTGCAACTGTTAATATAGTATGACCGCTGTTATGTTTGTTACTGCTGTATTCTGATTTAAACTTCTTTAATAAGCTTTAAAAAGGTGCAGTTCATTGAATGAGCCACAATATGAATTTACACCTGATGAGGCACAGTCCAGAAGTCATGCTAACTGCCTTTCCAAAAATATCAACTCTGCAATCCTGTTTACATACCTTCTCTCATGATACACTGACAGACACAGCTTCAGAGCTGCAAAAATGCAGAAAAATGGGAAAAGAGTTACAGCTCTAGAACACAACTTATTCCATTTTTATTGCCTTCCATGAGACATCCTCTTCCATGTGAGGAACATGATGAAATTGGAAACAGAGATTAGAGCCTATAAAATCAGATAAAGGTGTGAAGAAATAAAGTTAGAACAGCTGAGACAGTAAAAATGTAATCACAGAGTAATATGGTTTAGAAAGCCTTGTATTGCAATCTACTACCATACAACTGGCTTGACCTTGCTGGCCCCTTCATACCCACCAAAGAACAGCCAACATTGTTTTACTGGGAGGAGGAAGGGGAGCATGAGTGAAACTGCAGCAATTATTTCCTCCTCAGGAAGATATTGACTGGCCTGATAGTGTAGTTCACATTTTTGAGATCCCCATTCAATAATCATACTAATTCAACTGATGGAAATTATAAAAATTTCATAATGTTACAGAGCTAAAAATATGAGGAAAGAACTTCTGTGACTTGGTGGAGCATCTCCTTTTAAATCCACCCAGGTTGTTGAACTAATTATTTTCTGCACTGAAAAACCTCTGTCATCTTTTCCCTTTACCCTGCATCCTCCCCTACCCCTGCTAAGCAGAAGATGTGACTCAATCAGCTTGAGGAAGCCTTAACAGCATCCTGACGTATGCTCAACCTCCAGATTAAGATGATCTCAAGGCTAGGTAATTAGCATGAAAACAGAAGCTGTTTGTGGTTTTCGACATAATTAACAAGATTTCAGAATTCAGTAGTCCAAACTACAGCAGTAAAAATCATCATTATTTTTTAAAAACAATTAGCTCTCCAGTGACTGGATCATGTAATCAGCTGATTTTACTGTAGTTTAAAAGTACAATATGAACTCATAAAAATTTTCATTAAAAATATCAATGCTACAAAAAGACCTATCGACCAGCAGAGCCACCCTATAAATCAGCCTACTGTTAAAATTGCTCAGTTACACCACCTTCACAGTAACTTCTCTACCACTTCTCTCTTTATCTTCCCAGACTAATTCATGAAATAGCAATAGTTTTTATGTAACTACACTTCAGAATCACATCAGGCTTGTATTATCTTTCTCATTAAGGCATTACAAATTATTAATGATGTAAAATATCTGATATATTATGTAATTCAACAATCCATCTGACAAAGTATGACAATGAGTAAGAAGACTTACGGTAAAGTTTAATTCTTTAAGCATATTTTACTGTGAAATGCTACACAGATTTTTTGATTCTCCAATATGGGAAGTTTGGAGTTTCACTCTCATGGTGGGTTGACCCTGGCTGGACACCAGCTACCCACCTGTATTGGGTCTGACTGAGCTGGAGTTCATTTCCCCACAGCAGCCCTCACAGTGCTGTGCTTTGCATTGTTAGCTAGAAGGGTGTTGATAACACACCGATGTTTTGGCTACTGCTGAGCACAGCATCAGCACTGTAACTTTCCTTCCTCAGCTGAGGGCAAGATCCTGGGAGGGGACCCAAGTAGGCCAGCTGACCCAAACTGACCAAAGGGATATTCCATACTGTATGACATCAGCTCAGATATAAAAGCTAAGGCAAGGAGCAGGAATGGGGGCATTCATTGTCTCCAATGGCTGCTTGCTGAGGAACCATTACACAAGTTGAAACTCTGCTTCTTGGAGGTGGCTGAGCATTGCTGCTCATGGGAAGTAGAGAATAAACCCTGCTATCTTTTCTCTTCTGCACACACAAGCTTCTGCTTTAATAAGCTGCCTTGTCCCAACCCACGAGTTTTTTTCCATCTTACTCTCTCCATTGTCCAGCTGAGAAGGGGAGTGATAGAGGGGCTGAGTGGGCACCTGGCATCCAGCTAAGGCCAACCCACCGCACCATCAAACCACTCTATCACTCCACAGCAGAAAAGAGGAAGTTGAAAAAAGACATAAAAAGTAATAATAATTAAAAAAAAAAAAAAGTGGGTCAAGAGAACAGCAAAACCAAAGGATGCATGTGTGGAAGTAAAGCAAAACAAAAGATTTTATTCTCTACCTGCCTTTAGCAGGTGATATCTGGTCACTTTCTGTGAAGCAGGACAAACAAAACTGTGCTGGATATCAAGAGGAATGTGAAGCTTGGCACACAAGGCTCTGCTACTGTGTGTGTTATCATCGACACACAAGTTGTGTCACAGATTTCAGTGAACATATTCACATAGATAATTTAATAAAAAGTGGTTCATATATTATCAAAATATGGTAAGTACATTTTGAAGACTTAAAGCTGATTTGAGGTGCCTCCATGCTAAGGCACAATTGTTTGAAAAAGATATGATTTTCAGACCTTTGAATGTAAAGAATCAGACTCAGAACATATTTCAACTTGAGCCTCAAAATCATTCTACTGGTTTGGAAAGGGGTAAAGAAAAGAAGAAATACACCTATCATGCATATAAAATACAAATTTTTACAGAAGCAAACACAGTGACACAAAAAATTTCCACAGATTTTGCCTCTGAAGAAAAAAAAGAGCAAAAGAAAATATTAATATAAAAACTCTATTTTATCCTTTTTCCCAATAATGTGTTAGAGAAGAATCAAACATGACAAACAGATAAAATATCAATCCTAGTAAAACCACATAAATTTAGTGGGTTATTTGTTTTAGCTGGAGGGCTTTGGGTATGCAATTACCACGTTAGACCAAATTCCATACATTCTAACCATCCTCCAAATAATGAAAAGTCAACTTTTCCCTCTCCCTTGTAGTGCACAGATGTAGTCCTTTCCACTGAACAGTGTATTATGAAATTAGAACAAACATTCATTTTCAAAGCAAAGAACATGACCCCTGGGGAAAAGCCATGTGTAGCCTGCTAATATTTGAGTATTTAGGATTAAATTATCTGCATGCATGACAAATTAATATCTTGACCTTCTACTGATGTGAGAAATTCAAGTATAAAAGAGGGAGTCGATCTGCACTCGCCCTCTGAACATTTGAAATAATTATTTTTAATAAAGTGGTTAAATCCTGTCATACCATTCATACACAGGTAGAATTTTTCACTGACACTATTAGGCCTAAGGAAGTACCTCACTAACAGACACCCAGCATTCAACACAATCTGAACTCATTGAAGAATCTATTGACCTAATTACTTGGGAGGAATCATTTCCAAATGTTGCTTCAATTTGAAACAAAATTATTCGGGTACATATAATCAGATAACTATTCTTTTCACATTAAATGCCTGTGAAATGCCAATCTGAATGACCTGGCTGTTTGTGCATCATTTCCCATGGCCACATCATCACTGGCACCTCCCACTGCCTGAATACCTCTTGGACCTGATGTTTCCAAAGGCACTGTGGATGTGTGAACTGACCTGTGTCCTCACAATTACACAGACAAGTACCATGTATTACATGCAGAGAGTGCACAGACTATCACAGAGCAGAGTGTGCACAGACTGTCAGAATACAGTTCACCTATTTTTATGAACACTGAAGGTCACCATTTACTCAGACAAGAGACAGAAGAGTCTTCACTGCTAAATCATCTGCATCTTAATTCCTTTGTAACAGATTCCTTGATTTTGGGTAAGAGTGTCATTCGTCTTTAACACATCAATCTGAGAACAAAAACTCAAATAGACTAAAGGACTGATACAACAGACACTGCAAAGAGATATACACTCAGATTTATCCAGCACTCCATATATAATATGGATTTATATATCTATACCCTGCATTTAAAAAAAGAGATGTTTAGTTCTCTGATGCCAAAAGCTGGGATTTCCAGGAATAGAAACTATAATAAAAAAAAAATTAATAAAATTAACATTAATGCCTCTATCTGCCATCACTCTTTGCATAGGAAGAACTTACTATTGCCTGTAGAACCCATAGCAGAACCCACTGTCTTCCTACTATGAGGTATGTGAAAACTTTACAAGGTTCCCTTTTGAGTTCACAGAACAGGAAAATATTTCCCTGGTAGTCAGACCCAATCTCATGCTCTGGAAGGCAAGCAGGTCATGTAGGTCTATTCAGAAATGTATCAAGCTTAAAGTAAATTATGTTGTTTGCCCCAATGCTTTAATGGAAAGGCAGTTTCAGCACATAACTTTGAATTATTTAGAAGCTACAAGACAATGAGGCACAAGAGACAGGGAAAACATGGGACTCATCCTTGTGATAGAAGTCATGATAAAGATAGCTAACAGTACAAACTTGTATTCCTCCTCTCAGACACACACCCATATACCAGCACCCCTCGAATAAATGGTGTTTACCAGATAACAGAAACAAAAAGATTTTGAAAAACTGAATGGAAAAAAATAGTCACATGACTTAAGAAAGAGACTAATTAGCTAGAACCAAAAACACGCAACTCACAAACCAGTCCAAAGCCGATGTTCAACAGTGTCAAGTGGAGTTACTGATTTGAAGCACTGCCATGCCCCAGCACATGTCCCTTCCTCCCACCACTTCTGTGCCACAGCACTGGAGAAGAGCAGTGTAGACACTGTGCAGCTCTGTTGCAAATGTCAGATCAAGTACTGATCTATCTAAGGGAGGAAGAAAAAAAACCCACCATTATTTCTTCCTTCATTTTCAAAAGAATCTGTTCCCAAACCTGATCCATACCAGGTAGTTGTGTCAGCACCACAGAGGAGCGAAAGCGTAGCACATGAAAGGAATGAAGGAATCCTTTAAGCTGATGTTGCAGCCAAGTATAAGGTAAAGCCACGGGCTCACTTGTGGGAATTGCTACTATCATATAAATGAAATGCACTTTCCTAGTCTGTTGACCGCTTCCAGTATCATGTTTCTTTAAGACTTTTGCAGTGTGCTACCATCTGGGCCTGATCTTTAGATAATATAAATCCACTGAAATCAGAAGCCTATGTTGCTTCACATCATGTCATCAATACTTTCCCTGACCTGAAGTAAAGTACCTCAGAACAGATGCACATCATCAGGAACCCTAACATGCTGCAATGGGTCCATTATGTTTATTTCATCATACCTAAATATATTTCAGACAGCTTCATTTTCTCCAGAGTAGTTTTCTTCTGTGCTTGGAAGGTAAATTTAAATATATTAAAAGCTTTGCCTTCAGCAAAGATGCTTTCAGAACAGGAATACTCATCATTCAAATAAATGATAATGTTTTTTTCCATCAACCTGTTCATTTATCCATGCCACTATTTTTATTGATGTGTTTCCCCTTCTAAGCAAGGTTGAGCAGAAATCTACATTCTAATTAACATTTTTATATTACTATGCTCTGATTAAAACTAAATGGCAACAGAGAAATTTGCATTGATCACTCAAAACTAAAATGTAATTGCTCTACAGTGATTAGGAAAGGTTTTACATCTGGATTTTTTTAACAATGGTTACCTCTGCTGAATAAAAGGAGGTTTCCTTTTTAAATATTTTAATCTGATATGAATTTACAAAGCTAGCATGGCATTGTATGTATGGCAATCACTGCATTGACTATATTAACTTCTTTTTTTCTTTTTTTTTTGTACCAGGAGTGTTTGTTATTACTCATCAAGTCTCAGAAAAAGGTTTGTGCCTTGTACCCTGGCCTTTGATATAGGTGAGAGGGACTTCTATTAATCCAGCTAGGCAAAACATTTGCAATACTATTTGACCTTCTCAGCTCTATGCACTCAGTTAAAAGTGTAACTCACCAGTAGGAATGATGGACACTCACTGCAATGGCTCAGAGAAGTGCTGGTTGCCCATGCAATTCCTTACCCTCCAAAGGAACTTAACCTCAAGAAGCAAAGGTAATCCATGGAGGCTGTCTTTACCTACAGCAAAGGAATGTCATCCCTCCTAGGTTTTCTCTTCAGAGCAGGCTTGCTGCAACACACAGTTTAGATCAAGGTTTATGTTGGCAGGAGCCAGTGTAAATCCTAAGAGTTCTAATTTTGTGAGTTACATTGGGAATCCAGAACCAGGATGCAAGAAATATACCTGTGCTCTGTAGTAACTATTGGACTGTGTTCCTTTAAGAAGTTATTACTGTATCTCTTAAGACTACAGCACTGTGATCCACTAGGACATCTACCATTTGCATTTTAACATTCCCAGTACCACACGATACTACTTGATTGTTTTGTATTTGAAATACCAGTTCCTGACAAGGTATTTATGAGGTATTACCATCAATCTGTCTTACTGTTTGCTGAAGTGGGTGTTCAAAACACAAAAATAACTATAAATACATCCATATTACCATGTAAGTTCAGGTCTGGAGTGTACTTTTGGAAGGAACCACCTGATCATCCCTTCTTCCAACATTTCTGAGCACACAAACTGTATCCCTTTCAGATGAAACTGTACCAGAAGTTCATCCAACATGCCAAATGAAGGACATTCAGTCTATAGGGTTACACTAAACCTGATGCAAATTAAACCCCCTGAAATCAGTACAGAATTATCCTGGATTCTCAAAGCCACCTACTTCCTCTACAGATCTGCTCCTATTTCACCACATTAAAATTCTTCTGCACATACTGAGGAGGGAAGGATAGGCTCTAAAGCAGTCACTACCTTTGTCATTGCTTTTGTAATTTAGAAAGGATCATCTTTGAGAAACAAGCAGTAGCAACTGGCCTTGCCCAGCATTTAAAAAAACAGGGACACAAGCCCCTGGCATGAAACTCTCACTTTTCTCGTGCTGTTTGCAATTCAGGATGTGAGTCTGGCTGTGCTAACAGACCCAGTGATACAGAGGACATTACACATAGTTCTTCCACACAGGTCAGAGGTAGTTTAAAAAACATCATGGAATGGTTATCCCAGCTAGACGGAGTTTAAAAAGGAAATGAAAATGACTTTTGTGTTTAACCATGTCATACATGGTTATGTAGATGCATCTACATAAACAGGTGTTTGCACAGATCCTGAAACTCAACCACACAGCACTGTTGTTGGTGTGATTTTTGTATACTTCCAGAACATCCCAAATTGTTTTCATTCCCCATTGAAACAGATGGCAATGCCCTAGCAAAGATGAATAAGCCAGATTTGATAGCTGCAATGGTGATTAGACAGGTAGATACATGATAAACACCTCCTGATGCAAAATATAAATCATTGCTCAGTGTGAGTTAGATTGCTGCTTATGTTGTAGGTCAGGTAATCTTGTACAACATTTCTGTTTGAGTAGCTTCTACTTTTCCACATCTTGTCATATTTTTAAAGCCTATTTACCATTTGAAAGTCATATGATGGTGATTAACCTGTGTTCAATCATTGGGCATCTTTGAAGACCCAATATTTTAGAAAGCATGAAAAGGTCCTAGCAGACCCACAACTCCTCTGGACCACCAAAACCGGATCTTTGATCTTAATTCCTTAGTGGGCAGAGAACCATAATGCTGCTAGGGTTGTGCAGGGATTGTACTACTTTATGTGGAGTACATGCTAAATGATACTAGGTGGACTTCCACAGCTAATAAATGTTATCCACACATCAGCATAACGATCACAATAGACTCATACTACTTAGTCTCTTCTGCCCATGACATAGTAAGGATCATCTCCAACAGTCTGCAGCCACTAATGGGCATTCATTTCTAGCTCTTTACCAGCTCCTTCTTTGCCAACTCTTCCTCTGCCAGCAGCAAAACACAGAATCACAAAGAATCACATGGAATCATTTAAATTGGAAATTACTTCCTAGACAGCCAAGTCCTTTGAACAATCACCACCTTTTCAACTAGACCATGGCACTAAGGGCCATGCCCAGTCATTTTTTGAACACCTCCAGGGATGGTGATTCCACCACTTCCCTGGGCAATGATTAAGTCCATCACAAAATTTAGCAGCCCTGCCTGTGAAGAAATTCTTCCTAATGTCCAGCCTGAACCTCCCCTGGCTCAGATTGATACTGTGTCTTAACAGTTCAATTGTTACCTGTCAGGGAGTTGTAGAGGGTGATAAGGTCTCCCCTGAGCCTCCTTTTCTCCAGGCTGAACAACCCTCAGCTGCTGCTCATCATACGTACCCTCTAGACCCTTCACCAGCTCCACTGCCCTTCTCTGGACACACTTCAGTCACTCAGTGTCTGAGGGGCCCAGAAATGGACACAGAACTTGAGGTGCCTCCTCAGGGCCAAGTACAGGGAGACAATCACTGCCCTGGTTCTGCTGATACAGGTCAGGATACCATTGGCCTTCTTGGCCACCTGGGCACACTCTGGATCAGGTTCAGCTGCTGTCAACCAGCACCCCCAGGTCCTTTTCCACTGGACAGCTTTCCGGTCACTCTGTCCCCAGCCTGTAGTGCTGCAGAGGGAACATGGGAAACACTTTGGAATCCTGCCAATGAAAATGAACATTTAACAATGAAAATTTTCATTCTGTTTTTGCAAAGATAAGTGATCCTACATGTAGCTTAGCTTACAAAATATTGTAATTTTGTATGTTACTATCCACAGTAATGAAGTGATACATTTATGACTAAAAATTTAATGCAAAATGAACTATTAATCTCTAGTCAACCTTTGAATTCTTGTACATCAATTTTTGATAAAGCCTGAAATCTTGATAGAATAAGTTAATATCATCAGCACCTTTTAGGTCATGGATAACCATATTTGAAGCTGCTGCATGAATGAAATAAAGCAAACGAGAAAAGCTTTGAGGGACGTCCTTTTTTGTACCCAGATATCATAAAAAAAAAAATAATTGAAATTCACTGATCCTTGCTCTCATATACATCTCATGCTGTACCTGTTTCAAAACTTTAAACAAACTGCATAGCAAATCATTTCACTTGATTACAAAATCCAGATGGGTTAGCACGAGAACACCTATGCTGAGATAAATGAAGTCAATATTGTTCACATCTAGATTTCCTAAGCAGTAAAATGTATTTGTTTGCAGAGACCTGTGACTCAAATCTTTAAGAATTATATGAATTATTTATAAGTAGAAACATGTGAATGACAGCACACGAAGAAATTCTATGAATAAGGAATAAGGAAACAGCAGGTGTCGATGGTACTGAATTCATCAAGCCATCAGACATCATGGCACACGTCTACATACAACTTCAAGGTGTTCAGAGCAGGAAAACAACAGGCAGACTACAACCAGAGAGGGAAACAATGCCACTGAGTAGATCAGCAGAATTCCCTAATGAAGGAAGAAAAGGAAAAGGGGAAAAGACAAAAACCAGTATCAGCGTTTTGAAGGCATACCCAAAAAGCAGGTACATGATTGCTAGATCACAGCAGCCTCACAGGCATGAGATCCTTCACAGTCCATGACCCTTGCTCACTGTCCTATCACAGGGAATCCTGCCCAGGCTCCCTACACAGACATTATGTTACTTGTCAGCATGAAGAAAGGAGTAGAGTTATGAGTGTTTAACTCCAGTTCTGTTTAAAATAAACAAATAAAAAAACTTTCCTTCCTATGCAGACCGCAATGAGTTTTGTTACACTAATTGTAAGGTGGCTTTGCCTCTTAAGCACCCACAGCTGTTGGAAATGTGTTGCATAGGGTGTGGCAGCAAGTACTTGAAGTGAGTCAGCAAAGAACATGTTACTCTTCCATAGAACTTAATTTATTTTTTAAGGCATGTTACATTTTATTTCTCTTCTTTGCTAACATTTATGACTATTTTGTCCTCAAATAATTGAAAACTCAGAAAGTGACAAAATACTTTTCTTTGACTCTGTAAGTTACCATAATCAAAAGCTTATATTTCCATCAGAAAACTATTTCCAAGACAGGTATAGTTCTAATGAATTTTGTCATATAGACTGGGGAAGTTGGTCAGGAGGGGACAACTGCTGCTGGGGGACAGGCTGTCAGTTCAGGTCAGGTGTCTTGCCCCTGCCTCCTCCAAGCTTCTTGTGCAGCCCCTCACTGGCACAGCAGTGAGAAGTCCTTGACTTTGGGTAAGTACTGCTTAAGAGCCAAAACAACCATGTGTTATAAACATCACTCTCATACTGAATCCTAAACACAGCATTGTAACAGCTACTAAGAAGAAAATTATCTTAAGCAAAACTGGGACACTGGGTTGGGTTTTTTTTGAAAAATCCAAACCATTGCTGTGTGCTTTTAAGTTTTATCTGAACTGTCATCAAAAGACATTCTACTGTCTTCAATCCCTAAAAATATTCATGGCAATCAAAAATAAGTGAAGGTATGCAATTTTAGTTTAAACCCACCACTAGTGGTTTTACCTGAAAAGATGACAATGTGTTATCTCCTTGGATAAAATGAGGGAAAAAAACCCAACCCAAAACCTAAAACAATCCACCTTTCCACTGTTTGATATGTTCAGAAACAATGTTAATGCAGCCCATTAAAACAGGCCAAGTTTTGTTCATTATTTCAGTTGAGATTAAAATAGCAAATACATAACATAGAAAAATTTATCCATTTTTCATTCAAACTTCTGTGGGCCCAGGAGCAATGAGCTGATTGGCACTTCAGTGCAAAAGTTTCATGCTAATTGTCATGCAGAAAAGCTACAGAAATACTTTTGTCAGAGACATCAGTAAGCTGCCAAACAAAGATTAACAATCATGGCAAAATATTTCATTTCCCAAAAGTCATGGACATTGTGACTTCTTTGACAAACAGGACTTAATTCAGTTTTAAATGACACTGAAGCACTGGAAACTTCTGAGCTTTGATTGCATCTGAGTGTAGAAACAGAGCAGAGAGTTCTTTTATATTATTGTAATGAACTTCAATTAATAATTCATAATTTTTAATATTTTAATAGATTTCACGCTTTAGAGCCTACCTAAGCAAACTGGAAAACCTCAGGGTATAGAGGCATCCTCACTACAACAAAACAGTAGAAAAAAAGATTTCATGGTTTCTTGAGCAATGAAGACTTGCCTCAGTAAAAATTTATGTACCCTTTACCCTCAAACATTGGGGAATTTTTATCAAGAAGTTCTTCACTACATACTCAGAGACTCTGTATCAGTTTAGCTTCATATTCTCCTCTCTGGAATTTCTAAATGCTTAAACCTCTGTGAAAATGTAAAAATTTCTCACTGAACAACAACGCATAAAAAGGGCTTGGTCTGAAAAGTCTTTAGGTAGTAACAAGAAAGTGAATTACAGTTGGGAAATTATCACAGTTAAAGAAAATGGGCACGTCTAATTTATTTAGAAGAAAATATTTAGGTTAGAAAAGTACAGATTCATTGAAATTCGCGTAGTTCCTTGCAGATGCTTGCAAGGTAGACTGTCGAGGGTAGGCTTTCCTGTCCTGAGATAGAACAGGTGTGTCTCTGCATGTGTCCAGAATCTATAATGTAGTCAATGGTGTGATGATTTTAGGGTGAGGATCTCCTATCTGGACGATGGCAGAGGTCCAAAGTTTACAACCAGACCTACAGTTTCAGCTAATAGGTTTTTACTCCAGTGAAGGCTCCAGCAGATGTTCCAGTTCACCACTGGTGTTACAAGAGTAGATACACAACTCAGGTGGTTGAACAAGATCATCCTAGCTATCCAGGCTCGCCTGGAAAACTCCTCATAAAATGATATGAAACCACAGAAATTCTCTGTAGATGTAGAAAGTGTCACAGAAAATATCTGGCTGTTCAACACCCTAATGACAAAGCTACAGGCTGTTCTGGATTTTCAAAGTCTTTCAGTTCTATCCTAATTCATGACTTTGCAGCTATTCTCTAAGAATTTCTCTGTGATCTCTCACTTTCTTTTTTCGCTCAGCTTTTATCCATACAGAATAGGATCTCTGGGAGATCCAAAAGTCCCCTTTGGTATTTCTTTTCCTATTTGTAGTAGGGACTTTGCCAGCCATCTTGCTTCTGAGTGCATGAAAGAAGCTGAAAGAAAGAATGTGTAAGGTGAAGAAGTGAAAAAGCACTGATTATCAGACAACAAAAGAAAAAATTGTAGCTGACAAAATTTAACTTATTTAACTTCTATTAAGATACCAGATTCTTACAACCCAAGAACTTTCTGTTTTCCCTTGTTTAGTGCTTTGCGTTCCTTCACACCATTTATGTCATGGTTTGAGATAGCCCCAAAATCCAATTCCCTAGCTCCATCCCCCCTCCCACATCTCAACCCAATGTGAAATGGGTTTTTCCAGACAAAACACAGCCAGACTCAAAGTGGGGGAAAGGGAATATATTACAATGACTGTACAAATAAATACTATAACACATTATACACACGATCACAACTATCTCTACCATGACATATAGTATTTCCAATGGATCAGATCTCTTCTCCCCTCCAAATAAAAGTCCAGGAGGGAAAGAAGGACAGATCCCTTCCAGTCCCAAAGCAGGAATCTCTTCTAGGGCAGCAGGTCTCCTCATCTCATGCATGCAGCAGTAACTGGATTGTTGTAGCTGGATCTCTGTTCAATACACACAAGGGGGACTCCAAGCGAAGGCCTCACCTGTGGGCTGCCAGCAGGGACCAGACTCGCGTCACCACAGGTATATCACGAAATGCAGGGGCATCTTCGTGAAAGTCCCTTCCTCAGGGGATTCAAATTCCCCTTTGCAGAGCTCCGTGCTCTGCCTCAAGGCAGAGGGGTGGGGGGGCAAAGCCCTCCTCCACATTTCTCTCCGTCCCGGTCCAGCTTCCCAGGATGCTCTGAGCTTCTCAGCTCCTCTCTGCAAGTGCTGTAGCACTCCAAGGCTCTTTCAAGTAAGAGTCCATCATCTTCCTCCTTCTAGGAGGTCTCAAAGGAGTTTGGGGGATTTGATATCAGTTCTTACCCCCAGAACTCCCTAGCTCTGCTGCTGGCTTCTGCTGCTTCCTCCGGTTCAGTTCTTATCTGTCCTGGCTCTCTGCCACCGCTTCTCCGGTCAGTGCCAGCTCGGCTGCTGCTTTTCTCCGGCCGCTGCCCAGTTTGGAGAAAACATCTCCCAGCTCACAGCTACAGACACATAGTCCAGCTTAACACTGTTCCAAGTCTCTGTAGCCCCCAACTGGGGCTGGGGGGCCCCAGAGGCCCCGAGGGGCTCCGGGCCCCTTTCCTCGTGGCTCCTACAATATGGCTACTTCTACTACCAACCATTAATTTTTAGTCATTTTAAGTGGGTTTTAATATTTATTTTGATATTGCATTATAGAAAACAATGAAAGCACCCACACTTTACTAAGAAGACAGTGTGTTTATGCAATTGTCGAGAAAATACACCAGCATACATACTAGGCACAGGAATGGAAAATCAATGGGGTTTTTGATTTGTAAAAATATGCAAGATAACCGTACCTTGGCAGAACTAAAACCTGTTGTTCTTCAGTGCTGGCAGTTGAGGTATTTGAAAAATAGTTCTACCCCTTCTTAGCCATCAAATACCCTTTTTTCTTGTGAACATTTCAAAAACTTTAATAAAATTACTTAATTTACTCAAATCAAATAATAATGTAGATCAAGTTGGAAGGATCTGCATGAGATCACATATTAAACATGTTTTATAACAGTTTGCCTCCTACAAATCTGTAGGTATAGAGGAACAAACTTAAGAACCTGAAGAAATTAGTTTACTGATAAGGGAATATTTTAGACTTGATTTGAAGTTTTCTAAATCTCTGGAGTTACATTTTTGAATTCTGATAGATTATTGGTGGCAAGAAGAGAAAATTATTTTTGGAAGATACATTTATGGAGAGGTTCTAGGATATAACTGTTATTAAGTAATAAATGTTCAGCTTGGAAGATGTCTTGCAGTCCTCTTTCCTAGACCTTTGACTATACTTTACAGATCCCAAGCATTATTAACTTTTTTGCTTTCTTTGAAATCCTACAGTGAAAATATAGCAGAAAGAATATCCAAAAGACCATTTAAGAAATTAAAAGTTCTCTAGATAAACTTGAATGTAAAGATCTGTATTTTCCTGTAGAATTGCTTCCTATTGCAAGAGGACATGTAACCAGTTACATGGACAATATTTTCTTTCACAGTCATGCCATTCACAGAATTCCCCATGCCCATCAATGCAGTAATGATACAAGAATTGTAAATATAACTTGGATAACAATTTTCAGAGCAACTCAAAAAGAAGCAGAAGGGCAGCGCTTCTCATCTGCACAACTGCAACTGAAACAGAAGGACATAAGAAGGCTCTGTCCTGGCTCATCCCTTCTGTACCTGACTGTGGCCACCAGACTAGGAGAGGAGGTCTAAGTGCTTAAGCTTTCAGAACAACCTCGAAATATAAAGGTTTTATGAATATTCAGCTAACTAAACATGCAGGAAAACATGTCATTTAACGAGTACTTCAATAAATGGTATCAACAAAGACTAGTTTTCCATTACATTTCTGTTCAGTTTTAAAAGAAACGTAGCAAGACCTCAGTGTGAACTCACACACTAAAAGACATCAAAGAATTCACACAAGAGACATTTGAAGTACCATAAAAGCTTCACATGATATTTAACATGCATATAAAATGTTATGTTTATAGTGCAGTGATTTGTTCAGTAGCAAACAGTGGCTCATATCTTGCATCTTGATGTCTGTTTCCATGGCACTGTATAAACTTCTTGAAATTTCTGCCACTGTCCTTTCAGTTGAAAACAACAAAAAAAGTTCAGTTCAAAGAGAAAAGGGAAAAAAGAAAAAACAAAACGATCATACTGAATTTACACTATATTTCATGGAAGATTTTCTCAAGAGACAAACTTAGAAATTTGTACCATTAAAAACAAAATGCACAAAAAAAACTCCAAACAAAACAAAACACACATAAACAGAAAATTATTTCAAACTACATAGCCCAGGATAGTTATGTACAGTCAGTGATAAGTATACTGCAGCTACAGACAGTTTTTACTACTTATATGTCTTCAGTATAGGAAAGGTAGAGAATTGTCACTCTATGACCTTAGAACATGCTCCTGTTTCAGCCTATTTTATGATCTTCCTTGTGAAAAATAAGTGGTCTCACTGACCAGGTAATTTTGGCACGGAAGTTATTGCCCAGCAACTCTCAAGGTCCTCGTTGGGGTGTTGTCACTGATCAAAATACATTGGGACTCTGGATCAGGCACCCAAAGACACTTTTACACTTTGGAAAAAAGAGTAAAAATAAAGGCAAGATTTTTAATATAACAGTGAAGTGACAGTTAAAACAGTATGAAATTATTCTACAATTTTATCATCACTTCAAGAATAAGAACTAACATTTCTCTCTGACTTCAAGCAGCTTCAGTCATTTTTTCCTTGTAACAAGGATCACTTCCTTCACTAAGTATAGCCCTACCTAAAATAGAGCTGCCTTTGACCAGCTCCCTTGTAGCACAAATACTCCATCCTTTCACTTCAGTAAACCTCTCCTGGCACTGAAGACACTTTTAAAAAGTTTCCATTCAGCAGAAATATGACTGAGATTCAGATTAAAGACTTCCTCTTGATGGGTGCCCAGTGATTTCCTTATCATAAGGCAGGCATTTTTCTTTCTTGGTACGTTCAGCAATGCACTCTGCTGCCTTGGTAAAGTTGGGGCGTACATTCAAACTGTAGCTCAAAACTGACACAGAAATAGATTTTTGTGACACCATTAGTTTTCAAGAATAATTTGCCTAAAATGTAAGAGGCAATTATCTTTCTGTTCAAAAGCAGAATGACATGAAGAACATGTTTAAATAGCTCTGTCATATGCAACTTAATACCAGTCTTGAAACTGAATAATTTAGGCATTCTTCTACTAGTCATTCGGCATTAACTTCATTGTCAATGAGCTCTGAATGCATTTTTAAATTGATTACCATATAGTTTACATTAGTACCCTCTCTAAAAATCTTAGGCTGAAATGAGAATATTACCTTAACAAGCTTTTAGACTATTAGAACTGTCTTTTACTTAGAGTTTATTAAGTTTTAGGGGACTTTTTTATTTAAATTGATTTGATCAAAGTACAGGAAAGTAACCAAGTATTCTGAACATTTTAATAGTATTACAATTAGATTTTAAAAATACACACAGATCAGGCCCAAAAACTATTATTTTAGCACAGTTCTCTAAGAACCTCTGCTCTACAAGTTTTAGGTTTGAAGGGTTTACAGATTATTCTGAATAGACACAGAAGAGAAAGCATAATGCAACTTTTCCTTCACAAAAATGTATAAGTACCATAACACGTGATTTTATCAAATGTGTAGATTTCATAATCTAAATGGAACCTTAGACATCATGATACAAAGAACAAAGGATATACTTTCAGTAGACTGAAGGAATCCTTACTAGTGCTTTCTCCTAGCGGCCCTGCGTAATACATCCTAATGAAAAAGGTGTTTTCCCTTCAAAAGGGAAGCAGCATAACACCAAGGAACTGGAAGTTATGATTTTGCTGCTGTTTTACCCTCTGAGACCCCGTGGGAGGCCCACACTGGACAGTCTGTTCCTGAAGGACTGCACCCCATGGAGGGGCTCAGACTGGAGCAGTTCATGAAGAACTGCAGCCCATGGAAAGGGCTCACATTGGAGAAGTTCATGGAGAACTGTCTCCCGTGGGAGGGACCCCATGCTGGAGCAGAGGAAGAGTGTGAGGAGTCCTACCCCTGAGGAGGAAGGAGCAGCAGAGATAACATGTGATGAACTGACCACAGCCCTGCTTCTCCATCTCCTTGTGCTGCTTGAGGGAGGAGGTAGAGAAAAGTAGGAGTGAAGCTGAGCCCGGGAAGGAGGGAGGGTTAGGAAGAAGGTGTTTTAAGATTTGGTTTTATTTCTCACTATCCTACTCTGATTTGATTAGTAATAAATTAAACTCATTTCTCCAAGTCAAGTCTGTTTTGCCCGGTTGGTAACTGGTGAGTGATCTCTCCCTGCCCTTGTCTCCACCCATGAACCTTTCGCTATATTTTCTCTCCCCTGTCCAGCTGAGGAGGGCAGTGATAGAGTAGCTTTGGTGGGCACTTGGCATCCTGCCTGAGTCAACTCACCACAGGCACATCCATTATCTGACAGTCCTAGAAATCTTCCAATTACTCTAAAATAGCAGAGACAGAACCTTGTCCTAAAGATTCATAGCCTAAGTACATGATCTAACAAAGAAGGTGTATTTTTTATCTCCTATTGAATGAAAGGGTATATATTTAAACATATAGTGAAATTAAGACACACACACAAACAACAAAAAAAATTACCTGCAAGGAAGAAAGTTATTAGTGCTTTAAACTCTGCTTAATGCTTTACAGAAGGATTCTGGTAAGAGTTCTTAGAAATAGAGAGCATTTATTTACAAATCCATTCTTTTAACATACTGCCTTCCAAAACCCCTAGCTCCACAATGTCATGTGAATATAAAACTCAATTAGGTGTAATGGAATTCTGCATAAATAGAGGGTTAAAACAAATGGTGCTGGCCTATTCCCTAACCTCAGCTGTGTTTCACACAACTTGACTGCCAAAGGTTGTTGTTTCCCTATCTGAAACTATTCATGCACTGTACACCTCTGACAACACTGGTCTACATATGTTTGGATACTAATTTAAGATTATATTCTTCATTGTTTACATCAAGGTGCACAGGGAAATAGCTGAGAAAACACCTTACAGTTTTTGATAAAATATTGATTCAAATGAAAACTGATGAACTTGAAAATCAATCCATATGTGCATCTTCAGGTAATCAGTAGTGAAAATTAAATGCATAGAGAGAAAAAGACATAGGGAAGATGGAACACATAAAAATATAAAGAGATGAAAACAGTGGATTTGAAAAAAAATGCCTACTATTAGAAAAAAAAAAGGTACTTACCAGTATAATTACAGTAAAACTACCTGTCCATACCACTTTAATGTCAGAAAATATTAACTCTGTCAGGGAAAAAAAAGTACATTTTTTTCCTAAACTTAAGACTTCAAATCATACAAGCAAACTCAAAAAATTCAGAGAAGGAAAGTAAAAATACGGACTTCCATTTCTGAAAACTTTTTTTTTCAATAAAGTTATTTGGCAGGAGTGAAGAACTATCAGAATCAGAAGTCATGGGTGTTTATATTCATTCATGATTTTCTGACACTTCTCATGAAAGATTCAGAGTTAACTCAGTGTGCAGGTCAAATTTCAGTAGTTGCATTTAGCCTCTTTAAATCCCCAGGTGTCACTGTCTGCAGCTGAGCTCCTGTTGTGGTGCATACCAGTGTGTCCATATGGCTGCAGTAAATGACATGGCATAAATTTATATTTTAGTCTTGAGAAAGCCATTATGAGGCTTGGTATTGTTTAACTAGGTCCTGCCACTACAGTACTTTGAGATTTCCACACACACAGGTTTCCACAAGACAAAAACAAATTATAATTTAAGGGTAGCTGGTTGCTTGAAAGATAGGCATGTCAGAATGCTGTGGTGGAGGAATACGAGGGAAAGGAAAATGAACCAAAGAAAACGTGGAGGCAGATGTGTCACCTTGGATGAGAAGGAAAAGATGGGGGTGGAATCTTGAAGCAATTCTCATATCTGCCAGTAGAAAGAGGGAATTGTTAACTTCCTTTCCAAAGAGGTTTATTAAAAAAAAAAAAACAAAACACCAGAACCAAAAATAGTACTATGTGGAATAATAGTTCTACCCAGACAAAGACATGTTTTATATCTCATGTGGTTGATGAGCCAGCAAGCTTCAAGACATTGCACATTCATAACAAAGAGTTTCAGGGGGAAAAAATTTTTTTCAAGTACAGTATGTGGGACTGTGTAACTTCTGAGTCATTCATCCAAACGAAGGGCGTAACAGCCATAAAGTACAAGTCCTCTATCTGTCGTTTGGTGTTTTTCTCCTCTGCCTGCATTAAATACAATTTTCATTTGTCTAAACACATTCAAAGAGAACTTGTTTGTTGTTTTGGGGCTTTTTTGTTAAAGGGGACAATAGATTTAGAGAGCAAAATTTCAAATGTTAGGTTTTGAATTGTTTCAGTATCAAGGATACTGTATTAACTACCTGTAGTGAGTTTTAGCTCTTATTTTACTCACTAAGCCAAGAAAATAAGTGTCACCTCCTTTTAGATGCATGTAACTATAAAACAAGATCTTCTGAACATTAGATATCTCCATTATGCCATAGATCTGGACAGTAAATATTCCTTTTAAAGAAACTGTGAGCTGACTAAATCTCTTACAGTGTTTAATAGCATATCCCAGAGTTACTGATCATATCAGAGCATACTGGAAACAGGAAGTTTGCAATAAATTCCTGTTTCTGATGTGTCCTCTACAGTTCTATCCCCAAAGGACACTGTAATAGTCCTGAACTACTACCAGATTGAGAGTCAGTGAGGAAATATCAATCCATCCTGAAATCCTCTAGGATAAATAGAGCCTGCCAATACCACTTTCAGATACCTACATCTTCAAAAGAGGATCCTTCTAAATGTTTTATCAGAAGCCAAAGAAAGTTGAAGCTTCTTCTGGGAGAAGAGAAAAAAAGAAAAACTAACTGATTTTGCAATATTCTTCCCTTTCCTACTTTGTACAGAAATAAAACCATCTACCTATATGTTCACATGCACACACTCACAGACACTCATATATTTATATTCATATTTTATTGATTCTACAGAGGATTATTACAAATGTGTACAAAAAGTCGTTCAAAGTTTGTTGAGCTGAACTTCCACCCATTCAATGTATATTATGGTACTATTTTCTAGTGACTAAGAGAAAGTAACAAAAAGTATGCACTATAGATGCTTGAAGAATCCTTCAAAAGCATTGTGACCAACAGCAAGTCATTATCTAAGTTACAGACAGGCATGATCTGAAATATATTTCTACCAGCTACGTTTGTTGGTAGAAGTTTTGAATCACGAAACAGATTCTTAGTTGATGTAAACAAAAAGGAAAAAGAAAAAACCTCTCCCAAAAGTCTCCCCCGAAAACCTCTCCCCCAGGATCTCTTTTAAACAATACAGTTATAAGCCCACTAGAAGAGGAAATGGCTCTCTAAATTTCTCATTTGAGTAATATTGTAAATTAAACCAGATCAGCTGAGGAGAAGTTACCATAATTTTTTCACATATGCAAAGACAAAATTCAAACTATTATCCAATTGAAAGTTCTTGCAAGATTTCAAGTGAAACACCTTTGTCTTTTAAATCTACTGCCAATTACAACCATTATCAGTAAAACTAATTCTATAGCTTAGTCTAATAGCTAACTTAGCTATGTAAATATATAGACCATGTTGAGCAATATGACCAAGTTCCTAGACTAAAAAAAAAAATTGGTTATGTCTCAAATTATCCTGTAAAGACCTTGATCCTTCATAACTAATTAAGTGGATTTAGATAATTTCCTCTCTATCAACCAGAAAAAGTAAATAGAAGACTTTATTGTACCCTAGTTCACTGTACTTTACTGTTTGACTTCTACTCCATCTCCCTCAAAGTGTCTTTTCAAAGAGACTCTGTACAATAAGAAGCCTTTCAGGTCAGCATGTGGGAGTACAGCTTTCATTAGCTATAATTGAACTTGTTTGCATAACTCTGTATAACCAATCTGAGGACACATTCTCTATCAAAGATGCACTGTTTTCCAAGGGACCCCTCTTTTTGAAGGAGAAGCTTCCCCAGCAAGCTGGCAGCCAGGTCACAACAGTTATTTACACCCACTCCCCTTCCTTCTTACTTCCAGAATCTCTACTAAATTAATTTGGGTTAGTTCCAAATGCCTGAATTCCAATAAACTCCCTTTAATTAGTAGAAGGACTACTGTTAGTTTCTTAGTGATCTCACAGTCATAACCATTTAGTTGACTGATAAAGTCATAACGTGAGTAGGAAGACAGATGTGCTTCAGAATGGCTGGATAAAATATCTCAAAACAGCAGAAACTAATTTTTCATCAATTAGTTCCACTCAGACAAGGGAACTCACATGCAGAATAACTCAGTGGGTTTAATCCTATTAAATAGTGTCTGAGCAAATCTTATTTGAGCCACCTCGAAATTTTATAAAGCATTCATAGAAATATAGCTTACAGTGGTCACAAGCAATGTGGCAACTGCACATGCATGTGCTTTTTATGATGTAAGTAATGTGAAAACATTTGAACAGCTTACTTTTTATAGATGATGTACTTTGCCACCCAACAGAAAGATGCATTTTTAGTAACAGAAGACTCTACAGTGACCCCTGGAATTTAAATCCCTGAAGGATGAAGAAAAGAGGAGTGTTGCCTTCAGCTTAAGTATCATAAATAACTTACTTATCTGAGCAGACGCTTAGGAATAGAAAGAATCAGAATCAATGCTTGCGATATGCAAACTCTTGTTGCACAGGATAATATCTTCAGTGTCAGGCTAATCATCAGTATGGGTATTGAACACCCTCCACCCAACTTGCTGAGATGCATGACCCAAAAGACCATGATTCTTAACATTGGTTGGTAATGCATTCCCTTTTAAGGAAAAAATCGGCTCTGGTCCTAAAACTATTAAAAGCTTGTAGAAAAGCAAGCTTTTGAACTGGGGTGGTTTAACCTGGAGAATGGGAGGCTGAAGGAGGCAAGGTCAGGGTCAGCCTCCTCTCCCAAGTAACAAACAATAGGGCAAAGGAAAATGGCTTCAAGTTTCACCAGGGGATGTTTAGATTGGATATTAGAAAACATTTCTTCACTGAAAGGATTGTCAAACATTGGAATAGGTTACCTATGGTAGTGGTGGAGTCACCATTCCTGGAGGTATTTAGAAGATGTAGATGTGGCTCTTAGGGTCATGGTTTAGTGGTGGACTTGGCAGTGCCAACAGTTGGACTCAATGATCTTTAAGGTCCTTTCCAACCTAAATGATTCTATGACTTGATCTCAGAGTAAGTTGGTACCACTCTTTGCAATTGCTCTAATGCCTTTTCTTAGTCAATTTGTGTGATCTCTGTGATGTGCACTTGATTTAAAATATGAATACACAGGTTTTGGTTTTCCTGAGTGGTTTTGAAAATTATTGGTCCAAGACACCAGCAAAATTGTGCTCTAACACTCTCAAACACTAGAGCCACTTTTAGTATCAGAGATATTTTACTTATCTCCCTCTCGGTTAAATCTTGGTTGAAATTTCATTACACTGCATCCAGGTGACAGTACAGACAGTTATTTAGTTTCTGTAACTAGCAAGTAAAATTAATGGTAGCAGTGAAGAAGTTATGACTCAAGTTAGCAACCCTGGCTCTAGAGAGAAAACTTGTGTAAACCTAATCAGAAGCTTGTGTAATCTCTCAGTTGCTATACTGGTATTTCCTGCACAAACAAGGTCCACCAGCTCATATTTCGTCCAAGTCTACGGTAAAGCCACATTTTAGCTCAGCAGTAGGAGACAATGGCATTACCCATTGCCAAGGCAACAGTAGAAGAGAGACCTCACACGCCAATCCTTGGTCATTTCAATAAGGTCATGAGTTACTATTGCTCTCTTCCCTGGAGGTATAAACCATATTTAATCCCAAGTATAAAGCAAACCCTGATTTTATTATCTATATTTAGAACTACCTGTACCACAAAGCACTCACACTGATTTCATAGACAAGTACACAGGTAAGAAGTTTTCTGAACTTGTACAATGTAGGTAATATTTATGCACAGAAAATGCAGATGTTACACCATCAAAAAGAAGGTATCAATCAACATTTTCTTAGTTAGGTGCTTCTGACAGATTGGCAGTCTCTACCATTTCTTAGAGTTAATTATGCTTCATGACCTTTTGAGTTCTTAGAATGCCATGAAACTTTTAACCCTCTTCTGTTTTCTCACCTATGCCAGCAAATGAGTCAGGTTAGAATTAGTGATTAACAGCTGCTAAATATAAAGGACTATAAAAATGCAAACTAATCTGCTGAATGGTTAAAACAGAGCAGGTTTTAGGAAACATAAATGGGTTGAAGGTATTGTTTATGAGAAAGCTCACTGTTAGGAAGATAATGACTTAGAAAGTACCTTCTACTGTTTGTACTGGGTTTTGTTTGCTTTTTTATGAAATATATCTTTCTTAAGAACATGGTCTTAGAAATAAGTATAGGTTTCTACCTCCATTACTGGGACTGAAGAGATTTTTCACATCTTACAGCTCTAACAAACATAAATAAACCTCAGACAGAAAGTAAACAGACTGCGGTTTAAATTCTTCTTGTTTCTTTTCAATATTATTTCTCAGTTTAAAAAAAAAAAGCCTTCTGGAATTTACCTGATGACATCCACAGGCAAGAGTCATTTTATGTTTTACATTACACTACAAGCCAACCTCTAACAACATAAACACTTCATTTTCCTTGTGAGTGCTTCTATGCAAATATTCTTATTATCACTATTATTTTTAAGTGTAACTAAACAAAATAACACAGAGTACACAGGTAAAATTTACATAGATCATGAGTTATCCTATAATTCTCAATACAACCCATACAAGCCCAACTTTGGTGCTCATAGTCACCATAAAATGTATCAGTGATCCCAAATACCTCCTCCTTGATGGTTTAAACTGCTGAGCTCCTAAAGAGAATACACTGGTTGGATCAGAGGAGGCAGCCTGTGCAAGCTTAAACAAGGCTGTGCACATTTGGTTTAAGGTCTAACACTTTTGTTTACACCAGATGACCCAACTGCCCCACATCCCAATGGATATCCCAAGCTTACTAAAAGCAACGGAGATACATAATTGTAAATAAATGTACAACTCAATTTTAAGCATTCTTGTGAAAAGCTTACATTACATGAAATCTTCAACAATGAACATTAACTTGCAACAAAGGAACAAAAAATTATTTCTAATTTTTCTAACTTTAATTGATGCATCTCTTTTGGCCTACAAACTGCCTGAAAAAGTCTCAAGTATAATTTATCTTCTACTAGTGAACAACATCTTGTGAACAAACTTTCAGTGACTGATCCTGAATATGGGAGCCCCTCTCCTATGGGGAAAGGTTGAGAGAATTGGGATTGTTCAATCTGGAGAAGAGAAGGCTTTGGGGTGACCTAACTGCAGCCTTCCAGTACCTGAAGGGAGCCCACAAGAAACATGGAGAGGGACTATTTACAAGAGTATGTAGTGACAGGACAAGGGGAATGACTTCAAACTGACAGAGAGTAGGTTTAGATTGGATATTACGGAAAGATCCTTCCCTGTGAGGGGAATCCTGGTACAGGTTGCCCAGAGAAGCTGTGGATATCCCATCCCTGAAGTGTTCAAGGCCAGATTGGATAGAGCTCTGAGCAACTTGGTCTAGTGGAAATTGTCCCTGCCTATGGCAGAGGGTCAGAATTAGGTGTTCTTTAAGATCCCTTCCAACCCACACCATCCTGTGATTCCATGATCTCAGATACTCTAAGCTCCTTAGAATATCTCTTCTCTATCGTTATGTGACTAGAGAAAGATTTTAAAAAATCAACACAAATGCATACATATTTCATTCCAAGAAATCAGTGTTTCATTTGACTTCATATTTTCATCATATGCAACAGGAGTTAGCAGCTCTACTGATGCTTTTTCCCTATCTTGCACTACAGTAATTATACATTTGCATCACTTAGTTCTTTTAGAGGAACAGAACAGTATATTGCCTGATATTTACAGGTAGATAACAAAATGCCTACCCTAAGACCATATAAGATTGTTATCAAGTAACCACAAGTTCTTAAATTTCAGGAATCTTCCCCAATTTTGTTTCAATAAATATTTTTATTTGAGAATGTTGTGGTCTGCAAAATGGGCCATCTCAAGATGAACCCAGAAAGTACCTTAAAAAAGCCAACCTTTTCTCAGCAGCTTAAATCCCCTACATCAAGGACCACAGATTTTTGGTAAAACTTTCAACAAACTACAGCTTTAAAAATTTTCGACTTCACTGGTTTTTAGTTTGGAAAGGGGCATTGATCAACAAAGAGCATGAACAAAACACTGCAGGTGGATTGGTAAAAGCTGTAATGGGTTTATGTGGCAGAAGAAAAGTGGTGCTTGTTCTGAAATGTTCCAGCCTTTGCAATATTTTCTGCTATATTCATCCGGTAATTAGAAATGAAGCATTGGCAAAACTTAATAGAACATAACCTCAGATACAGAGAGAAACAAAGACAAATTCTAGCTATCATCAGAATAATATAGGATAGTGAAAGGCAGTTTTTAAACATGGTTAGATAAATTGTTTTTCCTTTCCAACTTCCTTATTTACCCTAGAGGTTTAGGTCTGTACAGAGCAAGAGATCAAGTATTAAAATAAATCACTTATTCTATTAGATAAAACAGCTCACATAAAGCTTTCACTCAAATTAAGCTGCCAGAACTGAGGTTTGGATGTGACCCAATTATTCATTTTACCTATTTGATTGCTATTCAGAAGTCACTGGCTTTTTGTTCAGCCATAAGAAACAGCTAAGTTGATTGTTGGTTTTGCCTTCAGGTTTTTTCTGCAAATTTTCAATTAAACGTTGGAATTTAAAGTGCTTTTTTAGTTATAATTCACTTTCAACTGGACTTAAATACGCATATCAAGTCAAATATTGAATTTGTCCATTAAAATGAAATGAGATTTTTTTTTTAAATAGTAGATCCCTTGGTTATCTTCAAAGAGAACTTAACTATGATATCTCCAAAGGCTCAGCTTTCAAAATTACCTTTCTGACGATCAAAATCATTTTATTCATTGATATTCTGACTGTCATTATGAAGGTTAATGATACCAGGCTCTAATTAACTTCACCATTTTTCCTCTTTGATAAATAACTGGTTTCTGCCAATTTACAGGTTTAAGGAAGCTTTTGGCAGGATACTGGCTAGCATCACAGAGGTACTTGGATTTTTTTTTTTTAAATAATTTTAAAACAGTCTTAGAAACAAAGTGTTTGTACTTCATTCTTTTCAGTTTAATTGTAGTTTAATTCCCAGATGTTAGCAATACTGCTGACTGAGGTCGCTGCAGGCACAGCACAGGAGTGTCTCAGAGTCCTGGGAGCTCTCAAAACTACCACAGATCACACTGCTGTGGTATCACCTCTAAGTGCAAAATGATGCTGCAAGACAAGGACGGAAAAGATTGACTAAGACTTCCTCTTATCAAAACTGATCTTGTTAGAGCAGGAAATATAATGATCTTTTGTGCTATTATTTAAATACTAACGCATTTTTACAACAGCATGCATGAGGTAACAGGCATTCCCTGTGGTGCAAGTAAAACCTTTCAGCTCTGCACCAAGGTGTTTTAACACCAGCAGGAGAGAGACCATGTGAGACAAATGCCCGTTTTCCAGCTTTTAGGATTCTCACATCATAAAGTGCTTGGAACTGTTCAATTATCTTTCCACAGTTTATTCTCTTGTTGCTGCTGTCACTGTTTACAGATTTTGGTTCTATACACTTTCCCCTCCCCTACCATCCAAAGTGACAGGAAAATACATCTGTTTGCATATAGTTGCTGTTAAATTCCAGATGCACTGTTGACTAATTACTCTACTGAATGCATAAAAAGATGTATTTTCAATGTCATCTTCACTATCACTTTTAGAAGATTTAACTCATACACAGAACTCTTTTCAATCCATAGATGAAGAATATTACAAAACAAAAACACATACAAACACCTTCTCTCTACAGAGAAATGGAGAGATAAAATTACTTCCTCGAGATCACACACTGAGAACACAAACCTGGTTTCTTAATTCCCATTATTTTAAAAAAAATCCACAAAAACTCTTTCAAAAATGTCAATTTTTTTGACTTGCATTACATCATTCCTCTACCTACTTTCACATAAGGAGTGTACAAAAAAGTGGGGAAAGAGATCTTAGTAGATTGATTCATTTTCTGGTATGTCACTGAGTAAAAGAGCTCCTTACTCTTAATGGAGTCTAGAGATAATTCAACATCATCTCAAAATTACTTCGTCTGTTCTGAAATGGATTATCCCTCCAACAATATTCATTTAGAAAACTGATATTTATCTGTCAATAGGAAGGAATTAAACATCAGCTGTGCCAAATGTATGTATGTATTAACATTAACAGAGCTGACAGAGGACGCCGTCTATAGCACAGCATCGAGGCCAAATTCTAGAGCTGTGGTCTCCTGTAGCACACAGTGAGGATACTGCAGACATGTTCAGGTCTGTTCTGAGGACTTCTCACAAACTGATGGCCCCGTTAATACACGAGGAATAATGATTCCTGCAGAATCAGCAAACTAAAATCTGAAACGTCCTCTGCACAGCACCAGAAGTTATCCAGAAATAACATCTAACAGCAAGGTTTGCAGGTAACATCCAAATTTGCCTAGCAAACAGTCACACCACAGCCAGGCTGTCTAAAGTTTTGCTGTGTATATGGCAGACAGTGTATTTTTTACAGTCAGCAATTAGTGTGTGCAGGACCAAAGAATCCTAGAAAACTTGAGCTGGGAGTAGGTCACCCAGTTTAACTTCCTGCTCAAAGCAGAGCAACCTTCTGAGTTTGAGCCTGAGTCTCAGATCCTGGTCCAGACAAGTTCTGAGTATTGCCAATGACAGAGATTATTTGTCTGCCCTGCACAACCAGTGCCAGGGCTTAGATGCTTTGCTGTGAATAATTTTTTCCTTTTTTTCCATCAGTGTTTCCTCAGTTGAAATCCATGACCACTACCTTTTTCTTTTATACTGTTCTCTCCTAAGAAATCTTGTACCATGTCCCTGTAGCCCTCATTAAGCAGCTGACAATAACAGTAACACTTCTTTTACCTTCCTTTTGGGCTAAGCTAATACACTTCCCTGAGCCTCTCCTTATGGAAAGTACACTCCAACCCTTCTGCTAATTTAGCAACCTTCCCCTAGACTGTCACCACCTTTCTCATGCCGTGGGGTCTGAGATGGAACATATTCCTTCAGAGGAAGTCTCACAAATGTTGAATGAAAGGAACAGTTCAGTTCCCTTGATCGGCTGCCTTCTTTCCTGCTAATGCAAATAAGGATGCTGCTGGCTTTCATCACCTCGAGGATTCTCTGCAATTTTCCAGCTACCAGGAAAGGACCAAAAGGACCTTAGGGGCAGCTTGTGTGGAGCTGTTTCCTACCTGAGTAATACCAAAGCAAAAAAAACTTGAAACCAGTAGATATCAGTACAACAACCATGAAAATACCAACCCAGGACCACGCTGGGAATCGAGTTCCTTTTTTATTCAATCACATCCTACAGATCTGTGCTATGCTTCAGTCTATTGTCAGCTTCAGACAAATAAAAAGTAGCTACTGATTTACTGCTAAATCTAGTGTGTGTAAGGAGAAGAAAAAAAAAAGAAAAATCAGATTCCCAGTGAACATTCATCATAACTTTTGCTTCAAACACCATGTTGTGTGTTCAAAGGTTAGAATAGTTTTCTAATAAAGTAAAAAACTTCTGATATTTGGCCCATAACTTACTGTGAAGGAAAAATTTTCTTAATACTCATTATGATTCATAACGTGGCTGTACGTAGAATAGAAGGTTCCATAAAAAGAGGTTGTACTGAAATGCTCTTTTTGCTCTAGGAAGTTTTGCTTCTGCTGGCACTTTATTTATCTTTTGTCGTGGGTTAGTATCATATACAGCCAAAGCCTTGCTTCTTTCACAGACCTGGCCATGGACTTCACTGCCGTTCGTCGCTTGCTCTCATCCTTGGCTCCTTCAAACTGCAGCATTAATTATTTTGCATAGAATACACAAAGAGACTCTGAATCTCTGGGTTGGAGACCACAGCAAGCCTTAACTGAAGATAAGTTCTCAAAGAGCAAATTTTAGAGGGGTTTGGTTTTCAATTCATCAGGAAGAATTTCTTCACTGAAAGGGTTGACAAGAGTTTGAATGGGCTGCTCAGGGAGCTGGTGGAGTCACCATCGCTGGAAGGGCTCAAGAAATGACTGGATGTGGCACTCGGTGCTATGGTTTAGTTGATAGGGTGGTGTTTGGTTAAAGGCTGGACTGGATGATTTTGGAGATTTTTTTTCCAACCTTAATGGTTCTATGATTTTATGATTTATGGTGTGAAGATATCCTAGCTCCTTAATACAAAATCCTGAGTTGGTCCAACTAATTCTGACCTTGGGAGAAAAAAAGGCCAAAGTGAACAGAAAGTCCTGGTTCTGCCTTGGAATAGAGTGAGGCACAAAAAGTTCCTGCCCCTAAATTTTGCTTCATGCAGTTACATAAAACATACCCAGGCTGTCAGTGCATAGGAGGCAGGTAGTCTCTTGACCAAATGCCCTAATTTCTGCTTCCTAATTTTAGACATTATGGCATTATTCATTATTATTTCAGTTCTGCTACCAGTTTTCCAGTGGATGTTCCAAATAACAGACCTTGTGTAATTTCTCAGACATTTTCACCAATACAGGGAGGCCAGGAGACAGGAAGCTAATCTGCTTTTTTACAGGAAAAGGTAGGCTATGTTCTTTTGACATTGATCAGCTCTGTAAAAGGATGGCACTCTTTGTTATAAAAGCTTTAAAACTAGAAGACTAGTGTTTGTAACGGTGCTATATAAGCATTCCCCTTTATCATGTCTAGCTCCTGGCTGTTCCACTGAATTCTGTGCAAGGTGTTTGTCACATGCAGAATTCAGAATCATGCATCTTATTCCTTTTACTTGAATTATTTGTCCGACTGTTTTACTTTGCCATACAAAAGAGTCAGTTCCAGCACTTCTTTTTTTATCATTTCTTTTTTTAAATGTATGGCTTTCTTAATCCTAACATGGAGGCTTTCATCTCTGAAGCAAGTAAACAAGAAAAGAAAAGATTTCTTTTTAAACCTAGAGACTATAAGGGTTTGTTCAGCTTGTAAGTTTTTTTTAGTACTCTAATCCTTTATTCTGCTTTTAATGTGATGTGAATCTACAGTCAGAGTTGGCAGGGATTTTTTTTTTCCTTTAAAGTATTATGCTGTAGACTGCATGTATCAAGAAACAGGTAACAAAATGAAGGGAGAGTTGGTGGTGGTGTATTATTTCAAATCTGGTATGTCTGGCTAATAACTTATTTAGTAATTAAGTTCAAATAAGTGTGTAGCAGTTATTAGGGTCTTTAAAGCACAAAGCAGGTTAGTCAGTCAGTTCCATATTCAAGCCCCTTAACTCACTGACATTAACAGGCTTGCCTTTAATTCTGAATATATGAGATTTTCATTGCAAGCTACAGCATCACTTTAGTAACAAGGTAAAGTCTGAACTCCACCTTCCCTCCACTCCCATTTCATTCTTCCTACAGCTGGGATTACTGACTGAGTTTTCATTATGCATTCTACTGTACAGACCTGGACATGGCTGGTTTTTTCAACATATATAATGCTTTTGAATTGCCTTTTTTTAAAAAAGAAAACAGAAACAACAACAGAAAGAAAGAAGAGATGGCCACAGTAACAACTATTTTTGTTGCAGTTACTGAATAAATGTGTGAGATCTCCATGTAGCTACATCATGGCTTTGAATTTATTTCTGCTGGGAAAAGGCCTAAAGAGTGTAATTTTTCACCTGGAATTGCACACTGACCTGACCCTGGAATAAAAGTGCTTTTCCTCCAATTTATTTACTTAGTAAATATATTGCTTGGGCAACTGAAGATCAACATTATTTTGTGTAAGTTCTCAGGTTAAGTAGCCCATCTACTGCTTCCCTCAGCCCCTCTGGCAGCAAGTCCTGCAGAATTAAGAGGCATGTTGGTTTTAAGCAAGCTGAGTGAGAAGATTTCCTCTGTCACCAGGAAATTAATTTTGCTATGCATCCGAGTGTAAAGGTGCAGTGAGAGCAAACGTTATTACATGGGGCAAGTGATAATAGAGGAGGGCTTTGAAGTTTACATTGCATTCATCGAGGTCACTGCCTTGTTTTTAGATTCTTTTTTTAAAATAAAATGTGGTTTTACGTCTCATTTGGGCAGATTTTTGTCCTTCTTAAAAATATGAGTAAGTAATCTGAGTGGCCTGGATACACAATCCCAGTAACAATACTACATAATTTTTACACGGCCTCAGATGAACTAAGAGGTGAGAGGAGTGAAAAGCTGGTGCTGAGAGATTCTCAGATGCTCACAGGTGCTCCTGGCAAGTTTGCCAATGGTTTTGTCTCGAATGGAACTCCTACTCTGAGAGGACCAGAACCTTCAAAACTTACAGGGAGCAACAGAAAGGCAACTATTGCCATAGTAAAAAATCAGTGAGAGTCCAGAGGTCCCCTATGCAAAGAAGGGAAAAGAAGAATATATGTCTAAAGGAAATATTCCCATTAGGACCTGTACATTGCCCTACCTTGTAACTCAAGTCTTTGGAACCAGGTCAGACCAAGTCAGGCCAGCCCTAGGACTTAGGCCCTGCACACAACTGTAAATGTAACCCACCAGCAAACACGTCTTGCCAAGATAAAGGGGATGAGAATCCAAAAATTTTAAGAGCCTGTTAGGGTAAAAAGGCCTGGTACTCAAGCACAAAAAGGTCAATTGTTAATTTCTAGAGGTTTCTATATAAGAACCTGAGGTGTCAGCCATAACATGGCAACAGTAAAGTGAAAGCAAACAGAGGAACTTCTCCAGCATTTTTTGTAGAGCAAAGGTGTTGGTGCCCGGCATGCTGGATTGACTTGAGCAATTTCACTTAGACCAATAGCCTTTTGTTACAGGGAGAACATTATAATAGATTCTGAAATTAGACAGGTAATCCATAAAATACATTGATTCACAGATTTATTCCCTTCCCAAGTAGCATATCTCAAGAGTACACAATACAGTTTAGTCCAGTTCTGTGCCAAGCAATCACCTCCATTAAAATAGGTCATGACATTCAAAGTTCAATTTTCTAATGATTAGAGAAAAGAAGAAAATGGAAGACACTTCGTTTTTTTCCAGTAGAATATGACATGAATTAGGCTGACTAGCATTTTGGGATGGTGACTGGACCCTATAATTTCAAAGGAAACTGATGTTTATATGTCAAATATTCTTTCAAGATCCTGCTGTTGCAATAGAGATTTAAAATTTCAAAATATAAGGTCTATATATATACGATGATGTATTCTGTAGTCCTCTTACCTCAAATTCAACCACCTACATTTTTGAAAGATTCCCAATAAACACAAAGCTAACTTACTTGACACACAATTTATTCCAAAGCTTAGGGTTAGGATTAGGGTTACCGTTAAGGTTAGGGGCTAGAGTAAAAGTTAGGATTAGGGTTAGGGTTAGAAACCCAAAATAGAGATGTAAGGTTGTAATTAAACAGAAAGTAGAACGACTTTTAAGTATAAACAGGAGTTTGTTACAAGGTTAAAGCTCTCTTTCACCATACAGATTTGCAGATACTACTCCTAAGGTAAATATCTTTATGAACTTGCCTTTACAAAGTGAGATTTTCCTTGTTTGATTTCCCATAAATTATTTTATTTGCATAACACCTTTTATAAATACCATCATTCTTATGACCAAGAAGAATTGGATTGAGAAGAAATGAAGCAGAACTGTATAAAGGCAAGCCATCATAGTTCAGAATGTTATTTTGAGATAATTGAGACTTGTAGTACTTTAAAGCCCATACTTCAATGCTGAAATCACATATGGTCTACTAAACCTGAGCTATTCTTTTCAGTGGCATCAAAAAAAACCAAAAACCAATAGAAAAACAACCAAACCAAACCAACAAACAAAAAGCCACAACCAAAAATAGTATTGTTCAGCTTCAATTACCTGTTTACTAATGTAAAGTATTTCAGATTTACCTGAGACAGAAATGAAAGTGAACTAAAAGCATTTTCAAAGACTATCACAAGCTGCTTACACTGTTCTTTTAAGGAACGATGTAAAACCCTCCAATGCAAAACAGAATATCTTATTTAATGACATAAACATTAACCAAAAGAGCATAGAACCTCGTTTAGTTTGGCAAACATTTTTATAGCATTGCTTTTTTAGAGTTGTTCTTGCTGTGTTTGTTTGAAAAAAAAAAAACAATTTATAGCCTTCCCCAAAGAAAAACCCTGCTTACTGGTATTATTCACACCCTGAAGCTTGTATTCATGCTGGGCCAAATTCTACTTTGCCTTGTTTGGATCAACAGCTTGAGTTACCCAGGAGAAGCTGTTTGATAAGAGAAACAATTCAGCAGGAAATCATAGTAATATTCCAAAGGGCCAGTCCTCGAGGCTTAGAATTTATAGCAAGAAAGCAAACAAATAAGCAGAAGAAAAATTAACAAGACTTTACAAAAGGGAGTTAAAACTCCTGCTTTCCCAAGGACAGTCTTCTTTGCTTTACTATCAGTCACCTGTGAAGGATGTGCTGTAGCTAATTTGAAACTACCAACTGGCACAACAAGAGCACCAGTTAGAAGTCTTGGAGGATACCTCTGACAACATTTATCTGCAGTTACAGTTGATTATAGATAAGCCAACACTATTACATTCAAATTAAGAGCCTACTGTTTACTCAAAATAGACTTTCAGAGTAGATTACAAGTAACTTTCATTAACTGAATGCCATGATATATTCATGACTACCCATTTGCAGTATAGTATTAATATAATTCGCACCTAAATTAATTCTTTTCATTCCTTTCCCAGATGTTTTGCAGATAAAGACTAATTTTGCAAAAACAACTTACTGGGCATATTGAGTTCTATTGCAAACAAAACTTTAAGAGAAGCAGGTATGTGGCTGCTTACAAGATCAGGAGCCCCTTTGTGAATTCTGGGGCTCCTGTCTGAGCCTCGTCAACACTGCAGCTTTTACAGGCATATGTCCTGACTCAGCAGAAAGAATCTATTTCTCCAAAAATATTATCACCTCCATTTCTTTCCCGTTTTCCCAGTATGCTAACATTTATTTTTCCTTGAAAGAGCAGGAAAATAGCTTTTCATTTTTAGAACAATGAATAAACAGTGCCATCTTCTGTCTATGTCACTGTAGGAAAACAAGGCAGTACAGGCTCAAATTAAAGGATTCAGGTTGCAAAGTTATATGTGCAATCTCTGCAAGTTTTATCACACATCACATTTTTCAGGTGCTTATTCTTTATAACGCACCACATTCTTCAGGTGCTTAGTGCTACTGAAAGCTTTTACAAGAAATAATATAGTTAAGACACTGCCTTGAAATTAATTGCCTGAAAGATGAACTCACCTCTTTTTTATCAGAAGAGTAAGCAAGGAATCATTATCCAATACTGAAGATATCATTAATTATTTGTCAATGTCCTTCTACAACTTAAATATTTTTAATGCTCTGAAGCTTACGTATGTAAGCTTTTTGTTTTGTATAAACACTTAGCATTTTAGTCACCATTTATCCTTAACATCATCTACAATCTTGTGTGCCAAGGACACAGAGATTGGAATATCCAAAATATTTCAGAGCTTGAGTCATAGAATCATAGAATTGTTTGGGTTGGAAAGGACCTTAAAGATTATCTCATTCCAACCCCATTGCCCTGGGCAGGGACACCTTTCACTGAAACAGGTTGCTCAGAGCTCCATCCAAACTGGCCTTGAACACTTCCAGGAACGGGGTATCCACAGCTTCTCTGGGCAACCTGTGCTGGAGTCTCACCACCCTCACATTAAAGAATTTCTTCCTAAAATCTAATTTAAATTAACCCTCTTTCAGTTTGAGTAGAAACATTTGTTATTTTAGCAACCATTTATCCTCAACACCGTTTATAATCTTAACTTGTATGTCAAATACACAGAGGCTGCAATATCCAAAATATTTTGGAGTCTGAGTCCTTGCTTTTATGAATGACATCACATCTGCTCTTAGACCTAGAAAGCTGCAAACATTCAGTGGAGAGAGAGAAAGCATGATGTTCTACTACTTTCAGGCATTAAAGTAGTGCATGTACACAATATTTTATTCTCATATCAAGCAGAAAGTAGAAGAAAAACACATTCAAGACGGGAAAAAACAAATCAGATCATCCCTGTTGAGCTAATGAAATCTTATGGCAATCTGCATGAAAACCACCAGGAGTTTTGTGAAGATTCCATCAAGTACAGAGCAGTGTATATTTATGAAATACTTTTGTAACAGGCTAATGGAAGTGGTGCCTGCTGCTATCAGTAGGCCATACCTTAATTCTTATGGCCACCAGCCATTTTAGCAGTGGCAGTTTGCTGCTCATTTCTAAGTTTCAATCTGCTTAAGCAGGAACTGGCTATGCTAAGGAATTCCCTGGAGTGGTTGTGTACTGAAGTAAAGAAATTAAACCTCTCTAAACACCATAAGTTTGCTATATACTGGGGCTCATACTTCACTATCTCTAAAGGGGTAATCATTGAGGACAAGAGTTGCTGAAGAAATAAAATGATCATGGAAGCAGGAACCTATTTCTGACATTAGGGAATGAGACAAATCAACATGTTAATTAAAATGTTGAGACACTCTCAATTCAGCCAAAGATGTCCTGAGTGATCCAGAACAAAACATCATTTACAAAGTCCATTAGATATCTGGAACAAGATAGAGTTGTTAAATGTTCATGTAAATTTTATGATAGTGCAGTCATGGAATTTGCTGGGTTTTATCTTGAGAAAGGGGTGGGAAAAGTAAGAGGAGAAATCTGGGCATGACTACAATCAATAATTTCAAATACAAAGATATAAAAGAAATTACACCCCAACCAAATGTCTAAAGAATACCACAAGCAGTATAAAAAAATCAAGTATGCAGAGGTTATGTAATGACAAAATTAAGGCTGTTACTGCAATATTCAATCACAACATTATATACGTTATAATATATTTGAATTTCAGGATGATATACTGTTTCCTGCTTCTTAGTATAGTTTCTCAAAGAAATAAAACCTTTGTAATGGCTACAGGAACCTGTCTATTCTCCTTTACAGTCTCTTATGTAGGTATTGACTTCAACTGAATTAAAATCACAAATATTTTAACGTTTTTTAAATATCTACAGTTTTCCTGAACAAAGGTGGTAGTATGACCGTGTTAAAAAAATTAATAAACCAACTTAAATTAGCCTTTTTATGAGACATTAATCAACTGGCCCATTTACGCATATGCAGTTCTAAATTGGTCTTATTACAGCTGCCATTGTCCAGCCAAATGGGAAGAAAACTTGGAAGGAAGCAGGTGGTATTGCGCTGGAATTTAGGGACTGTGCCAGTCAAAAAGAGGGATGGCAGAAAAGGGACATAACAGATAGAGGTTGTAAGTCTGGAAAAAATTGGGCTTCCGTCCCTCTGCTGTTGATGGAAACCTCCACGGCATCAAGATTGCTCAGCATAAGGCTGTTTGTTAGGATTTATGGACCCAGGCTTCCAAATAAGCTCTGACAGTGCACTGTCTCCAGGCACAAAATCTCTGCCTTGCTCACTACTCAGTCAAACCTCGTCCCATTCACCCAGTGCCAATTATTTTTCTTTCCAACCACTTTCTCCTGATTCCAATCATGTTCTTGCTCATCTAATCCAACAGACCTATCCAGGATCCGTCCCAGGTTCTTCAATCCCCAAAATAATTAACTAACATAATTTCCCACCACCTCTTCCCACAAATTTTCCCATTCCCTGTCTCTTTATCCCAGCTTCATTGCTAGTTTTATCCCTGCATCCACCTGCTTTCACCTTTTACTCTCTTTTTTCTCTTAGTTGCTACTCTTTCTGCACAGGAACAGAACAATTAATTGTCAAATAGCAGATGGTCCAGAGCACAGGAAAAAGGAGTTACTGTGCTGAATGTGTCTTATTTTAGCTCAAAACAGATGACAGCAATAATTAATAGAGAAGTTCAACTTTGTTTTCTAACTTTACAAAAAATTACAGTCTGAGGAATTCACATGTAAGTAGCCCTGAGATGTTCAGAAAATATGAAAGCAAGAACAAATGAAGTATACTCAATTCTTCTGTGATTGTGACATGATTTTAAGGTTTGTTTGCATTTTTTTGTGTCTTCTAAGAAGCTGTAGTAGCACATTAGATGTGATGACTGAAATTATTAGTGAGGGTACATTCATAGAACCAGCAGGTATTTTAGTTTAAACAAAACAAAAACAACAAACAAACAAACAAACAAACACCACACTGTTTTTTCTCCAGGAACTTCAACTAGTTTACATTTTTGGTAGTAAATATTAATTTATGTAATCCATGCCAACAAAGCCTGAAGCATCTTTTTTAATTTCATTAATATAGATAAATCCACAACTTCTCATGAATAACTAAATGAATGAACCAAGATTTAAAAATTAATAAATAGTGTGAAAAAAATAGAAAGAAGGATACTCTCTTTGCCTTTAAAAGTAAAATAAACCATGATTTGGGTTACTCCCAGCCTTAAAAGAATGAGTTATCACACAATGAGTGTTAGAAATTAACAGAGATTTTTGATTTTAAATATCAGTTCACAGTTTAGCTACATAAGAAAGAGTTTGGGTTTTTTGGGAGGTGGGAGAAAAATATCAGTAGTCAATTTTCTGATGTATTTAGCTTCTTGTTAGAAAACAATCATGTGGTTTGTTTAGACAAGATTTATATTTCATATCATAAAGTGAACCAATCACAGCTGTCTTATTTAGATAAATTCAAGATCTGATTCAATTAATTTTGACAATCTCAGCTTTCTAGTCTAACAACAAAGTTCTATTATATTCCTTTTAATTTCTTCATCCTAAGCCAGGATGTAAAAAAAGTAACAACAATTTGCAACTTCATTTCAGTGGGAAGAGCTTCCATATGAACTAATAGTCTTCATAACCCATAACAAGAATAACTCTCTTTAAATATTCAACAGAGTCAACATTTCATTATATCAGTGTGCCAGCTGGTCATTATGGTATATTATAGGAAATGATGACATGATGTGTAGAATTATAAAATGATGGCTCCCTCTTGCAAGTGCAAGAAGACATCTCTTTTTCTTTGAAGGCTTGGGATACTCCACAGATTAGTTTTAATTTATACTTTGTTGTCCTTTTGAAGAGAGGGACCTAGGAGTTTGGAGTGACAGGAAGCTGAACATGAGCCAGCAGTGTGCCCAGGTGGCCAAGAAGGCCAATGGCATCCTGGCCTGTGTCAGGAACAGTGTGGCCAGCAGGACCAGGGAAGTGATTCTTCCACTGTACTCAGCACTGGTGAGGCCACACCTGGAGTGCTGTGTCCAGTTCTGGGCCCCTCAGTTCAGGAAGGATGTTGAGGTGCTGGAACAGGTCCAGAGAAGAGCAACAAGGCTGGGGAAGGGACTTGAGGACAAGTCCTATGAGGAGAGGCTGAGGGAGCTGGAGTTGTTCAGCCTGGAGAAGAGGAGGCTCAGGGGAGACCTCCTCACTCTCTACAACTCCCTGAAAGGAGGTTGGAGCCAGGTGGGGGTTGGTCTCTTCTCCCAGGCAGCGATCAGTAAGACAAGAGGGCACGGTCTTAAGCTCTACCAGGAGAGGTTTAGGTTGGATATTAGGAAAAAATTCTTTACAGAGAGGGTAATCAGGCATTGGAATGGGCTGCCCAGGGAAGTGGTGGATTCTCCATCCCTGGAGATTTTTAAGATGAGACTGGATGTGGCACTTAGTGCCATGGTCTGGGAACCATGGTGATGTTGGATCAAGGGTTGGACTTGATGATCTCGGAGGTCCCTTCCAACCCAGCTGTTCTATGAAGAAATGGCACTATCCAAGGACAACTCTTTCACTTCTTGGAGCAACCAAAGTAGTCTTACAGCTAAGCCAATTTCCCATTTTATTAGAAGAATATTTTCCAAAGGTGATAACAAAGTGATACAAGTGAAATGATGTCGTGATGTCTCTCTACAGGTAGAATTCCTACCCAGAAATCTAGAAATCTTTTTTACTACATGCATATTAATGAAAGATAGCAGCACATTGCAAACTGAATTTACAGAAGACCTTACCATTTGTACAACAGACACGTCTGTGTTTCTAATTGCTGCAAGCATCTTAACACATTAGCAGTAGCTCAAGCAGAATATATTCACTTTTCAAGGTTACCAAATGTGCACCACTGCATGTATTAAGGGACATATACTTTATACTCCAGTGCTTCTTTACAAAAACAAATGTTCTCACTGTTGCTTGTTTAGGGAGCGATCTTTTCTTTCAGTGAACATGTATTTACAGATGATTGGTCTTTCCAATCAGAATAAATTTATGTTTAAAAAAAATAATCCTTATTTGAAAAATTCATGTTGCACAAAGAATTTCAATTCTCTTTCAGGTAAAGCAAAAAGGTAAGTCCACACCTTGCTGTTAGAAGCACCTAAGAATTTTTATTTTTGCTAAACAACTAACAAAATATAAAACCTCAAAATTATGACTGGTATCAGACAGAATCAAGAGAACTCCACACATTTTTCTGTTCTACCTGGAGAGACAAAGGAAAGATCTAAATAAGTATAAATATATAAGCGTATACAAGTAAAAATACATAGACAACAAGATCAATAATCTGATCTGTTGGATACAATTAATAAAAAACTCTAAGGCCAAACTAATGGTGGATTTTTCCTCAGCTATGGAGTTCTGATCTTCCAGGGGGGCCACATGAAGACTGAAGACATAAAATTTTTTACCTGAATTCTTTCACTCAGTTGTCAGAACTAAAATAATCCGAAAAAAAGACTACCAAGGAGAAAGCCACGGATCTAGCAGCGAGCAGGGTGGATTTATCATGACTAATCAGACCATGTTGACAAACACAGAAGAGGAGGAGATGTGACAATCTGCTAAGGAAAGCACTCTGTGGCTGGAAAGAGGACAGGGACTCAAGAGACACTGGGCAAAGGGGGTGGAACTCGCTGTGCATCAAGAACTTAAGTTCTAGAAGGAAATACAGAATGAAATGCAAAGCTGAAGTAAAATGCATAACAGATCCCAAGTTACCAGTATGTAGCAAAAAGAAAGGAAGAAGAAAAATCTATATATGTTATATTTTAATAATTCATTTCTTAATACTGCCTGATTCGCTCCTATCTTGTATCACTGTTAATATCCAGTATTCCATTGCCTTGAGCTGTGATACACCTAAAATGCTTTCTGGCACAATTTGCCTTTTTCCAGAGAAAAGATGCTAGTTATTCCAATACTGAATGTGAAAAATACACACTCTGCTTAACAAAGAATACCATTCCACTTTGCATGCATAGTTTTGCACATAGAGATCTCAATGTCTTGGAAAATAACACCTGTTAATTCCTATTAAAAGTGTTATGTAGAAACCTTACAAACACTGAGCTGCCTTTTATGAAACAATAAAATTTTGCACTTTTTTTTCATTACAGGTATATGTAGCTCCTAACATGACTGCCAAATTCTCCCACAGTGCTAATAACTCTCCAACAGGAAAAAAAAAATAAAAAGGAAAGAGTTTATGACTTTTCTCTATGGTTTGTATCTAGAAAAGTTAATAATATTAAAGATATTCCTCCTAAACTGTCTGTTCTGCATGTGAATGCACCAGTGATGACTTACATGTTAATTACAATGCAGCAAAGGGTCAAAAAGATGTAGCACAGGTTTTTTAAATAATTGAAATAAATATTTGGACAATTGCTTTTGTTGCTAAACAAAGTGTAACTACTGTCTTCTCACTGAGTTTAAGTATTTGAAAACCCATAAGAAAAAGAAATCAAATTTCAGAAGTCTTAGCTTTTGGTGAAATGAAAGCAATCCCTACCTAAAGACCCTACATCAGACAAGGGTTTTGTCAGTGTGTTAATTATGTGCTTGACAACAATCTAAAATGTAACTGGGTGCCAGAGTGGTCCGATATAAGATAAAGAAAGATGTAGAGATGTTCTTGATACCTCTCATTCTGGATAAAGAAGCCTGACCTCAAGAAAATAAGGTCAATACTTTAAAATTACTCTAAAGCAACCAAAGAAAAGTTCTTAACAGCTGCTTGTTTGGAACAATATGTAGCTTAAAGGCACAGACTTTGGAATTAAGTGTAACCATTACAGATACATTTAAAACAGGATGAAACCAGTAAAGCAGTGACATTAGAAATTGGTTGCTGTTGCCTATCATAGCTAATGGCTACTGTGATAAAACTACATAACATTAGAGCTGAACAGAAACAACTTTTACACATCACTGGAACCAATACTATTTTGCTGATTTTTACCAGAATATTCATGTCTAAATGCAAGTTCAGAATTGCAAATATTCCAATATCTACCTTTGACGAAGGATTTGGTGACTAATGACACAGCTGAAGAAAGAAAAAACTTAATGTTGTGCTCTAGAAACCTACAGAACAGGAAAAGAGCATTTAATTATTCCATCCTTTAGACAAATGTACTACTCAGAGTATTTTTTATAAAAGTTAAAGTTCCTCTGTATGTACTGTGTTTGTTATTTCATCAACTATCCTTGCTTCAAATCTGAACAGTAGTGGTGTCCTGGCCTCACACTTCAGTCAGATGAAAGGAAACATCACAAATTTATAATGGTTTAATATCCACTTACTTCAGCCTTCACTATAGAGTTATGATCTTCTATAAGAGGCCTCCAGCTTCAGTCTAGGAAAATCCAGGGAAGAAGTTGAAGGGTCCTGATTCTAAAGCTTACACAGGTGGAGATAGAGAAATCACTCAATCTGCAGGCTCCTCCCAGTCCCTCTGCCTTCCAATATTCCTGATATATTCCTTTTCCAAGTTAAACTAAGAGGTATTTCTCATGCTACAGAAAATTTTGGGACTTTGATATTTTACTTTCTTTGTGTGTTGGTAGTATTTAGATCAGAAGCAACTAGATCAAGGGTGAGCATTCCCTGGTATTTTTTAAGCATTCAAAAGTATAATAATTTTCTTCTGAAAATATAAAAAAATTCAATTTGCACCCTATAAATACACTATCCATAACTATAAAATGACATTAGACTTTAAAACCCAAATTAAACCCAAATCAGAGTCAGAATAATGTTTTGCTAGAGCAAAAAAAGGAAGAAGAAAGTTGAAACTATTGATTAAACACATCAGAACTGTTTACTAAGTACTATTGATAAGGGAAGTATCAAAGTCAATATATTCTGTGAAACACATAATTTTAAGATAATTGGATTTTCCAGTGGAAAGATGTTAGACTGAAACTTTCTGGACAGTCTTTATTTTAGAATTAATTGTTCTTATTTAATCATTTATATGCTTCATGCATAAAGGATATTTATCTCAGTTTTAAAAATAGAAACCTCATTAAAGATTTAAAACTGAAGAGAAAACTCTATTAGTTAAAGAAACCAGTTAATAAATATATAAACAATTGTGATTCTATCCACTTTATTTCAATTGTTTGGGGAAAAAATAAAAGTAGCAATTATTTGACCAAAGCCAAAGATAACTAACAGTTGATTTCATCTCTGTCCTTGGTGATCTAGTTTTCAAAGTTTCTTATCTCATATAGCTGATTCTTGATTTATTTTGGGTCTGTGAGTACGCAGAAATTGACTAGAATGAGGATATTTGAGTTGGTGTTTAAATTTGGACCTAAGAACTAAGGTGATTATTTGAAATACTTTTGTTGAAGTTCACAATTTATCGGTCACATTTATACTTCTTGTTCTTAAGAACACAGGTTTTTAGAATTTTTCTTCTGCCTCAGTTGTGGAGAATTTGGAGTGTATCAGATGTTGAAATATTTTTATTTCATTGAATGTCAATTTTCTGTATAAAAGATCAGAGTATTAATACTATCATTTAATTATTATTCTTTGCTGTATAAAAACTAGGTACAACAGAAAATGCATACAGTTTATTGTCAAACTGCTCAGGAAGAAAATTTGCTCCTGATTTAATCTCTGCATCCTGCTCAATGCTATTGACAGAATTAAACAGTGGGAATAACTACAAGCATACTGCATGTATACCATTTAAATACTGATTTTATTTTTTGTTTGGAAAAGGCACTATAAAATATGTTTATTCTTATGTATTTGCAGACCGTTATGGTACAGCGAGAACTGAAGTTTTTGTGGATTTGTGCCATGGAATGACACACTCTTGGAAGTTCCTTTTTGTAAGCAACAATTTCAAAATGGTCACCATTATTGCAACAACTATAAGAGTATAAAATCAGGATAGGGATTTCAAGTCAAGCAGTAATAAAAGTCTAATTGGTTTCTCAGAAACAAATTCTCTGCCCCTCTCAGTGTAGGGACAGAATGAGAAAGGCAGTTTAAAAAAAAAAAAAACCACTGCAGCCCACTTTGAAGATGTAAAGCTAGAAATATTGACGAGGCTTGAAAGGAGCCACAGGAGACAGAGCCAGTACAAAGTTACATAAAAACAAGCTGTATTGGGTCAGACAATAGTTCCAGTGTGCTCCCCCCAAAGGAACTGATATCAGATGCTTAGGGAAAGAATTTAAGCATCCTATCTCAGCTTCCAGTGCCCCACAGCTGAAGCATTTCTAGGTGGCAAAAGTAACATATCTTTAGCTAAACTCCTGATAGGTCCAGATCCAGGAAATGGCAAAATTGCATTAAGTTTATGACTTTAAACATTTAGGAAATGTCCCCTGACAACAAAACTACTGCAAGCAATTATTTAGCAGACAGAAAAAGATGGAGGGTCTGCCAGGGATAAAGCTTTTCTCCAAAGAGATGCATGAACCAGGAACAGAACCCGGACTTTCTGCACAGCCAGTAAAAACTTTCCCACTGGGTGTTATCAAACACCCTTTGTCATGTTGGATTACTTCTCACAAAGAGGAATGATAACTGCTGTCCGTAATTAAGAATACAGAGCACCATTCAATCCACACATATTTACTGAGAGAGGAATAAGGAGCAGGTACTGACACAACCTTTAATAAGGATCAAGATCCTTTAATAAGGATCAAGATGGTTTTCAGTGAAGATAAAGGTACCTGAGGCTTCTGTTTGTGTGACACCACTGGTGTGAAACCATTAGTTTTTATTGCTAAATATGCAGCTAAAGAAATCATAATAGCAGTTCCTATTGCAGCCACTTGCCCCCAACATTTCATAGGTGTGTATAGGATTACCTGCATATTTTCTCTTGATGCAACTTGGTAAGTCCTGCACATTTAACTCAAATTACACTTGATCACTTCCGCCATGGCAATGCCTGAAAAAGACATTTTGAGTCAGAACAAAGGGATGGTTCCTCCTCATAAATAGCAGGTGTACTTCATCAAGGTATTAATTATCATCAGAACAACATAACACTCATATGACTTATTTTGATAGCATCAGCTCCCATGGAGCAAAGTATGTGAGCATGTTTAATTTATCTAAGTATTTCAACCCATTTGTCACTGGACTTTAAGAATATTCTTAAATGGGAACCATCATTATTATGGCCAGGGCAAAAGAAATTTTTGTTACTATTTATTCTTTGCAGTTTCTTCTGCCTGCAGAAACATTCATTCGCTGGAGAAATGTCTTCTTTCCTGTCTAAAAAAGTGATTTTGCAAGTGTTGCACTGATCTCATACCTTAACAACAAAAATAAGAAATATGAAATGTGGCCTCTCAGCAGAGCTCAGTAGGTCTAACAGCTAAAAATCACATTTTAGAGCATACTTTCTTTGTTATGATTTGTTTCAGCTTAGTCAGGCTTGATTCTGTATTCATTGATGGAGATTTTCCACCATCAAGACCTCATTGCTTTGCACACTTGCAAGAAGGAAAAGGAAACCAGGTTCACTGACTTCGTATAAGTTACTTGATTTCTCTGCCATAGAAAAACTTGCAAACCTGGCTTAGGGCTTTCTCAATTCATTTTGCAGCTGTTGAATATTTAAAATTGGTATCTAGAAAATGCTTGCATATAAAAAATAAATCAGCAATAGACAGGCTTTGGAAAGTGATGCTGGCAATAGAGAGGAAGTCATCGAGTCATGTCATCTCGAATGTCTTCTACTGAAAATGAGAGTCTATTTTTTACCACTATCATATCCCCATCAGGTTATCTGTGTAATATTAACCTGCTAGACTTCTATGAGTTAAACCAAGCTATTGTGTGGAGATAAAAACAAACGAACAAAACCAAACAAAACCAAACTAAAAAAAAGAAAATATAACAGCAACAAAGGGCTTCTTATGTAAAATATTTGGAAGAGTTAAGCGAACAATGGCTATTGCCCATGTGAAATTTCTAAATAGAGTTGTACAATTTTGGGATTTCTTTTGTTGGAACTATAATAAAGGAGGAGGAGAGGGTGCTACTATGACCAAGACATTCCCTAGCATTTCAGCAAATATGCAAAATAATTTAAAGCAAATGACAAGAAAAAGTCATTATTTTAGTCAGGCTTGATCAAGAATTTTGGTAGAAAAAGCATTACAACTATTTTCGAAATAAGATTGAGATGTTTATATCTTACCTCAATATGTTCCTTCATTTTGTGATTCTATTTTAATGTAACACTTGAATTACCATTTGGTTTCTTTACAGTTAAGAACAATAGTTTTGGACTGATAGTAACTTTTAAAGGCCAAAAGTCTGCACAACTTTACTCTAATAGTCTAAAATAACCACCTAAGAAAGAGTACTAAGTGATGCTTATCAGAAAGCTGGTAGATGCAAACACATATTTTGGCCTGAAAGTTATCTCTATACTATAAAATTAAAAGTGCCTGAGATCATTTCCTGGCTCTAAGGCTCTCTGGCACAAAAAGAACTGCATTCATACTGGTAAAGTCTCCCAGTGCCTAAAATCAGAGTGGAATTATCAGTAGTTCTGGGCTAAAGAAAAGCAAGAACTGCTTAATATTGCAAAAGTCAATGCCTGGGCAAAATTTCATACCAGGGAACACTTGCTGACTCCAGTTTTGATGTACCATATGACACAGTCATGGAGAACAAGGAATCAGAACAAAAAGACCAGTTCTTCCACCTCAAATGGGAGAATAATGTAGGTATAGGCAGAAAGACTACAGTAAGTAAAGAAAGAGTTTGGGGGTTGTGTTGTTGAGCTACAGGTTTTGCAATGTTTACCCAGCTACTATCTTGGAAATCAAATGCTGTTTTTCTTTGAAGAAACTGTTTTAAGTCACTTTAACCAGTTTAGAAGGTCTTCAGAGTAAAACAACCAAGCAACCACTTGGATATGTCACATTAACAGAGCTAGTACGACAGAAACAGAAACCCATAGCCATAATGCAAGACTGACTGGAATTTGTGGTTCCCATTCCCACAAAAGAACAGGAAAAGGAAACCAGACCTGCAAGGCATCAAAAAGAGAACAAATAGGCTACAGAGTCACCTCATTTATCTTTCACTAGTATGACTAAGAAGCCTGAGAAGCATCAGGATAAAAATCCCACAAAATATTATGACTAAATTCACTTATTCCGCATGATTGAGGGAAAGGAAGGCAGATACAACACTACAGCTCAGACTTAACCCCATAAGATATTTGGAACAATCTTTACATGTTTTCAACTTAAACAGCATTGAGCCAGTCACAGCTCTCAGGCTGGACACACATTCCTGCATCTCTGCCATAATGATCCCTACTGGAGCAGCCTGTGGGCTCCTCCAATAAATCCGCCATGTGTCTTATGACTATTATTTAGTGTGTTTGGAAACAGAAATTAAAAGGAAGCAGCAGGAACAGCAATTACTTCTTTATCATCCTGGAGTATCAATTGGGAGCGACTCAATCTCTCACTGAGTAGTAACCCTGGAAACTTTGTGGTGGGAATCATCATCAGCCACGTCATGTAGCACATGTGACCACAACTCCTTCATTCTGATGTACGAGCTTCTTGTACTCTGTCTGAAGAAAGAGGGAAAGCTCTGAGTGAATTAAGGAATGTTTGAAAGATAAATTGACTTGTACATTACCAAGGTATAGTAATGGAAAAATAATCAGGGTAGCTTCACAGAATGTAGGGGTTTCAATGCCACCAATGCTGCAATGGCTCATCTTTGATATCTATTAGCTTTACAATGTTAGTTGCATTTCAAAATATTTGCTTTTTCTGCAGCATGACTTGTAAGGCAATAGAAAAGTGAGAAAACAAATATCCCTCCTAAATAATTTGCTGGTTTGCAGCCTTTTAAGTGTAATGATTCTTGGTTGGAGACAGACACAGAGTTCTGTTCTGGGCACTTGTTCTGTGCCCAGAAAGGATGCAAATAGCAAGGTAAGGGTATAGTTAGTAGGTTATCCACTGTCCTAAACATTTTTACAAGCTAGCACTTATTCCAATTTAATTTAAGAACTGCTAGAGTTGTAACTAGTGCTGTCGCAAGATCTAAGGTTATGTCTGACTGCGACAGGTGCTCAAGATTAGTAGAATGGACTAAAGCTTCTTCCCACTGTTTTCCTGAGGCTGTTTTTTTTTACAAAGGGTATGGCAATTAACAAAATGAAATGCACATCATTAATGACTATCGCAAACAGTCAGAAATTATTGTTCCAGCTCCACAGAAAAATGCATATCCCTGATTTTATGCTAAAGAAACTTAATTCATTGCAAGACTATGCACCTTGGAAAGTAGATTTTAATAATTTTCTCTCTTTATAGTTTTTGCATCTATATTTCAAATGAAAATCTAAGAGGACTGAAGACTTCAATGATCCTTATGGGTCCCTTCCAACTCAGGATATTGTATGATTCTATGAAGAATCTCAGTGTAGAAACAAGACTTACAAAGACAAGATAGTATATGTGTTCCATATAAACACAAAATTATGTAAACATATTACTTTTTCCTTTTTTTCAGCCGCATCTATCAGTCACTTATGCGAATGATTGCATAACCACTTAGCTGTATTTCTTCCAAATGTTGAAACCTTTAATTGCTACCTATGATCTTTCACTTATCCATTTGAATTGTCAGATGTTTTATATCAAAGTGATTAAAACACTACAAAATATCAGGTTAATATACAAAACTTTCATGCTTCAAACCCTAAGCTATTCAATTAAACAGTTATAAGACTTTCACTAAACTATCAATGAAATGGGTATAATCTATGATTACCTAGAATTAGTATGAAAATCCATCTCAAATCCTCTGAATTTCTATTGCCTGAATGTCGTTACAGAACAAATAGTTTCCAATTAACCCAGAAGTAATTTTACCAGGATATGAGCAATTTCAATTTTCCAAATAAAACTTGCTCTACATCTTAAAAAAAATGTTACTCTTGAAAATAACTATCTCCCATATAAAATACTGGGAGTTTGATGAATAAGTGTAAAATTGTAAAATATTTAAGTACTGCAAGCGACATATAATTTAATTTGGCAATGCAAAAACAGCCTGCATGATTCTTTCTCCTTCCTAAGGTCATCATTCTTGATTTGCTAACGTCACCTCTCATATATATCTTGTTCCTTGCCAAGTTAAAGTTTTGGTCATAGGCATCACTAGGTGTGATGGTGAACCTGGACCAGAGGGATAACAGGGGCACGGCATTTGCAGAAGTACTGCAAAAGCCTTTTAAATCTATACTTCTGTGATTTTTCATCTGAAAACTAAAACTTTTTCAAAAATTTTCCAAATTTTTATTTAGTCCATATCCAGAAATCCTATTATTTCACACTGTTATTACCTTTCATGCACTCAGTGTTCTCATTTCATTTTCCTAAATGGCAGTTTTGACACAAACATATAGACTTGCTCTACCTCAGCGATGTCAGTGAAACCACCAGTGTGCCTTTGTTAATTCAAACAGGATCTTTACACCACTTAACTGAAAGCCTTTTTAGCTTCTTACAGAGCACTTCTGCAGCTGTGCATTTTCACTCGAGGGCAGATGTGCTCCCACATCCTGAAATGTGACCTACATCTTGCAGTCATGCACAACAACTCAGGGACAATTTTCTGGAGAAAATGAAGTGCTGCATGTGAAAGGGGTGTCTCACTTATGTTTGCTTTAACTAGTAGGAGAAAGAAGAATAGGGGGAAGAAAAAAGGTAAAATATAAAAAAGTGGGAAGGCTTGATGTAGACAATCCATAAAACATTATTGTGAGGATTAACTTTAAAGGATACCACTTCATTGTAAGAAGGCTCCAGTGTCATGAATCTGAGCAAAGAAGGTAGGAGAAGCTTGTTCAACTCCCACTTCTTATCATCCAAAAGGAATGAGGGTTGATGGCATAATAGACAACTAAAGGCCCAGACCAAGTAATTTTTACTTTTCTTATTTTTTAACCCACACAAGCAAATCTGGTCTCACATCTTACAGGCATGATTCTTTTAACTAGCTTATTCTTATATTTGGATTTGATGCTATAGGTGTTCCAAGTATGAGACTATTTCTGTATTGGATTTTGACAGAACAAAGGAACGAGGAGGCATCAGAGAATGAACTATCAGTAAACATTATGAAGTTCTTATACAGAAAGACATAGGACAAAAATCACAGAAAATATTTATTCCTGAATAACGTCCTCCACTATCAAGGTTAATGCTTTCATGAAAATCTGTCTCTGAATAGGAAGAAAGATGATGTAATTATTCTTTATGGTAGTCACATTGGTCCAACAAAGACTTGCAACTTCTTCTAAAAATCTGAAGCTAGAATTCCCAGATGCATAAAACCACTTATTCTTTTGACTGAATCTTTTCAAAGCAGACAGATTGAGGTTATTGAAGCAGGAGAGGAGGAATGGTGCAGATAGAGACAAATGAAGAAAGCTGGAGTCATTTCCAGGTATGGGGGGCGTGGTGGGAATGATTGCAAGTATCACAGAAAGCACAGAGATCCTCTGTTAAAGCCTGTCACTGAAACTAGCCACCCACCACAATGGTAAGTAAATTTGGATTAAGGTTCACTTGTCAAGTAGTAATTCAAGTTGAATGAATAACCCAGTGATTCAAACAACATCTTTCCTTCCAAAAAAAAAAACCAAAATAAAGCAACAACAACAACAAAACCTGAAAACAATCTTCTGCACTTTTTTCTTACTAAAAGTATGTGTAAGTCTACTTTCACACCACAATTCTGACTTCTGTTTCTTTTTTCAAATTGAGAGAAAGAACATCTTTTTTTACTTTTCTAGCATTTTAACTAGGAAGAGGAGAAATAGAAGTCAGTGGCCTGTTTTACACAGTGACCTACCACTGAGGAAGGAAATTACTTGGAAGGTGGAAGAAATGGCTTTAAACTCATTTAGCTGCATGAGATTTGACAGCTGTGCCACTCAAGGGAATGGCAAAGCCAGCATGGCAGCGTAACCCATATGCATATCCCAATGATGAGGATATTCTCCTGGGAAGTACGACAGATTATTTGCCTTCGAGCAGCAGTGGCTCATGTCTCAAACAGAAAAGAGGCATGCAAATGTCTGTCTTATCTTACCTAGTGATGCCTTAGAGTCCATCTGGGTTTTTTTATTATTATTTTTCTGATTTTTATAAGCTTTATAAGTAGTTATATAGTAGAAGTAGATTTAGAAGCAGCAGTACTTATTCCCTTACCCTTAGCATAGAAGCTACACACATTCTCCAACCCTTTTATCCCAATTCCCCTGAATTCCATCAGAAGTGTTTAGTCTCTTGTCAAGGTAGGCCTATTCTGTTTAGAGAACACTTGTACTTTGACCTAAACCACGGAGTACAGTCAAACTCTGGGTAACTAGGTGCCCTCTGCACTCTGAAGAAGATGAAGATTGATGAAGAGGTGGTCTCAAAAGACCCCAGCCCCAATTCCCAAGGGGCGGATCAGGGATTGATCTGGGCAAAGGCTGAGGGGTGAATAAAATCATTGATTGGATGGCGAGTATTATAAATTCTAAACATCTGTAACAGAGGCACACAAGTGTGTCTTGTAACCTATGCCTAGGCACAAATTAAATCCTTCCCTTATCTCACCTTCAAAACTAAATTGCCTCGGAGTGTTTTTCCCCCTGAATTTTCTTTTAGGCATCACTAGTTACAAAAGAAGATAATCATGATCTCTTCAGTAACTTCTGGTTCATAATTATAGCTCAAAAATGTTTTCCAGGTAATGACATCTGATGACTTGTAAATTGCTAAGTGTTTGTGGTTATTCTTTCATGAACAAAATATCATCCTAAAACAATTTACTTAAACTTTGTTTTATTCTGTAGAGCCACCATATCATATCTGTGTCTCTGATCTCTTGTAGCCAGAACATCTTTGATAATAAAGTTGTTCTCAAACTTGAAGCTGCTGCAGGCAAAACCTCTGACCCTACATGCAGGACTTCTGCTGTTGCAGCAGCACATAATCTATAATTCTAAGGCCAATTGCTGTGCTTCCATAGTTGTAGATCAGCTTGAAAATTAAACACTAACAATAAAAAAGAGCAGGTCAAGAAGTTCTCACCAGAAAATCTGGGGGTTTTGTTTTTTTCTTTTAAGTACAAAAAATGCCTGGAAGAGAATATATAGTCTTGGAGCTTGGGGACTTCTGGTATCGCTCACTGGATCGAGAGGAGGACCGGAACTCCGACGGGACTGCCACTGCCAGTCTCAACAAGACTGTGATCATTACCTCCACAGAACTACCACCATCATCTGGACCAACAGGTTTTCCTTTCCTTTTACTTTGCACCCAGGGGAGCCATGTGGTGCTCAGCACAGGGACCAACAAACACTGTTCATTTCTTGTCCCGGGGGTGGGTTATATATCAGTTTTTGTGGGTTAAAACCGTTTTTTCTCTGTATTGTTGCATCTATTGTAATTTACTTTTGGTAAATTGAAACTCTGAATTATAATCTGTCTAGAGTTGGGTTCATTTCTTCCTCCGGTTTACTTTTAAACCAGCACATGTACATGTACATTCGATTTGGTGAGATATACTAAAAAATGAAAATGTGAGGGGAAATATAGAAGAAAAGTGTTTTGCAAAACGAGATGATATAAGAATAAATTCCAGAACTGCAAAACCAGGTATTTTCTTAAAATTACATGGAAGACAGTTGCAATGGACTCTGACCTGGAAAGGTGTTGCAAAAATCCAGTCCCTTTCTCCTATTATCTCAAGCTTTTAGAAATGATTGGCTTGTATTTGTACTTTTTCTGCATCTATATGTCAGGCAGAATAGCTGTCTTGTTAGCACAAGAAAAGAAGAGAGTATTATATTCTCAAGAAAAGTAGGAAGCATGATATGAGGTTTGTGTAAAATGCTTTCACAGTTCCAGAGGTTTAACTTAGGCATTTTGCTTTTGTTGATTCTATAAACAGAGTAATCTCTAACAGGTAGAGCTGCTGGTTTTACAGTTTGATGTTGAGCTATAATGTTGAATGTGAGTTACATTAATTTCTTATTTCTTGTTTAAGACAAAGTGTATAATTTAATTTAGATGGAATTTTTAAATGCCTATATGCTCATGCATCAAAGCAATATACTAAATGACATTTGACATTTTGCAAGGCCCTCATTAAAAAAAATTAATATTATATAAAAATACAGTAAACTGTTTTGAACTAGCTGTTTCTTGCAACAAAATATTGTTTAAGATTCATCCCTAAATAATCTCCAAGATGTTGTGAGATATCATAAACATAGAATGGAAATTTTTGTGAGAGGAATACCTCAGTTGATAGGATATTGTGACTGTAATTTATCTATCCATGACTTCAAAGGAAAAACAGTAAGCCACTTATAACCCAAAGATTAGTTTTACCCTAGCTGTTTGAATTTGGCAGGCTTGTAGAGGTTGAAAAGGATGTTAAAATTGAGGAATGATCCACCATTAAATAAAATTTAGGAAGAAACTCCTGTGTTTCTTTGTCAAGCTGAATTAATATATTTTCAACTTCTTCTGCCATTTATTTTAATATACATGTTACATACGTGTGAATTGCAGGTTTATAATTTTTCTGTGCCAGCTTAAAATTTAATAAAGATTAAACAGTCACACAGTTCATGCTTCATATTTCAACAGCCTACTATCCCTCAAAAGATTCCTATGCTACCTATGCCTACATGTCTATATTTTACTCAATTAGTGATTTTGTGTATTGGATCATCATGTGGTTCATATCCATCTCAGCTAACATGGTCTCTGATATTTAAATAATACATTATAAACTACAATAATAAAAAAAAATTTGGTCTATCAAGCTGTTTTATCACACCATACATCATATAAAATTTAAAAAAATAGTGTCTTCAGTATCATCCAGATGAGAATATCATGACTCATCTGACTGACACTTACAAATCACATTGTCCCCCTTGGAGAGGACACTGACAATAACTAGGCCACTCTTCACAGGAAGCTGAATTGGAAATATTTTAACACAGATTTTTCTGCCACATTATAGAATGTACAGAGAGCTCAAGACATACAAAACCACATAAAAAATTCCAGTCCTTCAGCTTGCAGTTTTCTTGCATTTTTTGTATTAATCATGTTGCACCTAAATTTTTTGTTTATGTCAATTATAGTTTTGCTTAGAGAAATCATTTGCAAAGCTATGTCGCCAGAGTCCTCCTGAAACCTAGTGTGACTTATCACATCACAAAACTTGCTTGAGCTCCTGGAAAATAATTAGAATATTCTTTATGTGGTATGAACCCCATCCTTCTTTTAATCTGCAAGTGTATATTAAACTAACAACACTGAAAAACAAAATTAGATAAAGGTTAACACCAAGACATCTTCACCGCAGTTCATCATACTTACAGTATCCTTACTGTAATATAAATTAATATTTAAATGGAGCTAGGAGATTCTATTTTCATATTATTCATCCCCAATCTTTGCTTTTGACATAAAATTATAAAATCATTAAGACAGTAAAAGACCTCCAAGATCAAGTCCAACCTTTAACCTATCATTGCCTTGTCAACTAGAAGAGAGCACTGAGTGCCAGTTATTTCTCAAACATTTCCACAGACAGTGACTCTACCACCTCCCTGGGCAGCCCATTCTAATGCTTGACAGCCTTTTACTTGAAGAAATTCTTCCTGATACAATACATTAATTTTCTTTCACTTCCAAAATCTGCTTCAGTTTGCACTGGGCCTAGGCTGGTAGAGCACCATCAATCGGCCAGACCTTTCCAGTTATACTGGTTTCAAGCTCGTTTTGATTTTCCTAGCATAGAACCAGTACAAACCTGGCACTGCTATTGTACTTCTCATGACACCTTTTACCATCCTTGTTCCTGTATGGCTTCTCCTGAGAGCCCTCAGAAGCTTTCAGGGTTGTCCTTCCAAAGGACAGGTCTAGACATGCTTTTTCTCCAACAGAGTTCTTTGATGACATCACTCTACTTTTTCGGGCCCTGAAGTGTTATTCCATTTATTTGCAACAGAGATGAGTTGGAAATTCTCAAAGAAATCTTAGGAACAAATGTCACTTCTATATTTCAGATGGAGTTGTTGAACAGCCATTACTGCTCAAAGAACACACACCACACAGGCCTATCAATATTCTCATAGTACTCCCAACTGAATACACTCTGAAAGTTCTCAAATTACAGCTTCCTCCAAAATCTGAAAATATACAAATTTTCAAAAGAGATCAGTAGTTTCAATAGAAAATGCTTAGAAATAGAGTACATTTAAAAGGAAAAGAATTTGCTATTGGCAGGTTTCTTGAAAAAAAAAATCATCAGTTTGCTGTTTAGGGTCCCTCACTTCAAGAAAGACATTGAGGTTCCAAAACAAGTTCAGAGAAGGGTCTGGAGCTCGAGTCTGATGAGGATCAGCTGAAGGAGATGAGGGTGTTTAGCCTTGAGAAAAGAAGGGTCAGGGCAAACCTTATCACTCTCTTCGACTCCCTAAAAGGAGGTTGTAATCAGGTGGGGGTCGGGCTCTCTTCCCAAGGAACAAGGGACAGGACAAGAGCACATAGACTGAAGCTGTACCAGCGGAAGTTCCAGTTGGACGTCAGGAGGAATTTCTTCAAAGAAAAGGTTAAGCATTAGCACAGACTACCCAGGGAGGTGATGGAGTCACCATCCCTGGAGGTGTTTAAGAAGGAAACTAAAAGGAAAGAAAACTGTGAGAAAGTTGGGGCTTTTAGGATGAAAAAAAGAATATTATATATCTGATCAAATAACAATAAACTCACAACACTCACTCTGCACATTTTCCTCTGCAGCAAAGGAAAACATCTTTGAATCTCCAATATAAATATAATAATGATTTGTTTCTGTGTAGGCTTGAAATCTGAAAAAAAAAGCATTTTAGCAGAGAAGATTCTCAGGTATAGATTCTTATTTTCCAAGCTACCTAACTACTATAACAAACAAGCTATCCTTAGTCATTTAAGACTTAAAGCTCTGATCTTTAAAGCTTAAAACAAGTAAATCAAAGAAATGTTGAAAGACAGTACTATGGATATTTTGAAGGCATTTCTCAGAATAGAGAAGAATCCCTTTATATAAGGAAGCAAACAGTTATGTGAAATTATGATCAACTAAATTTGTAAAATGTGTAATGGCCAAATATAGCAATCAGATTACAATCTTTGTTTTGAAGTTCTTTGCATTGAAAGAAAATGTTGATTGGTAAAAAAACCATGTGAATTTTTCTCAAAGTAAAAGGAAGCTTCATAAAATCATACTCCTGAATTTTATGTATTTAACAATATCTGTCACAGCCAAATATCTCTGTCAATCATGAAAATCATTAACATTCAGAAAGCCAAACAACACATCTTGACAAATGTGTTGCTGAATGCAGCAAAGAGCAAAAGAAATCTTTCAAGTTGACTGTTACAATATCTTATTCCTTTAATTGCAAGTTTAATTAGGAAGTTTTAATCCAGAGGGGTTTGTAAAAATTGTTCTGATTTGTTACGCTGTGAGATGACTCATGACACTCATTTTCGAGTAGCTTTAATTTTTTTCCTTAAATTACATTCCTTCTTCCTTTCTTTTCCTTTCCTTTCCTTAATTTGTGATACAGATGTATACCTCTGTGGCAAATAGGGGGTTGCATATAGCAGCTTTCACAAATATTTTGCGTACTGTAAGTTAACTTTTAGTTGTAAACTTGTAGAAGTTTCTCCAAACTCAATAAAAATGAAGCAATAGCAAAGGATGGTGCTTCTGAGAAGTCAAAATGAGAAAGACTTGGTCATTAACTGACAAACAGTTACTGGGTGGATCTATATTTCAAAAATTACTTTGAGGTAGTTTGAACTACACTGATCAGGGGATAGAGATTCCACACACAGCTGCTTTTAAAGCATTATCAGACCTGGGCTACAGCCCACAGTCACAAACTAAGTGTATTGCATTGATTAATCTCATCTATAACAGACTACTGCCAAAAAAATATGGTGTCGTGATATCAAATTGGGTCCCTAGAAAATGTCACCATGTAACTGTAACATAAACATTACATAAACACACTAAACAGCTAGAATTGCTGTGTCAGACATTTTAAAATTGTGAAATTCAGAAGCTGCCCAATTTACAGACTGAACTTGAGCATAAACATGGAGCAGACATTGACTTACCTAAAGGGATATTGCAAAAAGTCTCACTCATCATTTAAGAAACATAAAATCATTCCAATTCCTCAAGAAAAACTTTTCATGAATAAAGTACTAAAATGGTGTGTCTTGGAATTTGACTTTTTTCATTTCTACAGTGCATAAAGTGCTTTCTTAAACTGTACAGAATTGTATAGTACTGGTAGACATGAATTACTATATTTTTCCTAAATATTTTTCAAAGAGGGTATTTGGAAAGTAAATAATTTACTATTTAGTCATACACTTGCTGTAAGAAAGACAGTTCAACATGAAAGGCAGAAGCTTAAGGAATTTGTATCCATAGATGTTATTAAGGACAATGACTAATGCTCAAGCACAGAAACAAGGAACAAGGAGAAAAACATTCAGTTGCATCATTTTGGAAGAAAGTGTCTTGTTTTACATTTTACTATTGAAGCAAATTTATGTTTAATAGTAAAAACTCTTTAAAAAGACATCACTGGACTTGTTTCCTACAATTTATCCCTTTAGCTGGATCACATAACCTCACACTGAGGAAAAAACAGGTTTGGTATGTGAGAGGTAATCGTGGTGAGAGTGATATGAAGCTTTCATAATCCCAGTGAAGAGAAAAAGAGGTGGCATGAGCAAGAAGTGAATTTAAAGGAAGAGTCTGCCATGTGTTCAGAAAGTAAGACCTCCTGGTAATCAAAGAAAGGGAGAACTTTCCACACTGACTTCCAGAGTCATCCATATCCAAGCTTAGATGTTATATTCTGAATAGGAACACATCTAAATAGTAACAAAATGGCTGGAGAGTTGAGCTCGAAGTAATCATCATCAGATATAGTCTACCTGGAGACCAGCAAGAAGGAATACTGCAAGGATCTATCCCACCATATGTCCTGTTTAGAATCTTTACCAATGACCTGGACAAAAGGCTTACTCATGAGGTTCATAGATGACCCCAAACTGAGAGAACAGTCAATACACCTGAGGGTAAATTTGCCATCCAGACAGACCTAGGCAAGCTGGAGAAATGGGCTGACAGGAACTTCCTGAAGTCCAACCATGTCAAATGCAAAGTCCTATACACACCCCAGATGGATAGAGGCTGGAATTGGCTGGCTGGGAAGCAAGTCCGCTGAAAAAGACTCGGGGGTCTGAGAAGACACCAAATGGAAGTTAAGCCTACAGTGTGCTCAGGCAGTAAAGACAGTCAACAGTATTCTGGGCTGTTTTAATTTAGGCCCACATTTTTCTCGTGCGGTCTCTTATTAATAACACAGCAGTAGAAGTTCTTGTTGTCATTCAAATTCCTTGGAAGGCTCAACTCCAGGTGAGTTTTGACTTAACTACCATAACCCCTGCCTATACAAGTAGCATTTCTGAACTCATATTTTGAGGCCTGCTCCTGCTTTTACCTCCTGTATATTCATTTTTCATATTGGAGTTCAATAACAAGTTTCATATTTAGCCAAGTTGATATTCTGTAACATCTATTCCTAATTATCAGGATAGATTGTTCATGCAGTTGGAGGAGACTGTCTTTTAAGACCTCACAGTTTTCTGGAGCTTCTTTTGAGCTGCCTCATATAGGATCCCTTCTACCAGTTCCATGAATAATACACAGACTGCTCTCCTGAAGCCCAGGATCAGTGCTGTTCATCTCAGCCACTTCACTCCCCTCGGCATCTTCAACTCCACAACTTCATGGTCACCAACAGTCAAGGCTGCCACTGACTACTACAACCCCAGACACTTCTGTCTTGGCAGTGACTGAGGTCTGGCTCTGCATCACGTGCTTGGCCCATGCAGCATCTTTGTCAAGTACCCCTGACACTCCCCAGAAACATTCTCCACTCCTTGTGTCTTACTGTGTTGCCCTTCTAGTCCAGAGGTTTAGTAGTCCCTGTGAAAATCACTGCCAGTGATACAGATCTACTCCAACGAAAACATCAGTTTCTATTCACTTTCTTCAAAATTTAGACAAAACTTGTCTGATTTTTCACTTTAAATCATGTAAAGGACAACTTCAGCTGATATTCCTACAGGCCTAGAGAGTAAGAGAGGACCCATCATCTTTCAGTCAAAAATGGCATAACCTAACTTTCAATTCCATCAAGCTTATAGGACAGGATATGCCCAATGCCACCTTTAGTGTCTATCCTTTTAACAGACCTTCCTCTGTGTGAAACAGCCACTTCTTTAGATGTTGAGATTCACAGGACTGCTGACAAGCAACTGAAACCCAGGTCAGATACTGGGTCCTGTATCTGTGTCACCACAGAGTCACACAGGTCCATTAATCCTATGAAGGAGCTACAGTACTCTCTCCCTATTTGTATGACACAGGTCATAATACTTTTACAAAATCTACAATAAACAGGTCAAAAGCACTGCATACAGTAACTAAGACTGATTGTGTTGATTCATGTAAAAATAAGCACATTTGCATAAGACTTTATATCCAAACAGTATTCATTCAGTCACTTCATTACCCAGTAAGTTACATAAGTTTTAGATGCATCAAATCTTCCCTTTCAGTTGTGTTTGTCCATTAACACAGTCATTCTGACAGTGTACTGTTTTAGTATGAAAAGTACTGTTTTAGTTCAAGGAAATTTAACAAAGGAAAAAATTATGTGCTTTTACTATTAATGTGAATAAAAAACATATTGAAAAATTCTATGCAAATAACTGATTCTACTAAATGTGCAGTTTTTGTTTTGATATTGTTGCTTTGTTTTTCAAAGCAAATGAATTCTTTCCCACTTCTGATGTTCTAAAGTAGTTTTCCTTGCAGACCCTCTAATCCCTATTCTTTTTTTCTGGTCATGGATTTTACTTGCCCTCAAGGGAAAAACATCATGAAATAATTCATTAAGAATTCTCATTCTGGATCACTAAATACAGAGAAAAGCATCCTCCTGAGTCCTGTGCTGGTAATCAAGGAAACACTTATTCTACTTCTTATATTAATCAAGACTAAATATTTGAAGTGTCACATACTGAAGTAACAATACATTTTTTAAGTAACTCTTTGCTGTACCATATGACTGCATTGATTTCTAACTTCATTAAGTTCTAGGATCCAATAATCATTGTTTTTCACCCTTCTGTAACAGATTTCTTCCTGCCTATGAGAAAATCTATTATTCTCATCACTCAACCAGCTTTTCAGTGATAAAAAAATTGTCTGACCTTCTATTTTATTGATCAGATCTCACTCTCAATATCCCATTAGAAAACGACTTGAAATAATTTGCAATATTCAATTAACAAATAGTTGTGTTCTCGAGTAGAGATATTATTCAAGGGTTAGACTCAAGAGTAACGTAAGCGCTGGTAGAGAATTCCTCAAAAGCAAGCCTCTTGTTTCTATTGTATTCTTACATGATTCAAAGTATGTAAGAGCAGGAAAAATAAATGAATGTTTGAGTCTGAGTTCATAAAAATTTAATGGAGAATGTGTGTATGCATATTATATATAGTAAAATATTATAATTTTAAGTGTAACAAATGTAACACTAAGAGGGGAGGTGATGAGGATAATGTGACTGCCTCAGTAAGGCTGTTTTTTTGAAGTGCAGACAAGAGATTTACACACAGACAAAAATTGCAAACTGTGTACTGATGAACCTTCACAGTCCCAGAACCCAGCTTAAAGTCAATACTCCACATGAAAATGAGAGGAATTTATTATTTAAGATTTATTCCTTCTAAGTTTTAAAGCTGTCATCACCTTTTTTACATCAACATTATTTTCTCTTTTAATGTGATGTGATACTGCTGAAAAAAGCAGTTTTCAAAAATCTCTGTATCAACTACCTAATTTTAGCATTAATACACTTCTACTCACAGTCTCCTGTGATAGATCTGATAATTGATATTATACAAGAGCCCTTCACCCTAAAGAATTAGATTACTATTTGAAATAAATATTTTTTAGTATTATTTCAACAAGGAAGTTCTTATCTTTGCATACTTACAGTATGCAAATCTATTGTTTTACTTTTCAAACACTTTTGCTTTTTTTTTTTTGCCATCTGACAGTTTTATTAGCACATGTAAGCCCTCTCCATTGTTTGTTTTCCTGAGCTGTTGTGATGGAAGTATTCATATGAGCTTCGGAAACACAAACTGAAATCTTATTTTGGGCTCAAATTCACCCTACAAGGTGTACTACACAATTCAGTTTGTCTTGCAGGCTTTGCCTGTAGCAGTCCTGGTACTACAAACTACAGCTGAATCACTGAATCACTACCCACTTCTGTCAAAGCCAGTTGATGCTTCCACTTGCAAAATCAGTCAGAGACAACATCAGAAAGCTACCTCCCACAACTGCCTTTGCATACACATGCCTGTACCACCACTGTATAATTCCTTCAGTCCATCCTCTCTCACCCTTTCCCAGATGCCTTCTCCTGTCATGCCCTTCTCAGAGCTAGTCCTCAACAGAGACGAACTGCAACCCTTATGATAGATTGAAATGTTGTTAGTGTCTTAAACGTTGTCAAAATCATAGAAAGATTTTTTGTCAAACTGCAAAGAAGCAACTGCCTGTCTGCCACAGCACTTCCCCTTCCAAGTATGCCTCCTGACTAGAATTTGGACTGTGATAGGAACTTGAGAAAAGACTTTTGTCCAGTTATCTCAGGCCTGAGAAGTAAACTAGATTTAGGGAAGAAGAATGTATCTGTGTTAAAAATCAGCCCTCGCTGACCTGAGCAGGTGGAGGAGGAGAAGGGGTTTGGGTGTGTAATGGCAAAATCTCTCCACGTAAAACAGAAGGAGCAAATACTCCATGCAGGAAGACCACATACACACGGGACATTCAGGTGAGAGGCAGATGAGAAGGGGTCATAAACCATCAAAGACCCCCAAAGCATTCCCCCCTGACTCATTTCTGAGGCCTTCTATCACCGGAGGACTGCATGTGATCCAAGTCAGGCAACAAATCCAGAGCCTGATGCAAGAGGCTGCAAAGCTTCTCCCACACCATGGGAGGTGCCTGGGCATCTCCTGAACATATCTTAAACCATTGGACTCCATGTTTTGTGGGACCCTCAACACCAAGAAGACGAGAAGAACAGGACCCACGGGACACCGCTGGGTTACATAGAGTGGTGACACATTTTCTATTTAATCTCTCTGTCACTCTTTATCTTCCCCATCCTCTCCTTTTCCCTATTTCTTTCTATTTCTCCCTCTCTCTGCCTCACATTTACTGTTAAATAAAAGCCACACTATTGACTTCAGCATATGGTCTTGTTTGCACCTTAATTCAGGCAGAGGCATTTCTAATAATTTTAATAACTGGATCATAACAACCCTGCACAGGCCATGTAGCAATTGCTGTTTGCATCATTGTCCCTTCTACAAGTATTGCCTTCCCTTGCTTGGGCTTCCCTTGTCCAGACTCTCAGACTGATGACATGATTTTGTTAGATTTGATCAACCTGGTTCCAGCCTCCAGCTTTTACTAAGCAGTGTGCCCAGGTGGCCAAGAAGGTCAGTGGCATCCTGGCTTGTACCAGCAATATTGTGGCCAGCAGGACCAGGGCAGTGATTGTGCCCCTGTACTGGGCACTGATGAGGCCACACCTTGAGTCCTGTGTCCTGTTCTGGGCCCCTCACTGCAAGAAGGACATTGAGTCATGGAGTGAGTCCAGAGAAGGGTAATGGAGCTGGGGAAGGGTCTGGAGCACAGGCCTGATGAGAAGCAGCTGATGTAGCTGGGATTGGTTATCCTGGGGAAAAGAAGGCTCAGGAGTCACTTTATCACTCTCTAAAACTACCTGAAAGAAAGTTGAAACAAAGTGGGGGTCAGTCTCTTCTCCTGGGCAACGAGTGACAGGACCACAGGAAATGGCCTCAAGCTGTGCCAGGGGAGGTTCAGGATGGACCTCAGGAAGAATAACTTCACAGAAAGGGTTGTTAAACATTGCAATGGGCTGCCCGGGGAGGTGGTGGAATCGCCATTCCTGGAAGTGTTCAAGAAAAAGGTGGACATGGCACTCAGTGCTCTGGTCTAATTGACAAGGCAATGATAGGTCAAAGGTTGGACTCGATGATCTTGGAGATCCTTTCCCGCCTTAATGATTCCGTGAAGCATGAGCTGTGATATTTTAAAAATGGACAGGCAGCACAAGCACCAACAGGATTCTATGCCAGATTCTTTGTGTTTTTATCATTTGAAAGGAACAGAAAGGAAAAAAAAAAAAGCACAAAACATCCCCAGCAAATACAAACACTCAACCCACATCAATTTGAGTCATTTCTCCCCCTTTGCTAAGAAAATTGTCTGTAAGTATTAATTTGAATTATACTTTGTTTCCTGACATTACAGGAATTATTGTACTTACTTGGCAGACATTGTTAAAAAAAAAGAAAGACAGAATTACAGGGAAAAGATTGTGTCATTTAAATCTAATTAAGGTTTTAATAAATCTAATTTTTCATCATTAACCATGATGTGTTCCCTTTATGGTCTAAATGTATTGCCTATCCCCAATAAAGAAAAATGTTTAGAGACAGAAAATTGAGGCCATGACACCATATAAATTAGGTATGTCAGCTGCAAGAGAAAATGCTGTATAGTACACACCTAGAATGTTTTTCATTCTCATAAAAAGTGTGTGTGAAATACATTTCCCACTACTATTTTTGCAGTACAGATAGCCTAGCATCTCTAGACAACTCTGTTTTGTCCTATTTTAGGAGGATAGAGGAGATGGAGAAGTAGAGAGGTGCTGCTCTGTCTGTATTACCAAAAATCACTACAAATTATTTGCAATTTACTATTAGTTTTCTTTAGTATTTAGTATGGTGAATTCTAACAAAAATTATTGTAGAATTACCAAGAACTAAAGCTAATTTTTAATGCCTGGAATGATACAGCTATGATTAAGACACTCAAAATTATATGCAAGTCTTTAACTTGCATAATTACATATAAACCCAGAGAAAACAGCTCTCAATCCCAACCTTGGACATACTACCAAAGTGTTCATGTCCTTGTTCACACAGCTGTAGCTCTGAATTTGAACACTACTCTTTCCGATTCACTTGGTCAGGAGGTCTCAATGAGGAACATTTTGAGTAGCGTAACCAGTTAGAAAAATAAGCAATCAAGTTGGGGACTTGTGAGCGAGATCTATTCCCAGCTTCGCCTTTAAGCTAGAAACCTGGTTTCCATACAATATCTCCATGTGTAGTGGAAGGTGGGTAAGCAACTGAGGTTACATGGAGTAAATTATGATTAGTCATTGATTAAGCAAGCCTTTGAGTCTAGAAAAAGATGTGTACACGAAGAACAAAGAAAACTCTTGCCTCTCCAAGAGTTGGGGGAATAAAAAGAAATCTTCTGCTTGAAACTCACCAAAAAACCTTGCAGGAATCTTTACAAATACTTAGAAACTTCTCCCATATTCAAATGTTTCAGAACATTGGCTTGGTTTTAAGGGAATCACTCAAATGCAAGACCTATACTATAATGTTCCAGTAGGCCCAGTTCTCCTGTTCTTATGTATCCCGTCCTAGCAATGCTAAAACAGTTTGTTATTAACCAAAATTCCTCACTTTTACAGTGCCTGTGTTCATTCTTGGACATCATAACCCTTCACAAAATGTTTATTGTTCCAACTTCACCTATTGAAGAAACAGAGCTCTAGACAAAGTGACAGGCTCAAGGCAGATTGCAGCCAAGATGAACACAGAAGTTAAATTCTCTTAATATTACTACCTTGTCTAATTGAGATATGTTTATTTGCCAATACCGTTTAATGATATTCAAATGACTGTATAGTGTAAGTCAAATGGTGAATGTGCTACTGATCTCCTATAAGCTGTCATGTAAGATGAAGCACCCTGCAAAGTGCAAAGGGTCTCTTTCTTATTCTGTCACCTTTAATTTGATTGGAAATTTAACACCGCAAAAAAAGGGTAAGCATTATTTTATGGGCTCAACACATTTGTTGGAAAATTAAATCTTCTGGGAGTCTACACCTGCAAAACAAAATTTATTATCTGTAATTAACTAACCTTTAGAAAAGCCTTTTTTCAATTTCCTCCTGTACTGGGAAGATGAAACCATAACGAATGTTCGCAAAGAAGCTACTACGTCAGAAGAGCTCCTGCAAATGTTCGATACATAATGCAGTTAAAGCCTCAGTTAATGAAAGTTCAGACATTATATGATCTGTATTCAGATTCAGAGAGTTAAATCACTGATACACAATTGCATCAGAGAATAAAGAGTCCAACTTATTATTTCAGATACACAGTACTGCCTGAATGCAGAATCTACTGTATATAGTTTTATGTCTTTTTTATGAAAAAAAAAATCCAAGTACTCACAGGCTTAACAAAAAAAGCCTCCTAATTTTGTATTCTTCAAGTCTTCTGCTAGAAGAAACTAGGGACTTTTAGAGAACTCAGACAATTAAATCTCTTTTGTCAATCTTTACCCTGAACATCTCTATTTACAGAGTAGGAAACCACAATGAAGTCTGCTAAACCTGTTAAATCACTACAGAAGATTTGAAAATATGAAATCTCTGCTTTTTCAATTGGGTAGAATGTAGGTGAAATCAATGTTCCTGTTTGTTGTTGTAAAAATAATTGTTTTGCTCTAACATTAGCAACTAATGCTGGACAACAATGTCATGTCTTCTCAAAGAAGGAATCTCCACAAACATAACACAAGTAGTTTAGTTGTAGTTGTTTAAATGGGGACTTACACTGTAGTTCACCTACTTTTTTCTCAAAAGTTTTTTAATTAGTTTCAGACAAATAGATTTTATATAGAAAACCTAAGTACAATATGAAAAAGCACAGGCACTTTCTGTCCTCCAATGTGCTTCAAAGATAGTAACATTCAATATACAGGTTCAGACTTTCTCCTCTCTTGGAATAAGTCCTACCAAATGAAGGACCTGTCAAGGTAGTCTGATTGTTGTCAAGACAGGCTATGCCTCTCCTTCAAAGGAAACCTGGGGCAATCTTTTGATAAATCCACTGATCTGGTTATTCACAGACTATAAAATATATACATCAGATCACAGTGGCTCCTCTCCTGTTCCTGTATTTTCTCTGAATCCAATAAGAGTTCTGGGTGCAATTTAACAAAGTCAGGATGAATCAAGATGATGTCTGAAAAAGGCAATACTTTGAATAACTGGAAAGCCTGTGTTAGCAGGCATAAAGGGGTTGGGATTTACAGTAGATAACAAATGCAACAATCGAGGCTTAGGTAAAAGCATGATTTCTGTAGATAGCCTGTATTTTAATGAGCCCAATGGAATGACAGCCAAGGTTATCAAGCACTATGGAGTCTGCTTGTACCATCCACAATGAAAGGAAAAGAGTGTCATTTCAGAAGCAAGAATAAAAGTTTAGAGTGTATAACCTACGTATTTGCTCTCTCCTTTTTTTGGAACAGCTATAACAAACATAAATATGCATATTTATTTTTAAGAAAACAACTTCTCTCTAAAAGGAAAAATCTCTAGAGTTGTTAGAGTTTCTGTGCTAATGCAGGGTTACAATATCATGTGAGAACAGAAAATGGCAACAAAACATAGTACAAAAACATACCTTTGGATTTCTATTGGGATATGCTTGCAAATATTTACTTTAATTACAAGACTGAATATCTAACTTTTTCTTTTATGCTCTTGAACACCTTCCAGAATGACATAGCAACTCAGTTGTTCCACTTCTTAAAGAAATAATTTATTTTTATTTGGAGAGCTCAAAATACCCATTCTGTTGCTTTTTATCTAAAAAAGTTCCATACTTATAATTAAATGTGATATAATTATAATTCTTTTTTTTTCCCATTTACACATTACATTGATGATTCATCTCTTCAACCATCTCCTCAGTTTATTTCTCCAGCTCTGGACAAAATCATGACATTATTCAAGTGTTAATACATTCCAGATGCTAAATTAAATATTCCAATATTCCAAGAGGACTAAAGCTGTTGACTGACTGTTAACAAAGCAGTGCAATTTCTTTGTGAAATAAATGTTAGTAAAAACTTTTTGAATGTATTAATTTCTCCTATATTCATTATAAACCTTTTGTAAGAGATTCATCCATACATTAAAACACTGCAAACATGATCAATTTCAAAATACCAGCGGCAGGAATTCAGCAGCAGTGAGAGTTATATCAGTTTTACATTCTTTGACTGTCCTCACAGTGCAGTGAAAGCATGTGACATACTTGAAATATATAAAGCATTTCCATTTCCCCTGAAGTCTGAGACTGGCCTCAAACTCCCATGTCCTCTTTCAAAGACCACTATACTGGAGAGACTCTATGACATTTATACTTTTTTTCCATAAAAGCATGTTTTCAAAAGCTACTATCAAATATATCCTAACTTGTGACCTTTGCAAAGGGTTTACAGCCTTCTTTTTTTTTTTTTTTACTGAAATATCCTTCTCTTAAAGTGAATAAGCCTCATAAAACAAAAATCTAGTATTAAACTTTTACATTTTAATAAATATGAAAATATATTTTGACCAAAGTAAAAAAAAAAAAAATCCACAGGAAAAAAAAACAGAGCAAAAGATGAAAATAATTCATTTTAACCTTTAACCAGAGGTCTTATTTATATATGTGACTGATAAGTTTATAAACAGCAACCTACCATTTAGCAATACCAGGATGACTTGTTTTGAATTGTGATGGTGTTGGTGACTTAAGAGTAAAATTACCTGAAAGAATCTGAAATGTAGTTTCAGTAAAGTTGTTCATTCTAAGTTAGAATGTTTGCTTTGAACTCCTCAAGTTTCCATTACATGAAATAGGGAAGGAGAAATTCTGTTTCAGAACTCAAATACAATAAGGCTTTCTTAAAAAATTATCAGATAATATTTCCACAATCCAAACATTTTATCCAGTAACTTTCTAGAGAAACATCAGAAAAAAAGGCAGCAGCAATCTCTGTACTCTGTGTAGATCCTATAGAGACATACAGATCTTTAAGGACTCTAATGGCTGACACCTGCATCAAAAATTGTTCATCTGCATCACATTATGCAAAACAAGGTAATAGTTTCTCAGCTGTAACAGCAATAGTGTTGCAGATCCCAAATGTTTTCAATCTGTAATGCAGCCAAATAAAGCAGAGCAGAAACAAGACCCACGGTAAGTTTGCCATGTAAATTATACTTTTTATCAGCTCTTAAGTTAAACTAGGAGAAACAAAGAGGACTTAAGTTGGTAAACAATTTATGTTCCTTGCTAGGATTTACACAAGTCTTGGCAAGATCAGTAATAGATAGCACAAGTATCATTAACGTGCTTTTTTGAAGAATTAGAACTATCAAAAAACAAATAAAGGTTTTATTTAATGTTTATATTCTCCCCTTTAAATGACCACTCAAGACGCCCTCAAGAATATCAATTATTTCTCAATAAACTTCATCTTTTTTTATAAGATCTCTCTACCACAAACCTGGAAAACACATCTTCACAGTAAGGTAATATTTTCACACTGATCATATCAGTAGGCTGAGTAAGTGCTCATTCTTCGAATTTTGAAGCAGATTATTGTGAGGAGTCAAAAGCATGGTCTCCTCTTCTAGAATCTTGATAAAGACATCTAAGCAGATATTAATTTTAGTTCAAATTCCTCCCCTCCTTGAAGGATAGAGTCTATTTTTGCCTCCATGGGCTGAATCAGCTTCTGACACAAGCATTCAGAACTTATTGCAGAACAGGTCTCAAAAAAAAATGCACAAATAATAGAAAGCGCTACTCTAACCAGTCAAGGAAGTTCATATTAAAAGTTAATTTCCAGTGTTAAATAGTTATACAAACTCATTGCATAAATATTCCAACATTTCAGTCCCTTAAGATTGCCTGGTATTGCCATTTCATTACTGTATATGACTTTCATTGTCACACTGTGTTATGAATATAAAAATACATTTATTAGGAGTAAATTTTCATGAAAGAGCTTAAACTGCATATTTAATGAGTAATTTGTCAGGCTCATTTAGAATACAGCTTTCAGAGATTCAATCATCACCATGTATACATGTAATGCATAATTTAATTTAATTACTTTTGATTGCTTAATGAAAAATCCGCTGGACATTTTGAGCATCACAGCTACAGAATGAAAATTATTTTTACATTTTTATTAACCTTCATAGTTAAAGACAATCAAATTTTATATTACACAGGAAAAAACCTCTAAACTTCTCCTTCAGGCAGGAGGAAACAGGTACATCTACACATGTAATTGACAAACTTTTAATATCAGAGAAAAAGCAAATATTCCTTTTTTTTAACATATATTCATAGGGTTTTGAAGTAAAAACAGCTAAGTCATGGTTGCCTGAAAATGACAGTTCATTGCTTTACTTACAATTTGTAAGTAAACAAATCTCTTGTGATTGCCAAGATTGCCAAGAAATAACTAAGATTAATATTTCAGGTCTGAAATGCACCCTAGCTTTAGTGGAGACATAAAGATATGAAGCATTTCTTTTGGTATGTTGACCACTGTTCACACCATAAAACACACAAAGGTGTTCTCCTAATACACTTGATAAACCTCATCAAGACAATCTCCTCATAAAGCTAGTAAAAACTCTCTAATAAACACCATAAACCACATAAGGGTGCTGTCCTCATAAAGGTACCCACCTCATAAAACCCATAAACCTCATAGAGGCCCTCACCTCAAAAAGACACTCTCCTCAATATCATAAATGTCATAAAGGATCTAAAATCATAATGGAAATCCCCTCATAAACACACTTTCCTCATAAAGCTTATAAACCTCATAAAGGAGCTCTCCTCATAAAGACCATATATCTCAGAAGGGGTGCCTCCTCATATAGCACATCTCCTCATGCAGACCATCTCTTTATTAAGGCCCTCTCCTCATTATGGCCGAAAATGTCACAAAGGCCATAAACCTCATGATGACCTACTCGATAAAACCCCATGAACATTTTACAGATGCTCTCCTCACAAACCCCACACAGCTCATAGAGGTTCCCTCCTCGTTAAGGTACACTCCTCACAAATGCGCTAGGTTCAAAACCCCATATAACATCAGCAAATACTCATCCCATAAAAAATGGTCTCCTCAGAAATTCCATAAATCTCTCATAAAGGCTCATAAACCCATAAATATCATCACTACGTGGGCCTCATAAAGCCACTGTCGACCACAAACTCATAAAAATCGCATTGGGGTTCACATCATGAAAGTGATGCCCTCATAAAACCCATAAACATCATAATGGGGATGACATTAAAAAGGTGCTGTGCTCATAAAGCCCAAAAACCTCCTGATTCTGTGGCCCCATAAGTCCCATAGAACTCATAATGGAGGTCTCATCATAAAGACTCTGTCCTCATAAAACCCATAAATATCATAAGAGTGCAGGCCTCATAAAGACACTGTCCACCCAAAGACCATAAACTTCAAACTGGAGCTCTCAACACAAAGGTGCTGTCCTCATAAAGCACATAAACCTCATGAAGGCTCTGACTTCACAAAGTCCGTGCACCTCATACTGATTCAGGCCTCATAAAGCCCATAAACCTCAAACTGGGGCTCTCATGATAAAGGCAATGTCCTCAAAACAACCAAAACCCTCATAAAAACCCTGTACTCTTAAAGCCCATGCACATCATAATGGGACTGGACTATAAAGTCAGTTTGTTTCTAAAGCCCAAAAAACTCTTAAAGACGATGTCCTCATAAAGCATATAAATTTAATAATGGGGCTCACTCCATGAAGGTGCTGTATTTTTCAAGTCCATGAAACTCATAATACTACAGTCCTCAAAAAAGGGTTTTCGACATAAAGGAGTTTTCATCATAAATATCATAAATGTCACAATTCTCCGGACTTCATAAAGCTGCTGTGCCCATAAAGCCCATAAACATAAAACGTCTGCTGCCGTATAAAGGCCTTAAAACTAATAAAACCACTGTGCTCTTATAACCCATAAACCTCATAAATGAGTTATCATGACAAAGCTCATAAACCTCAAAAAGGATCTGTCCTCATAAAGCCCATACACCTCATAATGGTGCAGGCCTCATGAAGGATCTCTAGCTATAAAGCACATACATATAATAATGGGGCTCTCATCATGGAAAGTCTCTCCTCCTAAAGAACATAAACCTCATAAAAGCTTTGTCTTCTTAAAGCCCATACCCCTCATAATGGTGCAGGCCACAAAAAGGAAATGTCCTCTTGAAGCCCGTACACCTCATAAAGGCACTGTCCTCATAATGCCCATAAACCTCATAGTGGGGCTCCCATCATAAAGGCACTGTCATCATAAACCCCACATACCTCAAAAAGGGGCTACTGTCCTCATAAAGCCCATCCACCACATAACGGTGCAGCCTTCATAAAAGCTCTGTCATCCTAAACACCATACACCTTATAATGATGTAGGCCTTATAAACGTACTGTCCTCTTAAACTCCGTAAACATCATAAAGACTCTCATCATAAATATGATGTCCTTATAAACCCCATAAACGTCATAAAGACTCTGCCCTCATACAGCCTATCCACCTCATAATGCTGCAGGCCTCATAAAAGCACAAAGCTCGTGAACCCCATACATCTCATAATGGTGCATGCATCATAAACACATTGTCCTCATAAAGCACATAAACTTCATAATGGCAGAGCCTTCATAAAAGTTCTGTCATCATAAACGCCATACACTTCATAATGATGCAGGCCTCATAAACGCACTGTCCTCTTAAACTCCATAAACCTCATAAAGTGGCTCTCATCACAAACATGATGTCCTCACAAACCCCATAAACGTCATAAAGCCTCAGTCCTCATAAAGCACATCCACCTCATAATGGTCCAGGCCTCATAAAAGCACTAACCTCATCAAGCCCATAAACCTCATAATGGGGCTCTCACATAAAGGTGATGTACTCAGGAATGCCATAAATCTCATAAAAGCACTGTCAGCATAAATCCCATACATCTTATAATGGTGCACTCCTCATAAACCCCATACATCTCATAATAGTGTAGACCTCATAATGGTACTGTCCTCATAAAGCCCATAAACGTCATAATGGTGGAGCTCTGTCAGCATAAACGCCATACACCTCATAATGACACAGGCCTCATAAATGAACTGACTTTATAAACTCCATAAGCCTCATAAAGAGGTTCTCATCACAAACACAATGTTCTCACAAATACAATAAACGTCATAAAGCCTCTGTCCTCATAAAGCCCATCCACCTCATAATGGTGCAGATCTCATAAAAGCACTGACCTCATAAACCCCATACACCTCAAAATGGTACAGATCTCATAAATGCATTCGCCTCATAAAGCCCACATATTTCATAAAAGTGCTATCATCATAAAAGCTCTGTCTTCATATCACCCTTACACCTCATAATAGTGCTTTCCTCATAAAGCCCATACAGCTCCTAAGAGGTTCTCATCATAAAGGCTATGTCCTCAAAAACCCCACAAATGTCAAAAAGCCTCTGTCCTCATACAGTCCATCCCCCTAATAATGGTGCAGGACTCATAAAACTGACCACATCAAGCCCATAAAACTCATAATGGGGCTCACATCGTAAAGGCAATGTACTCAGGAACACCATAAACCTCCTAAAAGCTCTGTCAGCATAAACGCCATACACCTCATAAAGATGTAGGCCTCATAAACACACCGTCTTCATAAACTCCATAAACCTCATAAAGAGGTGCATCATAATGACAGTGTCCTCATAAACCCCATAAATGTCATAAAGCCTCTGTCCTCATAAAGCTCATCCACCTCATAATGGTACAGACCTCATAAAAGGTTTGACATCATAAACCCCATACATCTCATAATGGTTCAGACCTCATAAACGCAGTCCTCATAAAGCCCTCAAACCTCATAATGGTGGAGCCTTCTTAAAAGCTCTGTCATCATAAACACCATACACCTCATAATGATGCAGGCCTCATAAACGCACTGTCCTCTTAAACTCCATAAACCTCATAAAGAGGTTCTCATCATAAAGACAATATCCTCATAAACCCCATAAACATCATAAAGCCTGTGTCCTCATAAAGCCCATCCACCTCATAATTGTGCAGGCCTCATAAAAGCACTGACCTCATAAAACCCATACACCTCATAAGAGGTTCTCATTATAAAGGCCATGTCCTCATAAACCCATGAATGTCATAAAGCTTCTGTCCTTATAAAGCCCATCCACCTCATAATGGTCCAGGCCTCATAAAAGCACTCTCCTCATCAAGCCCATAAACCTCATAATGAGGTTCTCACATAAATGCCATGTACTCAGGAACTCCATAAATCTCATAAAAACACCGTCCTTATCAAGCCCATATATATCATAATTGTACAGTCCTCATAAAAGCACTGACCTCATCAAGCCCATAAACCTCATAATGGGGCTCTCATCATAAAGGTGATGTACTCAGGAACACCATAAACCCCATAAAAGTACTGTCAACATAAATCCCATACATCTCATAATGGTTCAGGCCTCATAAACTGACTGTCCTCATAAAGCTCATAAACCTCATAATGGCAGAGCCTTCATAAATGCTCTGTCAGCATAAACGCCATACACTTCGTAATGATGCAGGCCTCATAAATGCATTGTCCTCAAAAAGTCCATGAACCTCATAAAGAGGCACATCATAAAGACGATATCCTCATAAACCTCATAAACATCATAAAGCCTCTGTCCTCATAAAGCCCATC
>NW_020884898.1:5750391-5768901 GCF_003945725.1 Corapipo altera | reverse complement strand
GCCATACACTTCATAATGATGCAGGCCTCATGAACGCACTGACTTCATAAAGCCCATAAACCTCATAAAGAGACTCTCATCGTGAACATGATGTCCTCACAAATCCAACAAACGTCATAAAACCTCCTTCCTCATAAAGCCCATATACCTCATAATGGTGCAGGCCTCATAAAGGCACTCACTTCATAAAGCCCATAAACCTCATAAGAGGTTCTCATCATAAAGGCCATGTCCTCATAAACCCCATGAATGCCATAAAGCCTCTGTCCTCATAAAGCCCATCCACCTCATAATGGTGCAGGCCTCATAAAAGCACTGATCTCATAAAGTCCATAAACCTCATGATAGGGCTCATGTCATAAAACCCATAAACCTCTTGAAGGCCATAAATCTCAGGATCCTGCTGACCTCAAAATCACTCTCCTGGTAAATCTCATAAACCTCACAATGCACAAGCCTCATAAAGACGCTGTCCTCATAAACTCCATAAACATCATAAAGGCAATGTCCTTATGAAGCCCTTAAACATCCAAATAGGTCTTACATCATGAAGACCATATGCTTATATAGCCCATAAATATACTGGTGTATGTGACATAAATGGGATCTTCTTAGAAATATCAAACTTCATAATGGATCTCATATCATAAAGGCTCTGTCTTCATAAAGCCAATAAACCTCATAATGGTGCTTCATGAAGACTCTGCCCTCTTAAAGCCCATAAACCTCATAAAGGCACTGTCCTCATAAAGCTCATAAACATTATATTGGCTGTGTCGTCATAAAGGCCACAAACTTCATAAAGCTGCTAATGTCATAAAACCATTGTCCTCAAAAACCCCTTAAACTTCATTGTGATTGTTTCCGCATTGACCCCATAGCACTTTTAAAGATGATGTCCTCATAAAACCCTTAAGCCTTATAATGGCACTGACCTTATAAAGCCAATGAACCTCATAATAGTGCTGTCATCACAAGGCCCATGAACATCATAAAGGCAGTCAAATCATAATGGTGCTGACCTCTTAAAGCCCACAAACCTCATAAAGGCTCTGTTCTCATAAAGCCCATAAACCTCATAAAGGTCCTGTCCTCATAAAGGCCATGAAACTAATAAAGGTGTTTTCCTGCTAAACTTCATAAACCTCATAATGTCGCTGTCCTCATCAAGCCCGTAAACCTCATAATGGCACTGTGCTCATCAAGCCCATGAAGCTCAGCAAAGCACCAGGTCTTTGCCACATGCTTTCTTGATCAGTTTACTTATATTTAAGTCTCTGAGTTTCACCCACACCACCTCTTGAGTAGCCTTTACGTTCTTTGATACCTTGAATTCATGTACAGAGAAAAAGTCACAGATTTTCCCCAAGAGAACTTATGATTTGCTGCGAATATAAGCATTTTGGCAAAAGGGTTTTACAGGCGTAACAACCAACCAAGGAGAGAATTCAACAAAAGCACCCAGTAATCACCAGCCCCACAAAACTTAGTGAAGTAAAGCACATTAGTTTTAAGTTACCCACAAGAGGAAGAAAAGAGATTAAAGAAAGAGGTTAGAAGAGAACAAAGAAGAGAGAAAAGTTATAATAAAGTTGGTACAGCTACCAGCAGAGATCATATGATTGCATATTCCAGGAGAGAAACAGGCCATGTGCCTTCTGAGTTGCCATGTTGGCTGAAGACCACATGGACAGACCTGGCCTCCTCCCCTTCTCCCCCCAAACAAAGTGGTTGATTTGACCCAATAATCAAAAAACACAGTCAGATACAAATCCAGACTCTCACAACTTCATAAAGGCATTATCCTCATAAAGTCCATAATCCTCATAAAGGCACAGTCCTCATATAGCCCATAACATCATAATGGTGCTTATCTCATAAAGCGCTTAAAACCCACAGTGGCCTTGTCCTCCTAAAGCCCATAAACGCCACAAAGGTGCTGTCCTCCTAAAACCCATAAACCTCAATAAGGCACTGTCCTCATAAAGCCCATAAGCCTGATAATGGCTCTGTCCTCATAAAGCCCACAAACATCATAATGGCCCTGTCCTCTCATGAAGCATACAAATGCCTCATAAGGGTGGTATCCTCATAAGACCCATAAACCTCACAAAGGCGCTGTCCTCACAAAACCCAAAATCTCATAAATGCTCTCTCCTCATAAAACCCACAAACCTCATAGAAGGTACTGCCCTCATTCAGAGGACACCTTGACAATTTCTTAATATTTCCAACTCTAGCTTCTAAAGATTGATTTTTACTAGTGTTAGGTACTATCTATGTTATATTTCATGTTTTCCCTTGTTCTTTGCATTATGCTGATTTAGTGGTACTGAGGAATGGAGCCCTTATTCTCTGAACAAAGTAAACCCTGCAGCATCAGTGGCAGTGTCAAGTCTGTGTGCTGTTTTGTCAGTATGCTTCTGTTCAGTGCAGCAAAATCTATATTATTAATTAATAATTAATAAAATGATTAATTATCTGAAATTATCACCTACCTACATAAGTTTTCCCTGACTATTCCACTACCAACACACCTACTAGTTGTGGCCATGCTCATTTTGCAAACACATCTATCAGTCAGTAAGTTACTTGAGACCATAGGTTGGTCGTTGATCATGGGGCAGCCACAGAGAAAATACTTCTTCCTATTCACAGAAAAGTTACTCTCTCTGCATTTGCAAATCCAGTCTCCTTCCTCAAGTGGGAAATTCCAAGTTCCTCAGACCTTACTCAGACATTACTTTAATTCTTATTAATTCAACGTAAGTGAAGATACGGCAAAATCATTCCATAGTGCAGCTCCAATTGGGATTATGACAAAGCTTTGACACATATCTGTAAACAGCATCATGTCGTGCCAAGATAAAAATTACTAATATATGATGCATGAATGTGGATAGTGGCCTACTTAGTTGCCACCATCTGTCCCCTTGCAGCAGCTGCCACCAGGAGCACTGCACTGGCAAGGGTCTCCAGAGTGGTGTCAGAGGCTTCTTTGAGTCCCTCTGACTCTCCAGGCAGCCATAACATGCAGGCAGCAAACAGGAAGGAACAGGGTTCAGTTCTCTACACTTGTCTGGCAGTACGAGGGCACTCCTGTCCTTCCCTTTTGCAGCTGTTAAAACTGATGTTTTTTCAGCCCAGTTCCTGTGTCAGCTTCTAAAAAAGGCAAGTTAAAACATAAGCCTTTGAAAGCAAACTTGAAGAGGTTGGTTCACAGAACCTCAAACCTTAGATCTCATGATAAAAACTATTAACAGATAAAAACTTGAGTAAGTTAAACCCTACTCCAGTTACCTTCTCCTGAGCTTCTTTTGTTACTTAATGACTACAAAAGGATCTGAGGCAAAAGCAGTCAATTCCTTTTCCTCTCTTTTCTGGTGGGGGATTAGCAGATAGCAGCAACACATTTCTCTGTGTGACTAGATCTTCTTTTTCACTGGATATTTAAAGGGAAAGATCAATAAATGACAGTGCTTAAAATAAAAACATTAAATATTCATAGCAGAAAATCCATAAATTTAGTCCTAATCCATTTGAAGGCCGTTTTGATGTTTGTTTTAACATGGACATAAAAAAGCATGAAGTATCCCTTTTCTGCTGATATCCTTAATGCAAAAAAACAGCTTCTGGAAAGATGCCACTAGCTTTGCCATGGAATTACATCTGCTATCTCACTGCACCACTCTGCAAATCTATGCAAGATTTAGTCATAGGTTACTCCAAATAAACCATATACAGATTCTTTTAAGTACAGAGAAGCAATTTGTCATCTCTGACAAATTCTCCTTGTTTGAACTGACCCAAGAGCAGCGTGCTGCCCCTACATGTAGCAGTAGCTGAACTGCAGGGCTTGAACAGTGGTTATAGATTTATTTTTCATTGATATTTTGCTAGTTTCTGCTCATATTGAACTAAGTCTTTGGACTGTGACCTCAAGTAACTTCCTTTAAAACATTTTCATCTAGTAAACGCAATGGTATTAATAGAAGTTTAGGTGAAGTGAACTATTTGTCCCATCCCAGTTTTCTTCTGTGATTATCTAAAGAGCATTAGCCCTGAGCAAGAGTAACTGAGCCATGAGTAGTACTTCCTCCTGACTTTACAATTTCTTTTAGCATAAGACAAGGGGCACTGAAGGCTCAAGTGAATATTTTAAGAGCTACAAGGATGATTTCGAGTAAAACCAGGGCTGGACAAAAAAAAATCCAGTGTTTCAGAAAGGCTCTAGACTAGACCACAGAATAAATGGCCTTTTTTTTGGTTTTTGGTATTAACTATCTTAACCTCCATGCAGTACCAACCTACAGTATAACTTTTCTGTGTCCAGACTCACCATAAATGCCTCACTTATTGGAGATAGAACTCACTTAGTCTGTAAATAAAGACTGCAAAGGCAAAGTAATGCACAAAAACATAATTATAACGTACACTAGAATGTGGAAAAGCAAGATTAAACCTTATTAAAATATCATCCCTGGGCATTAGTAACAGTTTTATAATTAATAACAACACAGTTCACTGCACTAAGTCATATAACAGAAATGAAATTTCCATTTCTGTATAAGAATAATTAGGTTTCATAAAAAGACTGTGAGTAGATTTCTTTAAATTTTTCTTTACCCTGTACTGAATATTACACACTTCTTGTAGATTTATCTTCAGAAATATGCATTTGGTTGTGTGGAATAATTCACTGAGTAACATCACTTCACCCAAGACCACAAACATAGTACAAAATGGACTCTGTGCTCTGCCATCATAGAAGTCAGGATACTTGAGCCATTTAACATGTACGTGAACACTGAGGCAAACGAAAGCTTCAGTTTTCAAAAATAAAGTGTTCTATAAACTGCCTAAATAATTAAAGTTCACATTTTTAATATGCAGCATTTTTTTTCCCAGGAATAAAAATTATTTTATGTGGAGTTGATGAGGGCAGAAACGCTACCCTGAAAGGGCTACTCTGCTTTACTGAGAAAAGACTTTTAGTACTGAAGCAGAGCAGAGGGAGCAAAAAGAGTACTTACAAAAACTTTCTCCAATCTCTGAGTCACAGACCAGCATTGCATATTTTTCCTTTTAGGGTGTCATACTAGCAGTCTGCTTTAAGAGTTTAAGATTCCTATAGCTCTTGTGAGCTACAGAATCTTTACTTTCATTACTTCATGACATGCATAGTCTGATACATGAGATCAGAGAAATATGAAAAATAATATATTTTACATGCTTTGCTATTTGAAGCTATGTCCATGTCTCATGTGGAAACCCTTTCAGTAGTTTCTGATTAACAGACTAACTACAAAAGGATATGGACAGATGCAGCAAATGCCCATGCTGAACCTCAATTCAGTAGGGTCCATGGCCAGTCAAGGGTGTAGCTGTAGCTGAGCTGAAAGCCATCCCCTCTCACAGGTAGGCCAGGCGGGGAACAACAACAAAAAACAAAAGACAAAAAAATCCCAAGGCTCATTTTAAATAGTGCTTCCTGACCCATAGGTGTGGGTGGGGGCTTCAGATGGGACTGGTCAGGATCATTAAGGTTTATTAGTCCACTCGGGGCACCTTGGCATTCAGCAGTACCAACTGATTTGGATCAGAAAAGGAGATATTCTGAGGGGCTTTTTTTCCAAGACAGCTGTAATGTATCATCATTAGAAGTATCAAAAGATTTAGAGATCAGGGCTAAAGCAACAAAAATTTACCTGTTTATTAGCTTATATCCCCTGTCCATTTCAGCTGGATGCACAGCTCTAAAAGGAGGAAGTATCACTATCTAATTTTTTTTTTTGTGAAAATCAGTAGCCATTATCCATTGAAAAGGCCATGTGCTTAGGATTTTAAAATTTCTTTGCTTACCCCAGCCCCTGCATGGATGACAGGCTGTTTACACATTTCTCAAGAGAACACTTTCTCTATTCTCTCCATAGCAGAATCAGAATTTTTTTCATTGACCAATAGCATTAATATTTCCTTCAGGTACCTGCAATCCAAAAGCTGGCTCAAGCTGCTTTTACTCCTCGAGAGAAACTTTTCCGTCATGACTACCTATGTAAATATTAACACAGGTATTTCCCATTTTCTTTTCAAACTTCTTCTCAGTCTACATCCCTCTTCATCTGTCTACATGCCCTCTCTTTGTCTACATCCAAACTTTACAGCTTAAGTAAGATTTCACCTTTCTTTGCTTCCCCCTTTCTTTGCAGCGTGTTTTGGTGAGGAACCACTTCACCTATACTAAGAAGGTTGAATGTTTTATAATTATCATTTTTGCTTGTTGAGAATGATAATCTATAAAAGATTGTACTAATCTTATAATGCCAATGCATTTTTTTTTTGATTCAGTTAATGTTGGGGTTCAATCTTACAACACTTTATGCTTTTCTTAAAATACTTTCTTTAAACAAAATAAGTAAAATTACACTACTGGTGTGTAACCTGATTTTTTGTTCTTTCAGAAAGAAAGCAAAAGTAAGCATATTCACCGGTGCCTCCTTAGTTTTCAGGATTTTCATTTGCAGTGTCCTTCAAAAACATCATGAAAGGCTAGTTATTGCCCATTACAAGGAAAGTATGGAGAAAACTATCTTACTTAATGGGAAGTCACCTAATATTTTAAAGAAACCAGATCATCTATGAAACTTTTCAACCCTTAACACTTGAGGCTTTTGTCTTTCATCTCTAATATCACATTTCAACCCTCCTGATGAGTATTTTGAATACTTCTTACTTCATGAAACAAAACTTTCTAATGCCTTTGTGATAGCTTTTCCTTGGTCTAGAAAACACTTAACTTTTCTAAACTTGATCTTTTGCATAAAAATGTGAAGATGAGCAGTCAGTTATATGCTGCTATTATATCTGGAAAACATGGTTGCATTTTAAACCACATCGAGTGCTATTCAGAAATCTGAGTCTTCACTTTAATTTGTAGAAGAAGGTATATGGATAGGACGAGAGTCAACAGGAGAGAAAGTGGTCATTGATAATCTTGCAGACCAGACTTTTGCTTTCCATTGGGCCCAAATATGATACATTCACTTTCCATTCACTTTGTGGAACTCTGTATGGAAGATATTTATGTATTGCTCATTCCTTCAACCTTTTATAACTTCTCAACCACAACTGTAAACCAGATTAAAATTAACCCTCTTCCAATTTGTCCTACCATGTAAATGCTTGTTAGTTTTATTGATTGCATTACATAAAGTTTATATTGCCTTGACAAACAATTTACAGGGACTATAAAAGAAGCCCTAGAATAGACCACGATAACATTTCTGCAAGTCAAGCTTCATTGCCTACTAGGAAATGCACTTGTAATATACATTACATCTATGCAGAAGATAAGAGCACAATTTCTATAAACCTTGATAGACTTTAATGCAAAATTAATGATTTTTTGAATGGGAGACAGATTCAAAAGCAATACAATGACCAATTCATATTCATTCCTTAATTTGACATTACTGTGGTTTTTAGATTCCATTATTCAAAAACTTTGTTTTTCTTATTTATTTCCTGCTATTTTTATTTATTTTATTTCAATGTGCTACCTCTGTTTTTGCTTGAAAAAAGAAGTGGGGGTGCAAGTAGAGGGAAGGCAAAGTCATTTGACTGGAAATCAGCCTACCAGATTCAAATGATCCTCTTCCCCATTCTTGGGGGGGAAAAACATGCAGTTACTTGTCTTTTCAGAAGCGACAGATATTTAAATTCTAATTAAGAATTAAAAGAGAAGCAATTTCTTTATGGTCTTCTCCCAATACAAATTTCTCTCTATTTACGTAAAGATGAATAAATGTTATTATTTATTCATGTGTCTCCTAAAATCTGACCCGAGTAGTTTAGGAATACATCTTACACTACTTTTACCTGTTACTCGGTGTTTCAAACTTACTACTTATTGATATTTGTCAAATGCATTTTCCACTTGGATCAGTTTGATTTTTTTCCAGCTTTCTAGGCCTAAATAAGAGCCACCAGTTCCACCTCTTTTGCTGTTAACTGGCAACCCTCAGAATTTAGAGTTAATACTTGGTGTCTCAGACTCTCTTTGGATGAGGTTTCACAATGCAGATTCATAGTCTGAATAATATAATCAAGAAGACATTTATTTCACTCTATGAAATGCTGGATATGATAAAAAGTGATAAAATACTATAAAACAGCCTGAAGACGGTAATGAGAGGGTATGTATGGTTGACACAAGCATTTTACATTCCTGCTGTTGCCTCATTTCCTAAGTAAAACTGGCCAAATCCATCTCCATTGGGACTTACAGGTATCAGTACATCACAAGAAGCCATTGCGATTCAGGTTGGCTTTAAAACCATGAAATATATACCTGCTTCTGTCTGCAAAGAACACGCACTGGTACTCAGGGTGATGCAGTTAACGGAAGAGCTGTAAGGAGATGACCAAGGAAAATGACTTAAAGAAGGAAGCCATTTGAATGGAATTGAATTTGACTGCAATAGTTGTCCAGTTCAGTGGTTGTACTCTGCCTTTTCTTCCAACGGCCTAATTCTTATTCTCCAGATGCTTTTGCGTCCTGTTTTTATAACTACCTTTCAAGGGGTGTCCATTCCTGTCATTCATTCTGAACAATGGTTACCAGGTTTTTGTTTCTGTCTATGATCAACTGCCCCGGCCATCACTGCAGTGCTGGACTGCTAGAAATGCACCTTTCTTCATGCCAGCCCACACTGTTGTGGCAAAGAGCAAAGCACTTCAAACTGCACAGGGATGCTAACACTTTATATATTAAACTGCATTTTTAAGGCCATTTGTTTATTTGTGCTGTTAACCAGATAACATTCTAGCAAAGTGTTGCAATATTGAAATGTCAGTGTTCATTTATGAACTACATTGAGATTCCCTAAATGAATGCAAGCAGTGCAAAGTGATTTGTATGCAAAACATATGTGGCCTAATCAGATTCATAAATTCAATCCACATTTAATCAATTAGCTATATTTGATTCACCAGCAGTTAAAAAGTTTCCTTAATGATATGAAAAGCAGAAAAAACAATGGATCACAAATTTAATTTTTTCTAAATTAAACAGATACAAACATAGTACTTCATATGTCAAATAATGAATGAAAAAATCATATCAAGGAAAGAGCATCCAAAACTTTGTCTTTCTTTCTGTAATTTTTTCTCCTAAGTAGTTGTTACATAAGATGAAAGTTAAACATTTTTCATCGGTACAGATAACATTTTAGTAAGAATTAATATACTTCTTTCCAGATTACCTAGAGAAAGCTACTGCTTATTCAAGTCCCTTCGATATTACTAGATTTACCCTGTAAATGTATTTTAGCATTAAATGAAAGTACACAATCATTTCCATTAAGAGAAAAATTATTAGATACCAGAATTGCTACAATTGTTCCCGTAAGTTTGGTTTAGCGCATTTTACCCTGCAGTTCCCAAATGTGTGCAACAAAGCTATCTTAGTGGACTTCTTAAAATAAAAAGATAAAGTCAACACTTCTGCATTCTTTATGCTACTATTCAAGATGGGAACATGGAGCATGTGCAGAAGAAACTCTTGACTTAGACAAATAAATTTAATTAAATAGCCAGAATTAGAAATTAAGCAATCAGCCTCAGGTCTTATCTAGTCCATGTGCTCAAGGCATGATCAAATCCATCTCACCGCAGGTATTTGCCAAGCCAGATGTTAATCACTACCAGTTCTTAGCACTCTGATACCTCCACAGACTAGCTATTCCTGTCCAACTTTAGCACTACAAAGATTTATATCCTCAGTCATGGTGGCTGCAGTTTAGACCCATCATTATAGACAAAAAGAGAATATTCTTCCTTGTTTGCAATGAGTTTATATATTGCAAGTGTGTTATAAAGGGCTGTGAAAGAGAGGTCTCGCTTGTTTCTTCTGAAGAAAAACAGTCTCAATTTGTTCAGAGTTCTTCATAGGTTATGCCCTCTTCTCCAAATATTCCATTTGCATTTCAGTGAAGCAGAAGGATTGCTTCCATTTTTACTATTTATACTCTTAATATCTATTTTTCAGATGTCTACCCTCCTTAAAGTAGCTTATGAAACTGATGACTAGCACCCCAATTATGGTTTTGTGTAACCCATAACCCTCTTGGGGTTTTTTGAACTAACTGCTCTGTATAGTAACTCCTCAATCCTGTAAGCTCAGTCTTTCCAAAGTAGAAGCACTGTGCATTTGTTTCTTTGAAAAACAACTTATTATTTCAGACTGCTTCTTCAGGTATTTTTTACCAAATTCACATTCTGTTCTAAAATGTGTTTACATTCTTTCTCATCATCAGCATATGTAAACCCCCTCATTCATGAAAACAGTGAGTAATATCTGACCCAGGACACATAACTCAGTATTTCTTTCTATTTCATGATGAGCTACTGTTTCTTGATTTTTCTACTGGTTTTGTTGTAGTATTGTCAAAAATGTTCTGCTTTTCTAAGTTGCTTTTAAGCACATCAAACCTCAAGACGTGATGCCTCTACAACTTTTCCTTCACTCCCATGTTGTCACACAGAAAACATTGTTTTATGGGATTTGCTCTTGAAATTTTTGGTGAAGTCTTATTTGCCTTAATAATTTCCTTGGTTACTTTCATACAGAAATACAGATTTCCTGTAGCTTAGTTTAGCCTAAGTGTCCCCAGTTCTTTTTTTTTTCCTTCTTTTTCAAAGATAAACCATATATTTATCATTTTCTGTGATTTTTTTCTACTTCACCAGATGTATACAAGTTTGAAAGGCAACAAATAATGAGACTACAATTCAGTCAAACAGATCTTTCCATTTTGTAGTATACCATTCATTATATCCCAGGGATTTGAAAAACTTCGATATATCTAAACATCCAGTAACCTGTTCTGCCTTATTCCAAGGCTGAGCTCTTGCTGTTTTATCATTGGTGTAACTTGTGAAGGTCAACTGATTACAGCTTCTTACAGATCTTCCCCAAGAACAGTAATGTGAGGAGGCAGACATGTTAATCTCTTCTATCATAAATGAAAGAGGGAACATTACAACATGAAGAAATCATAAATGACAATTAAATCAGTGTTGAAACGTTGAAAGCTTGTGATGAGAAACTCATCTGTAAAATTACTAAACCAAAAAAACCCCACATAATCAAAACTTCTGCAACTCTATTGCCATAAAGAAAAACAAGAACAAAGCAAATTCCAGGTCAGAGAGAAGGGATTTGAAAGGTCAGGTCAAATCTGGCAAATCAACCACCAGTTCTAGGACAGGTGTCACAGCCAGGGGTTTGGTTACCCAGACCATGGGACTCAGTTCAAGCAAACTGGTCTACCGAGGGTGATGGGGGTCCATCTGTCAGAGAAAGGGAAAAGCATCTTTGGTCACAGCCTTACCAAGCTGGTCAAGGGGGCACTAAAGTTTCCAGTGGAGGGGAACCTCAATGCATCCCAGTCCTACCAGTCTGGTACCAGGTGCCCAGAGCCTGTAGAAGGAGAACATCTGAAGTGCAGCACAAAGGGATTCCACCCACTCCAACCAGTAAATCAGCTTCATCAGGGGCCCCAGCTCTTTAGGAGGGACAGACAAGGAGGAGGTATCATCCTCTATGTTAATAACCAGCTGGAGTGCCTGGGGATGACACGTTGGAGTGAAAGGAAGGCATCCAGAGGAACCTGGGCAGGGTTGAGTGGTGGGTCTGTGTGAAATGAATTATTTTAGCATTATTTTCTTTCCTTGCAGCCAGTGATTTATGAAAACTAGACCATACGTGAAATTCTAAATGTTTTAATTTATTTTTATTGGAAAACAGGGTGTGAATTTGGAAATTCTGAGTTATCCTTAACCCTATTCAAATGATGATATAGTGCTCCACACAACTGGTAGAAATACTCTTTTCTATGTGGAGATCCATGGCTCTCCTTCATCCACACTTCAAAGCCAGTCATTTGCTCAGCACACATACACAAATTCATTGAGGTTGTAATTTATCCCCAATTTTAGAGCACACCAGTTTCCTAAGTACTTTAGTACCTTCTTTGTCACTTGCTTTGCATCAAGTCTTTCCTCTGTGGCCCTACTATGTAGTCCAGAAAAGTGCAGATAACTCTCCTAACTGGTACCAAAAAAAGTTTCAGAGCAAAAAAAAAAAATGCTTCAGCAAGTTTTCAGCATTTCTTTTAATATCTCTCTACAGCACCACAGTATGTTTTTCTAACATTCAAGTTTCTACAAAGATAACTCAGGGCCTCTGATCTGGTGTTATTTAAATGTATGGAGATATTTTTCCGGTATCCAGTTACTACTGAATTTTTGTATTTCTACCTTATGAATTCATGCTGTCAAAAGACTTTTAATAAATGTCATACATTTAATAAAAACTTATATGTCATTTTTATTCAGTTACATTTCTTCATTTGACCAACTACTGTTTTTGTACTTTTAGCCTTGTCTTTATTATTCTTCCCTATCATTCCTCTAGGTTTTGGGTTTTTTCCTTTCCAAAGACATCATATTTTATCACATGTAATAGTATCAAGACTTTTCACAGTAGGATTTACATTTGGATTTGGCACAAAATAGACAAATCCTAAGGCAACCTATAATTCCAATCCATTTAGCTAATGCATTGCAGCTGCTGTGAACAGTGGGCATGTCATCTTCAGTATAATGACGTGTGCTACAGCGTGGTAGATAAAACAAAATAAACTGAAAAATTACTCTGCATCTAAACATCACAGAGAGTTATTTTCACTCTGTTCCCTTGCTCCCACTCTCAACACAGTCTGTTGTGTGTGTGGGTAACAGGTTTGGGGGTTTTTAAGCGTTTCCTTTCACAGCTGGTAGAATCTTCCATAAGAGTTCTGGCCAGCTGCACAGAGCTTACCTGTAATGTATATATAAATGAATATATAAATGACCAGTATTCAGAACTGGTTGTCAATTAGGAGGTTTTTTTAGAAACTACTTGTAATTTACATCATTTATTAATACCACTTATTGGGATTGTTCAGCCTGGAAAAGAGAAGGCTTCGGATTGACCTGACGGTGGCCTACAAGACCTGACGGGAGCCTGCAGGAAAGATGGAGAGAGACTATTTACAAGGGCCTGTAGTGACAGAAATGGGGAATGGCTTCAAACTGAAAGAGAGCAGGTTTAGGTTAGATATTAAGAAGAAATTCTTCCCTGTGAGGGTGGTGAGGCTCTGGCATAGGTTACCCAGAGAAGCTATGGATGCCCCATCCTTTGGAAGTGTTCCAGGCCAAGTTAGATGGAGCTTTGAGTAATCTGCTCCAGGTGTCCCTGCCCGAGGCAGGGGATTGGAACCAGATGATATTTTATGCCCCTTCCAATCTAAACCATTCTATGATTCTTAATTTCTACTTTAAAAAACTTTTGCCACGAAATCTACAAAATTTCCTTTTGGAAGCAGGTAGACCATTAGTGAATCATTCATTAATTCATTTTGGATTCATTTTCACTTCTGCTGCCTTGAAAGAGTCAGTATCAACATTTTCTATCCCATCAAAGAGGATTTTTTTCCAGGCTATCAGACTTTATGATATAATTCCAAACTCTCTTGCTGATACTCGTTTTATGTGGTGTATTATATATTCTGAGAAAAAGATAGAGAAAAAACAAAGGATGCCTTCCTGACCTGTTAGCTAAGTTACCTTCACACAACAGGGTCTAGTCTCTATGTTATCACAGCAGGGAAAAGCACTAAGTCACACACAGACACACAGTAAGCACTAACGTCATGATCAGGAGAGGTCTTGATGAATTAGGCAATAATAATCCAAATTCTGAATATCAACTGCTGTAACACTATGAACAACCATTCACTTCAGTGCCACTGTGATGATTTATGCCAGCATCTGTGAATGCAAGGGCAAATCTGGAAATCTGTAAAGTGTTTCAAAGAGCCACTACAGAGCTCCCTAACTAAGGCCTTCTGCTCAGCTGTCTTATCTAGCTTCAAGATCCTGTACTCTGAAACGTGAACAATGATAACAGACTTACATCATGGGATTCTACTGAGAAATTGTTTTCAAACCCATGTACTGAGGGGAGAAAGGATTGCGAGAGAAGACTTCCTTTAGATATTTAAAGAAAAATATTTAAAGAGGAGTTTCGCTATAAAATAGAAGGATAATGCTTATAAAATATTTAGAAAACAATGGCAGCAATAAAAATATTCATTTGAGTATACTAATTCAAGCCCTAGGATTTTGGCATTTATAATTTTAGCCACAAGAGAGCTTCTCAGGGAAGTTAAGAGCACTAATAACCTACAGTTTGTAGATGGCTCATGTTGGCTAGCTCTAATTCCTTTTTCTAACATTTTCCTCCCAAAATACAGAATTTCCACTCTAAAATTATTATATTGAATTCTATTCAAATATCACCAGTTTTAACTTTAATGTTTCCTGTTATTTTTTCTCAAAAATTGGTGGTGTTGTAAGACAGACCTACTCTTCTTGTATATTTATTTTAAAGAAACTAATTCAAATTACCTCAGAATGAAACTGTGGAAGAAGCAGTTAATTTGTGGGTGATTATACTACAAATCTTTAATAAATTAGTTTTTAGAAAAGAGTCTTCTGAGACATATTTAATCAGATTGCGCTATAACCCCATGTATTGCATCCCTAATTACATTGTATCATTTAGTTAATTTGGTTTGTACTTCAACTATTAAAATTCATGATTTATACTTATGAAATTAAAATGATCAAACACACTTGATAAACCCAGTTTTAGAAATAGATTAAGTAATTTTCTACTATCATGTAATTATATTAACACTAGGGTTCATTTTAATTACGACAGGGAGCTACAGAAAAGTTAGAACACTTCGTATCAAATACAAGTAGAACAGCCATGTCATCTTTTTTCACAAGAATATTTGTGAAGCTAGTGTCATATAGTCAAGTTTACTTCCATGTAGCAAAACTTATGTGAATACTAACCCAGGGCTGCAACATTTCCTGTTCCACAGTGTTCCAGGTTACTCAGACTATAAGAGCTGACCCTTTCCTTCACATTTCTAGTTGTACCCGTAGCATTTGATAGGGAAAGAGAGAGCAATCATATATTCAACCAAAACAATCTTTTTGAGAACATCCACTGTCCACTCCTTAGCCATAGAATGGCTTGGGTTGGAAGGGACCTTAAAGATCACCTAGATCGAACCCCCCTGCCACCCTCCACTAGAGCAGGTTACTCAGAGGCCAATCCAACCCGGCCTTGAACACTTCAAGGGATGGGGAAGCCACAACATCTCTGAACAACCTGTTCCAGTGCTTCACCACCCTCACAGTAAAGAATTTGTTTCTAATATCTAATCTAAACCTACTCTCTTCCAGTTCAAAGCCATTCCCCCTTGTTCTGTCACTGCAGGCCCTTATAAATAGTCTCTCCCCGTCTTCCTTGTAGGTCCTCTTCAGGTACTGGAAGGCCACAATTAGGTCACTCCAAAGGCTTCACTTCTCTAGGCCGAACAATTCCAATACACTTAGCCTTTCATCATAGCAGAGGTGCTCTAATAATTTTCCAATACCATCCTCACAAAAGCAGAATAATATTGAGCTGTAAGCCATGTAAAGTGCTAGTAAATGTGCTAATGGGCCAAGTCAGAACAGACTGTGTGAAAACTATGAGGAGGACACTGGATTCCCAACAGCAGGGACACACATACCAAGAGTTCCTGCAGACTAGAGAGTTCTTCTGTGAAATTAGGGTAAGGAGTAGGTAGAATGAGAGTAAAAATTAGGCTGGAAGAAGACTATAGATGTCATCTAATACAGCCTTTCAATGTACACCACTGAGAATTCCCTGCCTCCATCTACTCCACTAAGTAGTTGAAAGCTGGTGTCAGATCCCCCTGTAGCATTCTCTTCTCCTCAGCGTTTTCTGGTATGATGTACACCTCAGACACCTAACTGCCATAGTGGCCCTCCCCTGCAGTCTAACTCATGTATCACAGAATCACAGAAACAATTAGATTGAAAAAAACTCTGAGATCATTGAGCCCAACCTATTACCAAACACCATCACATCAACTAGGCCATGGCACTAAGTGCCACAACAATACCTTCCTGGTAGTGGGAGGACACAAAACCCAGAGGATTTTAACTGCTTCCTGACAGCAGATTTTTTGGCAGAGATGTAATATTAACTGTTTAACTTCTGATCATTTCCCATAATTATGTTCAGAACACTGGGAATGACCCACCAATAGATACACAATCCTAAACCATACTTTCAATCTCAGATGTGTTTCTGTAATCGTACTCTGTAGTGATTCTTCATGTTATGCATAAAATATTCACTTTGCTCCTATGAAAGAAATACACGTTTTCCTAGGAGCAAAGAATCACAGAACTATGAGGGAAGGGCCCTGGTTCTGCTATTTCAATTTAGGGATCAGACAGAAGAACCCAAATTAAAAGCAAAGCTGTTCTCAGCTCTGAGTACAATCAGTAGAAAATAATAGCCATCTCTAAAGAGACCCATTCACCAACATCAGACTCACACTCTAGAAATCCTTGTCTCTCAAGAGACCTCACTTTTCTGAGAAAAGCACAAACTTAGAAAATCTTAATTTTATAGCAAAATAATTAACGGATCTTTGCTACTTTATTCAGTAAATATACCTTTAGATCCATGCAAAACAAACAGTGCAGGTTTCTTTCTTGTCCAGAAGACAAAATAATCTGTTGCCTGTATTCCACGTCATTAGAACATGGCAAATAGTTGGACATGTTTGGAACTTAAAGCCTCTCTCAGCAGGTGAAATGCAGCAAAATGGTTTCTTGAGGTGTGGAGATCAGGTGCGCACAATTTGGTCAGAAAACTCCCTAGACAAACTCTGAATTGAAGGGGAGAGAGAAGGGAGGACACAGAAATCCAACCAAGTAACTGAGTGCAGGAAACTGCCATCATATTAAACACCCTGTCCTCAAGCAGGTTCCCTTATCAGCTGCTTCTTAAGCATGACCAAGTCATAAAATAACCACCATGAATTGGAAAAAAGAGAACAGAAAGGGAATACCCAGGTATCAAGTGCTCCCTAAAAATAATGTTGAATGGCACTAACTATTTTAATAACAATGTAAATAATACAGAAAGTTATATGTTGAATTAAGAGATATATTGATAAATGTTACCTTGTGCCAATAGCTGTACAATTGATAGCATGACCATAGGCCACTGAATATTCTTTTATGATACTGAAAGCTCGCTGCCTTTTGGTCAGAAACCAAAGTGGTCAGTAGAGCATGTAATATCCTGCAGGCCTTTGCTTAGTTTGATGGCTGATCGTTGCCAGATCATTGAGTTGAAACTGCAGGCACTAAAATATTCACCTCTCCCACATTCACTTTGGCCTGACTGTTAACTTACAGCCCCTCAAAATAAATCCTGGTGAATATGCATCCTTACAGCTACTGCAGAGCTTTAGGAGTACCTCGAATGAGGAATTATTTAACAAAGGCAAGGCAATTCTAGGAATGTTTCTTCCTAAAGCACATTTTTTTCTTTGTGCTAACAGCAATACTTTACAACATATTTGCATGGATTAAGAGGTCACTGATGGGTGCCATTCCATACACAAACTAGTGATTTTTGCCCTTTTATGTTAATACAGCATTAAGACTAAAAAAATCTCCTCTTTTCTAAACTATGCAGTGGAATATGTCTCTCACACATCATCATCTAGGTACAATTCTATATAACTGAAAGCAAAAAGCAAAAAAAAAGAGTATTTTTCTAGCTCTCTTTCCCTTAGTCATTATTCCATAGATAAGGGATTTATTCTGATCATGGTAGCAGGTGATTTATTATTTTGTTGCTGCAGAAACAGACAGCTGAAAAGAGGTTTTGAAATGGAAATTGTGACATTTAGTGAGTAATAATCTCATACCACCATTTACAGGAAGCAGGTGGTAGCTGTTTACCATTGCAGACAGATGGAAGTCCTGCAGTGGAGTTATTTTTTTCTGTTAGATAAATTAGCTTAAATAATTCAAGTATTTTTCCCCCTGCCTGATTAGTGCTTTGTGCAAATTTAAGTATTTAAAGACTGTTTTACTATTGAGCAAAATGTTGAACGGATCATATTGTTTTTACTTTCTGAGTCTCCATGAATCAGATTTAGCTATTCTAAAGGATAAAATAACTGTTTAATATCCCCAAAGGAGGTGCTGCATGAGAGCAAGTTGCATCACGCAAAATTCTGCTCATGTTAACTTGGAAAAAAAAATTCCAACTGAGCACACTTTCATAGAACACTACTCTGAGTGCCACAGCCTGTCTGTGGCAGTTGGGAGGATGCACCAGTGATACCAATCACACATGTAGTCTTCACTGTCTCAACCCCATGCTTAGAATTTTCATTGATGAATAATTTTAATCTCTGTTTAAACAAGCAGTTTTCAAAACACAAATCTACTATCTCCAAAGCTGCTACACAGCTTCCAGTAGACTGGATTCATTTGCCCACCTCTAAT
>NW_020884898.1:5685548-5749991 GCF_003945725.1 Corapipo altera | reverse complement strand
GAGAAAGAGAAAGAGAAAGAGAAAGAGAAAGAGAAAGAGAAAGAGAAGAAAGAGAAAAGAAGAAGGAAAAGGAAAAAAGAGAGAAAGAGAGAGAAAGAAAGAGAGAGAAAGGAAAAGAAAGAAAAAAGAAAGAAAGAAAAAGAAAGACAAAAGAAAGAAAGAAAAAGAAAGAAAAAAGAAAAAGAAAGAAGGAAAGAAGGAAGGAAGGAAAGAAAGAAAGAAGGAAAGAAAGAAGGAAAGAAAGAAAGAAGGAAAGAAAGAAGGAAAGAAAGAAGGAAAGAAAGAAAGAAGGAAAGAAAGAAAGAAGGAAAGAAAGAAAGAAGGAAAGAAAGAAAGAAAGAAAGGAAGAAAGAAAGGAAGAAAGAAAGGAAGAAAGGAAGAAAGAAAGAAAGAAAGAAAAAAACAGAGAAGAAAAGTTCTTGGTTTTAAATTTAGTCATTTTACCTCATCATTAATTCAGAAGAAGTGTGGTCTACAAAATTCATCATGTAAGCCAGATTTCAACAAAATCTTGGAAGAGTAGTATTTATTATATTAAAATTAAAACCAACAAACTTGTTGAAGTTTTGTGTGGTTTTCCAGAACACTGAAATATTTTGAGATACTTACAAGAATTATAAATATAGAGAAGTATTCAGTAGATTAAATGTCTTCAGGCAATTGGCAGATACAAACATCATCAAATTCTTGTCAGGCATTCATCAGACATTATTAATGTGAGCAATTGCTTGACAATTAGGTTTGCCATAAACATTGATCTTGCAAGCACTATTGTCATGAATTAAAACACTACAAAGGAACAGGTTGGTGAATTCTGTCAATAACTCTATCATATGGGTAACAGCTGTGGATCCCATTGAAGTCAGTGGTAAAATTCCTCCTGTTTTCCTGTTGAGGAATCCTAAGAGAAAAGGATTTCATTCCATGATCTTAAAACAGTCAGGTTGAAAACTCTACTAATGTAATTGCTTTTTTATGAAGTTTGTAATAGTTATAAACCAAGGATTACTCTAACACAATAAATTTAATAGCTTAAAAAGATGGAATATCATCTTTAAACATAAGAATAGGCACTTGAAACACCATAAATTTAAATCATATTTTGCAAAGGTGTTTGAGCTTTCAGTGGGAGCTGATAACTATTTCCCTTAAAGCATTTAAAAACCCCAGTCTCGAGAACTAAACTGGGACTATAATTCAAATACTCAGAAGGCCCTTCCTAGCCAGCTACAGATTAGATCTCCCTTGACTTGCTTATCTGAGCTTTGAATTGTAGAACTACCATTCCTGAAGAGAAAAAAAGATTATATGCACTTTCATCTGAAGAAAAGCAATAACTAAATGTGTATTCACCCCTCTCATTATGCTGGCATTGAACAGTTATGTTTCCTAAGCAGTCATCCAATCCTAAAAATCAACACATCACTAACTAAGACATACTACCACATTTCCCTAGAAACTAGGATTTGTTTCCAAAGTTGTATAGATCTGATTGACCGCTACACCTCTTCATATGTACTTGTTGAAACTTCTGGTCTAGATCTTTCAAAGTATTCAGTCTCCTAATTCTCATGGAAATCTAACTGGTAGATGCAGGTAGTATTTTCTGTTTAACACAGAAAGGTGGCATATTTCAGCTCTCTTTTTCCTTCCTTTATTTGTGGGGGTTTTTTTCTGCAAACTTTATTGCTGGATTGGACAGGTTTCTATGGGTAGACAAGTAGAGGGTTTTTGGTACATTTTTAAAGAAAGAACATACATTCCTTGTTTTACTGTGAAACATAAAAGACATGGGCTCCATTCCAGATGCAGTTTGGCAAGATAGGTATTTATGCCCATAGAATAATTCTTCCCCTTTTTGTACACCGCCTCCAGCAATTTTATACCAGTCCCAGGCATTCAAGGTCCTTCAAACACCCAAACTGGATTTATATATCCCCCTAAACTTGCAAAAACTTATTATTGCTCATTTTGAGGGCAGAGTGACAGAATATAACAAAGAGGCATTGCTGATCAGATAGATTCTTAGTGGCTTTGGGTCTACATGAATGAATACTGGGATTAGATAAGAAAATATTATAGAATTAATGCTTACTTATTACTTTCTACCAGCATGATTCTTCCATTGAAGTGCCTGTATTTATTAGTTCTGTGGTCTTTTAGATAAAAACAATATTAACAGAAATATTATACTTTTTCTTCCATCTGAGATACCTGGATGTCTGTATGTGGTATTTGCCTCTTCATTGTAATGCTTCATTTCAGGTTTTCCTTGCTCTCATAGCACACATTACACTCTTTTCCTCAGGGTGATATATTTTATTCCCTATTTATCATAGAATGGTTCAGGTTGGAAAGGATCTCAAAGATCAGTAAGTTCCAACCCCCTACCATGGGCAGGAACACCTTCCACTATCCCAGGTTGCTCCAAGTCCCATTCAACCTTCCCTTGAACACTTCCAGGGATGGGGAAGTCACAGCTTCTCTGGGTAACCTGTTCCAGTGCCTCGCCATCCTCACAGTAAAAAATTTCTTCCTAATATCTAATCTAAACCTTCTCCCTTTCAGTTCAAAGCCATTCCCTCTTGTCCTGTCACTACAGGCCCTTGTAAATAGTCTCTGTCCATGTCAAGTTTCTTTTCATGTCAGCTCTTTATTGCTAATTCTAATACTGACAAGTTTATTGAACTTTTCCAGACAGCCTAATACATATCGAAAAGCCAAATTGTATTTTAAGAGGTCTTTTTTTGACTTACGGCCCCATCTCTAGTCTCATCTATGTTCTGGCACTGACTCTGATGATGCAGTTTGATTTGACCCTAGTCTGGGAAGGACTAAGACTTTCATGTATGAATACAGCACACAATTAGGAAAATGTAAACTGTTCATGTGAAATACAGGATGAAAATTAGATCAAGGTTTCTAGCTATTAGTAGCATAAGTCTCTGGAACAAAAATTTCCTTTCTGGTGAGTTAGAGCGTAGCAGGAAAAAAATCTAATAACAGAGTTTAAGATGAAACTTGATAGAATTATGAATCATGATGTGATTACCTGTCATAGTACAAGACTTGACTCACTGGTTCAAAAATCCAATTTTACAATCCCACCACTTGTTACAGTAGAAGAAACGACCACTGAATTTGTTGTCCATGGATTTCTTTTGCATTCAAATGTTTGACAATTCTTCATCTTCATAAATGCTGTCTATTGCATGTGTGTCTCATGGAAAAATTCTCTGTGTATTCCTGATCTCATTCATTTTATATTACAGGAAAGCAGAAAAGGCCACTGTGCAGTGCATGCTTTCAATTATACAAGGGAAAGGTAGTCATCTAACAATTTCAACATTATACTATACAGTATATAATATTTTTGAAGGAACATACACAATGGTCAAAAATATATTTTATTTAAAGCTCAAAAATAATTAAAAATTTCTTCCTCTGATAAAAAAAATACAATTACAACTAGATCACAAAGGTGATTTAAATAACATTGCAAAGGTGATTGAATGTGGATCTGGAGTCTACAAAAATATTCACTAAATCTTTTCAATATATACTACTTATAGCACATTGTGGAATCATAGATGATTCTATTGGGTGTTGTCATAAAATACTATGATACATTTAAAATAACTCCTTATGAAAAATTATGTTGGGCATTATAGTGCAAACAGAAAACTACTTTTAGTAACCTTTTTGCATTTATCTGCAGGTACAGAGTTACAATTAACCCTCACTTGTCTTCCTTGCAAATCTGATCTACATCGAGAGGTGTAGAGTTATGGTCTCTCAGAGTTTAACTGATTGCCATTGAAAGGAGCGTTAATGTTCACTTTTTTAACAATATGAGATAAAAGCAGGAAACAAATCAAGAATGAAGAATAATCTGAGGACACTAAGTAGATGTCAGTTTGCAGAGATGCACAGAGTTAATTTTTGAACAAGTATTCAGCATGTTTAAAACAATTGACAAGATGAAATACAATACTGAAATGTGAATTTCAAATTTCTCATAATCAAATACTGAAGTTTCTCATGTGTTTATTTTTTGAAGACCAGAAAAATTATTTTTCACTTGTACCGTAGTATTCCATATTTGTTATTATGCTAATAGCAGGTGTGACATTTTAGTATGGTAAAATATGAGATAAAAATCAGTTATTATAAATCAAGATGTATAAGAACATCAGACAGAACACCTGGGAAAATAGATAATAGAATATATATATGAGGAACTATGCATAAAAAATCAAAATAGAATGAGCTAACTCCTTTTAAAATAAATAATTGTTCTTTTGTATGCATATTTCAGAAAAAGGGATAGTATCATATGTTTTTGTTCTATCTCTCACAGAGACTGACACAGTTACTATTTTTAATTGTTCTAAGCCTTATTTATTAATCCACACCTCTTCATTCCATATACTCTTCACTTACAGGACAAAAAAAAGATAGTATTTAAAGACCTTCATAATCTAAATAATTAAATTTAATTTCTAGAGTTTGGAAGGATAATTAGGTAATACTGCTGGTTTATATGGGTTGTTAGTTGGAATTCTTGTCCAATTTCCGCTAACATGAATTTATAATGAGCCTATTTCACAGTGAATGTGCACTAGTACAAGTAGAAACAGAATCTCCAGGATTATATTTTCTATTTTTGTAGTTGCAGTATTAAATTTTGGGTTTCATTAAAAGTTTGTCATAAATTTTTTGTTTGTTTGTTATAAATCTTTGTGTCATTTGCACAAATGATTCATTTTAGCCAGTATCCAAAAGACAGAAAAAGATTACTCAAAAGAGGAAAGAGACTAAATATTTCATATTCTCAGAACTATTGTGACACTCCTTTATATATGTCTCTCCTAGAAACTTGAAAGGTCAGAAATTTAATTCAGTACAGTTTACTTCTTGTTCAGTATAAAGAAACTTTTTGAAAATTACTACATATCTACATAGTAGCAATTATGCACACTGCAGTTATTAATAAAGCCTTAATATTCCATTGGCTACCACAAACTAAATGCTCCCTGTTGCAACATCACACAGCACTTGTCTTTTGGAAGCCTGTGGTGATTCTCAAATTTGCCCAAGGCAGTCAATAATAACGTTAAGCAGAATCCTATAAATTAATTACTCTATCACCCCATTTAAGTTTCTTCTCCAAACAACCAATCTTATATTTCCTTCCCACTAAACATTCCCAGCCTCAACTAAAAATAGATAACTACAGTTTTGGTATTTTTAAATCTTTGTAGAGTTGAAAATAGCCCAATAATAAATATTTTATTGAAGTCTATATGGGCAGCAGCCTGAATTTTATACAGATAGACAGCAAAAAGCTTTGAAATTATGTTCCCAACCCAAGCAAACCAGTGATAGGTGTCAACCAACCCCAAAAACAGGAGTCCTATGACGCTATCATTGCAAGTTCAGGGATTTGGTTTCTATCATGTCCCTCAGAAATTTGAGATTAATTCAGTTCCTTAATCTCACCATAAAATATGAATTTTCAATCTGTAGGTGGCAAAGAACTACATATTAAGCTTGAACTCTATTCTCCAGGCCACAAGGAGAAGCAGAAGTTCATTCAAGGAGGTAAACAATGTGTTTATACTCATGTCAAATATCAAAGCTGTTGTTAAGCATTGTGTTCACCTTTGTGAGTAGGTGGGAGTTTTTGTGTTTCCTGGCCAAGTGATAAGTCTAGGAGACACAAGACATTCCCAATGCCATCAGTAAATTAGCTGTTCTCTGGCAGAAGTTTTTAAAATGACGTGTTGAATAAAGTTTACAACTTACAGCAAACCCTTTAAAGGAAATTCTTATCTGAAAAGGAGGAAACTGAGTACTTAACAAGTTTACCCTTGATCAGTCTCTATTTCAGAGAAGAGAAGTCTGAGGGCAACACTTGTGACAGGACCAGATCTTGGCTGACAGAGTTAAGTAAGCTTAGATTTGGCTTTTTAATTGAACGAAACAGAGAAAAAGTCATCTGGTGCTAAATGAAATTAAAAGTAGTTATCACAAACAGACTTCATTTATTGGCACATACCTCTTTCTGAATACAGTCATTTTCTTAAATCTTGCACTTTAGTATAACTAATTCATGTTGACTTTATTCAGAGGTTTGGCAGATATTAAAAATTGTTTCAAGGAAAGCTGCCTAAACCTCAAACACTCCGTACTGAAGAAAGTACCAGTCTTGAGGGTGCTTAGGTATTCAGTGAGAAATGTGACGGCATTTAGAGCATGAACAGCCATTAAACCACAGGGCCTGGAGCTGGTATGGAGGGAAATTACTTGCAAAACATGCCCCAGGTAGGAGGATGATGAGCAGTAAGATAGTAAAGACAGTATCTGATTCCAAGCAATTAAAATTATAACTAATTTATACTTTCTTATTATCACAGATTTTCATTTACTCAGCGATGCAAAGTATTTGTCTGCTTGATGTTTATTGCAATATCTGTTAGCCATGAAACCAGAAAACAGACTAAAACTGGACAGCTGCTGCCCTTGACGCATATTTTTACACATGCTTGATCCAGCAGTAAGTGCAAACTCTCATTTGTTAGTGGTCACCCTTTCTGAAGCGTTCCTCTCTGTGGTGCAGTGCAGTTCTGCTACCAGCAGGACTTCTCAGAACATGCTCCATTACCTTACTTGCCATGCTGCTTCACTGATGAGGCTAAACAAGTAAAGATCAGCACAATATTTTGTGTTTATTTTTACATTAACTGATAACAAAGACAAAACATATCAGTGGCAAAAATAAGGGGGAGGGAGGAGACACAGAGGGGAAAAACATTTTCATATATCAGCATAAATAAGCTCCAGTCCTGAAAGCTCTTTACCACATCCAGGTTCATCCAATGTGGCAGTTCATGCATATTAAGAGACTGTAGGTAATACAGTAAATACTGAAATGGAGGTCTCAGTTCCAACCATTACCTTTCCATCCAAACATACGATGAGCAAGACAGACACCTACTGGGTAAATGAGATGTTAATCAACTGTGAAGAAACGAAATTCAGTGTTTGGCCTGATTTTCTATCTTGACTTTAGAAAAGACCACCTGGAAAACAAGATGTCTTCAGGCTGCTTCAATTTACTTTGTTACAATTCACTTTTGGTCAAGACAGACCAGTTTTCTTAGTCAATTTTCTAGGCCATTCTGTTTGTCTGTGTTAGGTCTCTTCAGAGTATAGTTTCAAAACAACTTTCATACACTAGAGATCTGTTTCTTCCTGTTTGTTTTCAATAAATACATGTATCTTACTCTTGCAACTATCACCGTCACAGAGCTCTAACAATTTTAGCTCATTTGTAAGATGTAATTATGTAACATGGACTAGCACTGCAAGCAGTCAGTGCTTTCTCAAATGCTTGTCAATTTTCTTTAAACAATGTTTTTGTAGATAGAAATATCTACACACATATTTGCTGATGGTAAGAACAGTAATGATAGTTTTAGACCACATTAAGCTGCTCAGGCAAGGAATGAAATACAGAGAGAATCCTGACTAGTTAAATTTATTATCAATTCGTCTTTGCTAGCATTATAAACATTTACTTAATATACACAAATAAAAACATGCTAAGGCATAAATGTTGCTTTAAAAAATAAAATTTCCAGCATATTTTCCCTGTAGCCACTATCTCTCTGCCTATGGTGCCCTTAACAACAAAACTCTCAGCACTCTGCAATAAAAGGCAAGTTACCATTTTTTTATGTGAAGTGCAAATAAGCACTGAAAAATTACAGATAGACATTCAGCTACTCAGATACACTAAATTTATCCATTGCCTATTATTCTGCAGGTACCATAATTTAGAATATCAACAAGAAAATTTTCTCACACAAACTTGGGAGCCTAATTTAGGTGTTAGAAACCACCACTGCCTATGTAATAAAGGCAGTTAAAGTGCTCAAGCACACAGTTCAGGCATCCTGACCACACTCTGGATTTCCAATTGATCTGATTTTATGTATTCTCCATATGGAAAGCCTGGTTTCCTAATGCAAACAGCTTAATTAAATACCTGAGATTAGTCTTTGTGAGTACTCCCTATGGCAACCAGATTTAAGGTTACCAACTTTCACAATAAAGCAAGGGTGCATCACAGAGCACTATGATGGACTCCAAAATAATTGAGGTTTACAGTTACTTTTTAAACTGACTCATAATTCTCCTGGAACAGCATTGCTTACAATTTTGTCCAGCATAACTCATCTGTTCTAATGATAAGTAGTTTGAGTTTAGTTCTTGATGGGTTTGTTGGGTTTTTTTTCTGACTTGTCATAGTTCTTTTTGAGAAGATTCTGATCATTTCACACACATGGATTTCAGCTTCTCATAACAGCTTTGATATGCATCTGCTGCCCAAATGTACTTTTGCTTTACATAAAACATTAGGATAGAGTTATGAAAATTGATGGATCATACCGTAAAGAAGTGGCAATGTTTTTCCAAGATCCAGATGCCTTTTAGTGCCATGGATGTTATTTTCCATGGTATTGTCTAAAAGTCAAGAGAGCCCTAATTTCAGTAAGAAATTTGAAATCCAAGGTGAGTTACACAGGGGCTGTTCATGTGGGAATATCCATGAATTGAACTCAGGACCAGCCGCATCCAGTCCAGACATTTTCTAACTCAAGGTGACTACTGAAATACAGTTCAAACTTTTAAAGACCACTTCTATTTTCTAAGTCATAACAGGGGAGCATAAATGTAAGTGTCACACTAAAAATCCACATAGCAAAATGTTTTGCAAGGTAAGAGATAATCATCCTGAGTCTGAGAGGACAATGCAAAACCCATTATGTTTCCCTGCACTCTGGGAAACAGAGATCCTTATAAAGGTCAATGGCATAATCCTGGCATAAAGAAAAGAAGGAGTCTTTAATACAATACCTTGTATGTGTTTATATAATGGGAACACCATGAATCTTCCACAGCTGAAACTAATAGGACAGGCTGAGTCACTGCAGCTATTTCCTGGTATTAATTATGTGTTGCATTTTAAAATGATAGAATCTATTAACAAATTCCATGAAGCCATTTTGTTATCAAGAGTCAAATTATGTCTGACTGGTACTATGGGATCTTTATTTGGTTGGTTATATGGTTTGCTCTGTTCTAAAGATACTGTTCAGCTTTTAAAGCCACTTTGGTTACCTACAAGCACAGATCTAAATGGCTTTTAATCTAATTAACATTCATCCAAAATTATTTGGATGAGAGTAAGGTAATAGTCCCAGGCCATTTTATCAGTCTGTCTTCTGCATCTTGTCCATAAACATGTGTTAATTAGTGTGTGTGGCAACCTAAAAAATTATCGTATTAAATAAATGGAGAATAAATTAGAATGAACATTGATAAGGCTTGCATTAAAATGTATAAATCTTTCAAATGTGCTACACAATGCACCACTAGCCCACAAGTAAAACTTTCTTCTTGTGAGAGATTTAAAAATTTTAAAAAAAAAATTTAAAAAAAAAAATCTCAAACCAAAATAAAACAAAAACCAAAACAAACAAAAATACCGCCACCAAAACACAGAAACACTCTTATTTTCACAAAAATTCAAGGGTTACAGTTTTTCTTTGATTCATTTCTTGAAAAAAGCAGGACATAAAACAGATTATTCTATCAACAGGCAGATTAAAAATATCACCTCAGGGATCCTACTCCCCGCCTGAAAAAAGGTACAAAAGATCTGGGGAAACTATACAACAGAAGTGTAAATCACTTTCTCATCTAGTTTCTTGCACTGCATAGGTGGTCTGAGACTGTTTCCTTTCCTACATGTAGACAGCCCCAAACAAATGTACTTCATCACTGGACCCAAAGATTCTAGTCTGTGCTGCAGGATTTGGTCCCAGACAGCTCCACATGAGTTTTTCAACACCATTAAGATACATAAGATACATTTGTTCCACCTTTGTATGAAAAGAGAATGGATCATATACTATGACTTGGCTCCCAGGATTTAGAAAGCAGTTTATTTCCTGAGCAAGTTATGAAAACTTGAGACAGAGCATTTACAATATGGGAACTGCCAGACTATGGACAATGGCAGCAGAGATGGTCCCAGCAGATTCAGAAATGCACTTTAGGAGCTCTGCCTTACTCCTTTCCCTTTCTTAAAACACAGGATTGAGTAATTACAGAAATTTTATATGAAAATCTGACCCCTATGAAAATCACTCGTATTAACAGTGTAATGACATGGGCTGTAATTGTCAGAAATATACAGCCTCCATGCTTATAAATTGATTCAGTATTTTCTACATAGTATATGCTTAAACAATTACACAGAAATCAAGATTCCACATTACATCTAGACTTCTGAAGTGATATTATATAGCTTCTGTCACACCTCCAAGATAGCATATTATACTTCAAAGGCACCACAGTGTGTCATCTGTGAGATAGCTCTAGACTCTTGTCTAAGCAAGAATTATATAAATATGATCCATATTACAACATATCCACTTGTATCAGCCTGTAGTTTTTGGTGAACAATATAATCATAATTCTATCACCACAAGAAGAACTAATTTACAGTTAGATTTATTTCTTTGTAAAATCCACAGTGATTGAATGTCATTTACAGAATCAAGTGTACCATTTCTCCCTGCATCCTAGAAAACCTCCACACTCAATTAAAGCATCTGGCAGTCCAGAATCTCTTTCATCTCTTTCATTTTCTTTATCTGGCAAGTTCATTACAGTATTATACAGATATATCTTTCCCTTTTTCTATTTTATTATCGAGTGATCCGCTGTGGTATATGCAGCACACACTATAAATCAGCTGGGGTAAATGTACATAAAGACTGAGTTCATCCAAGCTTTCCTCTCTCCCTCAAGCCCTCAGCAGCTCACTCCTTGATAAAGCACAGCAAAACATCTGTGGTGGCCTTCACTTGGATTTACTTTGCTAGATTTTCATTAAAATACTGACTCAATAAAAATGTTGCTTATCCTAATAAAGCTCTTTGGAGCTTTGCAAATTTGCATTTAATATTCTTTAATGTCATTACAGCATTAATAATCTGTACCTAAAGAGCTACAAAATTTTAGATTTTTCTGGTTTATGAAAGAAGCTTCATAAACCAATGATTTTCTCTTGACTCATCTTTAATGCACCATAAATAGAGACACAAGCAAGAAAGCTGCATGATACCAGAGATTTTTATAAATTTATGACTGAGTCCTCTTTTAGGTATTTCTTATTCCAGAGATTATATATAAAATTAATAAAAATTGAGTCATGAATAATAATTATACTAGGAAATAAATGGACTGAGCTTCAGAAAACTAGTAAAATCCTTACTACATGAAGGATTTCTGCTCCCTTTGGCAGCCTAAAATTTTTCACCTTGTGGGAAAAAGAAGACATTATGATGCCTGTAAAGAATACCAGAGAAATTCTCAGCTGAATGCTCCACTGATATGTGTACTGCATTTTCTCAAACACTGTCTTAGGAAATGTTTGTCATTTTAGGCTACCTATAGGTTTTGAGAATATTGCCTGTAAAAGACATTCCCAGTAACACTGTTCTGAAACAAACCAGTCATTGTTAGAACCTCAGTAATTCCAGTTTAAATTCAGCTTGTGGGGAAACAAACATCGAACTGAGATTCCATTCAGTCTTTCGGAGTAATCAAGCCATAAAGATTCATGTTCAACCTCCGCTTGTAACCCAGTGGTCTAAACAACAGTCAGCTGGCTAGAATATCACAACAAGAAGCCTGAAAAAATAAGGCAAATATTTTGAAATTATGAAAAAAGCAGAAAATGCAATAGAAGCACATTTCCTAACAGAAATCATAAGTGACTTCATTAGGACTTCTGAGATTCATTCGCATATGAATTTATGCAAATGTATGAACGAACATCCTGGTGAATTGCTAAAATCTTATTAATTTTAGCAACTCATTTTTTCCCAAAGCTACTAAGAAAGTAATTTATCGCTATTCTAGGAATAACTCTGAAGATCCATGGGATATCAAGTACATAATATACATCAGACTGAGGATGAACTGTCTTACCTGACTCTCCAAAGACAAACTAATGACCTGATTTTTTTTACTCATCCATCACAACAGGAAAATAAAAATCAGTGATTGCTGTCACTGTGGCACACACATACAGTACAGTCCTAATCCTTTGGTGAATTCAAAGTAAAAGAAACAAAAATAAAACTTGAAATGCACCTATGAAAACGTTTTCCACTTAGTTCTTACTCATGATACAGAACCTCCCCTGTTCTGCTAAAGCATGTGGAAAAACTTCACAGCTGCTTCAGTGTAATTGGTGTTACTCAAGCTAGTGCTTCTGAAAAAGCTATTGCTTGGCCCCTCAGCTTGAGATTTCTTTAAAAAAGGCCCTGACTTCGAGAACACACTGAGCATCTTCCTCCTGTAAAGAACTTATCCTCAAAATACCTAAAAACATTTCAAATCCTACTTCCAAGATAAATAGTTTTTAATAACATTGACCTAACACTTCATTATGCTTGCTTTTTCAGGCATTCAGATGAAAGTAATGGGCTTATGTATAATTAATTTCTAATATAAATCTATGATCAGCATCAGTAAATTTAAAAATCAATTTTTGTGTTTTGTCTGTCTGTGATCATTTAATTGCACAGTACCATCAGGCTTCATTTTCTTTCTACCTGCTATCCACAAGGTGTCCCTAGCTTTTTAATGGGTCCGTTTTCGATCTCTATAGCCTGTTCTTCTTGCTTTATCATTTTTCTATAATCTGTACACTGTTTCATTTAACAAACTTGTATAAGTGAAGATTAGGGTAGTGGATCAAGGGTTGGACTTGATGATCTCGGAGGTCCTTTCCAAAACAGCTGATTCTATGATTCTACGATTACAAAGGATCTCAAATTCAGTGGAGAAAGTTTATGCGATTAGGTTTCCTGAAGAAAGTGAGAGGATGGTAACGGCGATCCAAAAAGAATCTTTCCTCCCTACCTTCATGCTTCCAGTCTAACTGAGGTTTGTCTACCAGACCATGGAACTGCCACATCCAGCCTTTTCTTAAACACTTCCAGGGACAGTGACTCCACTATCTCTCTGGGCAGTCCATTCCAATGAGAATCACTCTTTCTGTGAAGAAGTTCTTCCTAATGTCCAACCTAAACCTCCCCTGGCACAACTTACGACTGTCCTCTTGTCCTACTGCTGGTTGTCTGGGAGAGGAGAACGACTCCCACCTGGCTACAACCTCCTGCCAGGGAGTTGTAGTGAGTGATGAGGTCTCCCCTGAGCCTCCTCTTCTCCAGGCTGAACAACCCCAGCTCCCTCAGCTGCTCCTCACAAGAGTTGTTCTCCAGACCCTTCCCTACCTCCATTACCCTTCTTTGGACACACTCCAGCACCTCAACATCCTTCCTAAATTGAGGGACTCAGAACTGGACACAGTACCCCAGGTGTAGCATAAGTGCTTTAATCTCTTAAAAAGTAACATTTTAGAAGATATTAAAATATTAGAGTCAATGTTCACAGAAAATGCAATTGAACCGGAGACTCTTACATTGTTTGCTTCATCCCCTGAAAATACTGTCCTGTGCTGAACTGAATAAGATCTTCAGTGTTGTAATGTGAAGGACAAAAATTCAGTATTGAGGAAGCATTCAAGGCCTTGACATTCACGGTCATCTTACATTATGGTGAAAGAGCTGTATTGAAAATGTTCACAAAAAATGAATTTTTGATGAGTTTTCCATGTTTTGGCTGAAAAATGAGTCTCTAATGCTCAGAATACTGGACTTGTACATAAGAGACCGCCAATACTGAGCTGGCAAATGCTGCTCTGGATAAGGCAAAGCATTGGCAAAGTCAGAACTAATCCCAGCCAGAAACAAAAATAACTGACAAAATGGGTACTTTAAATTATTACAGTTTATGAACTATTCTTGCTGAAGAAGAAATTTCAAATGCTTAGGAGTGCTCAGTAAATTCATTACCACAGTGAAAGTTCATTTATTTATTAATCACGAGGTCAGCCACATCAAGGTTCAAATTGGTACAGGAAAGATTACTAACTTTATAAGAAAGTTTTACAGTTAATCATATAGAACTAATTAATAAAAAATATGCACAAGTGCCCCATGTTTTGCAAAACAGGGAGAAGAAATGTAATACACAGGTCTGTGATAGCAAACCTAATAAAGCCTCATATCCTACAGCTTTGCCTCATATTTGGGTCATTCCATGAAAAACACGCAGTTCCCCTCACTGGACCTTTTCTCATGATTGAAGGACACTTACTGTCATGTTCTGGTACCTCCTGTTGCAATCATCTCATACTTTTTGAGGCACTGATTCAGGTCTCTCTCCTTTACTCAGTACATTATTTTCAGAATTATGTGATCATTTTTAAACCTTCAGCTGTCAAATTTCATTGCAATTAAGAAAACTGTTCAAAAACTGTTTGTGGGAAAAGAAAATGACAGTGTCATCATGCATATCTAATTCCTTAGGAAACCTGATTAAAAATAGCAGAGGGGTGTTACAGCATTTAATCAGTTTTCTGTAAAGAAACAGAAAAAAAGTACCCATACGATGAATTTCTGATTATTTCTAATTTGTGTTGTAAGAAAGGCAATGCTTTGACACCTCAGCCACCATCTGCATTTCCATTATTGAATACATCTTTCCAGCCCACAGTCAAAACAAATAAAATTAAAATTTGCTCTTTACAATTCTTCTCAAAATCCAGATATGGCAGTCTGGGAAGATGAGAGAAGGTCTATCAGAGGTATGAAGGACACCTTAAACAATTCATCAGGGTGAGGAAAGTTAGACAAACAGGTGTTAAATTTAAGACCAAGCTGACAGTGCAGAGATTCCAAAACAATTTTGCTGCAAGTACATGCTGTGTTTTCAAATTATGACAAGACCTCCCTGTCCCACACAGGGAGAAAATGTGTAGGGTTGGTGAGGGCTCTGAGGTCTTGTCATGTGACTCATCCTACAGTCCATTGGCCATCCCTCATGTGTCTCTGGGGTATCTCCCCACAAAGGGGTCAGTTACAGGACTTCACGGATTTTGGTCCATTGAAATTCCCTCAGAGCTTGGAACTTGGAAGAAGTCTCATTTTCCCCCAGATTATGTTGGGAACCTCCACTGCAGGTGATGGCAAGGCTGCTGCTGCTCTTATGGCCATGGCCCTGCCCAGTCTGCAAGGCAAAGCGCTGTCCTTCCCCTGACTCTGCTGCCAGCCAGACCCAGTTAAACCCTTAAATTAATACATTTAACTGGTCATATTTTCTTTCAATATTGTACCAAACTTTAGCCTAAGGTTTGGCTGGGAGCCTGCTGAACTGATTCAAACCCTACTGCTCTTTTGTTGTTTGTTGTTTGGGTTTTTTTACACTGTCGAGGTATTCTTTCCCTCCAGTCTATTTTAAAGTTAGCATTATCTGAGTTTGTAGTGCATTTTGTTCCCAATCATTAAAAAAAATTTTAAAAAATCAGGCAAATCTCACAGCATACTTTTAGTTCAGTTATTCTGGATGAAAGAAAGGAAGAGAGAAAGGTTATTATGGGGGGAAAAAAGCTACTTGGTAAGCAACTTTTGTGATGTAAATTTAAACTTCCCCCCAAAATACACCTTTATATATTCTAAACACAGTCCTACAATCATTGTATGAAGTTTCATAAATATAATCACGTGGGATGTATTGCACTTAGCCTTGTGGGTTGGGGAGAGCTATGACCATAAATGCAACCATAATTATGAGGCTGCAAGATATGAGCCCTTTGTCAAAACTTACTGTAAGTGTGGTAAACTCTATTCTTCCTGAAACAAAATAAAATCCCGTATAAAACTCTCTCTAATGTCTTGAAAGTAGGATCTCAGCATTATGCATTGGAAAATGAACTCATTTTAGTTGATTAAATGTAGCTGAACAGATCATTTGCTTTTACTAGCATCAATAAACAAATGTTATAATTCTATAATATATACAATACCAGAGAACATAATTTTTCTAGACATGAGGCCCTTGATCATAGAGGTACCCTCTTATGTACCATGATAGTAAAAGTAAAAATAATAAAAGTACTGTTACCAGGAAAGGGATTGTTCCCTTGTGGTGTTTGCAGCTTTGTGTTGGGAGAGATTTTATAGTGACAGTAAAAGATAAATACGTTTCACATTCAAATGAAGGAGTGAAAGCAACTAGTGATACAGTGGCAGTCTCCATTTAAGTAATGCATAAGCTTTGTGAGCAAAATTGCTGGCTCATCTCAATTTAATACCAAGGTACCTGTTCATAAAAAGCCAGACAATCAGACACATATTTGGATTTTTAAAACAAGCAGCATACCACCTTTGGTTTTACCACTACAGAAAATACAGAGAATAAAGAGAAAAATACAGTATTGTAAGATACTTTTCAGCATGATCCTTTAGAACTCTGGGTATCTGCTGTTGGACTCCATAGCCCTGTTTTCACTGCAACCAGAAGCGAGGCTGTGTGCCAGACCTTGTTTATCAGCATCGCTCGTTAGTGCTCCATTTTCAGCACAAATGCATTGAATTGTCATTTTGACCAATATAATTAAAGACACTTACTGTAAATGCAGAAGAATCCATAGTAAAGCTTCCTCCAAATAGGCAAAACTTGCCTCCCTCACTTTCACACATCTGCTTATACTCCGTAAGTTTTTTACTCTCACACGTTCTTTTCTTACTAGTATTGCAAACACCCAGTGCCAAACAAGAATTTATTTTCTCAAGCAGATGTTAGTGTTTTGGTAACATATTCACCAAAAAACATTCATCAAGTCTGCCAGCAAGACAGAAAAGTGATCCAAAACCGGACAACGTGCCATGTTTTAGCTCCTGTCTTAAGCTGAAGAAACTCTATTGAATTTGCTGCCACAATATAGATGTTAAAACTGTGAAACATAAAAAAGAATTAGGTCTGGTAGTTTTCACTTGAAAGCACAAAGAGAAGACTCCATATTTCCTTTTAATATTCATCTGAGGAAAGAAAGCTTTGCCTTGCAAAAACATCATAGAAATTGGTTTTGAGGTCTACCTTTATCACATTACACAAGAGCTTTTTCTACACTCTGCAGCAATGGTGATAATTCAATCGTGCACATTTTCTGGAGGGAGTATTTTGTGAAGGAAAGACTTATTACTAACTAAGCCCAGCATGTAGAGAATGAGCTCTGTGCCTCAAGAAACTACTACTACTGGTGAGGGATAGGTTTGAAATATTTATGAGAAAACTTAAGCCAGAGGTGTTTCTCTTACATATTATTAGTTTAAGCTGAAAACTCTTTCAATATTTATTGCAGAAACAGACAGCAGTTCCCCATTTTTTATTCCTCAAATGCACTCTCTTTAAATGCAGAAGGAGAAGCTGGCGAGATCCGGAGGTCATTTTATCCACTAAGTAATTGGGGTGTTCAGAATACCCGTCTGAACAGTTTGCCTTCTCCTGAAAGCAGAAAGTCCAGAAACAGAACACTACCATAAGGCTTTTAGGTTCATTTTTTGTTTTTTCATATGCCACAGAAATTACAAACTTGGACAGAATAAGAATTGTTTTACCACAGTTTAAAGAGCCTTTTCCATAATAGATATACTGCAGTGCGACACCATATATGAGTTAGTTCTCTCCATTACAGACTCTCTTCATTTAATCATCTCTTTATTTTAATCACAATAGCAGCATGCCAACTGATTACCTTTAACATACAGCTGCTAATCAAAAGGGGATAGTGGCAGATTTCCATCATCTGTTTCCATTCATACATTGGCTATGAAACAAAGCGTAGTTTATTTGGCCTGTCTTAATCCTTTGTTTTTTCTAAAGTAAATTTTATAGAAATTACTATTTCATCCCATAAACCTCAATCTTACAGTTCAGAATTAGCAACATTCTCATGAAACGAAGTGCTCCGTTAAAATCAGCCGGACTCTGTGGTTTCATTCGCCGTACAAGCGCCCTGATTGCAGGATCAGGTTTGGTGGCTGCAAGCTACTGACTACAGATATCAGCCTAACTCCATTTCTGTGTTTCACTGCCTATGAACATTTTGACTCATGGACCATGTTTCTGCTTCCAAGAATGAGTAAAGTATCAATGCAAATGTCTTCTGCATCAGCACTCACAAGACCCTGCAGGAAGGCTTGAAAGATTTTTGCAATCCACCGTTACTTCAGGGACTAAATTCATCTGAATGAATTTATATTCATTTGTGGAAGTGAATATAAAATAATGGTGAATATCACTGAACACAATTCAGCACTTCGCTGATTGAATATTTGTGAATACTTTAAAAAGGTACTTTTTACCACCCCTTATGGATGAAAACGCAGTATTCTCAGAGAGACTTTCTTTTATAATAGTGAATTAAATTCTCTCTAGGGTTCATATTAGAAGAAATACAGGTGGCACAGCCCTCGTCTTTTCTCTGGTTCATCTCCAATATGCTCATTTTTAAAATGAAATAGTATGAAATAAGGAAAAATATGTTTAACACCTAAAAAGTCAGAAATTACATTTCAGAGTTAATATTCTCTTAATTAAAGGTAGCATTTCATGCCTTTTAAAGCTACAGTTTCAACCTGTGTGCAGATGTACTGACAGCAGCTCATATTGTGGAGCAAGCTTTTGTCTGCAGACAGGCTATTACTCCCTTATTTTTCTGTCCCCGTCTCCTTTTCTTCAGACAAGATTGTGCTCTATGAAACTTGAAAGGTTACTAGGTAAAGGCTGTACAACACATGCTCCTCTTACATGTGGGAATGTGGGCAACACTGCAAAAATCTGAAGTCATGATGGACCTCTAGTTTCAGGGGAAAAAATAATAGTATTGGAATAAAACAGTTACTGACAGTGACCAGTAACTCCTATACAGTTTTGATTCACCTACAATTAAAAATTTTTGAAAATATTTTGGAAAACATACAGACATCGTATATCTATGGAGAAAACATTCAGTGAATATGAAGATGCATAGAAGAGTACGTGTGGTGTTCCCAAAGAAAAGTATTGCCTGGTAGTAAAAGCAGGCAGGTAACAGTCAACACGCACCAGTGCTGCTCCAGTCAACACAACAGCAGTAAAACAGGCATTTGCATCCACATAATACAAATTCAACAGGAGGACTCTATCTGTGACATATTGAAATACCGCAATTTGGTTGACAAAGTGGGGACATTTCTATTAAAATACAGGACTATTGAAGTCATAATGCTATTCTGAAGCATACAGTACTTGAAATACAACTTATTTTCTTTTGATGTCAACGCTGATGCAGTTTCTACTAATGCGACTGAGGGAAGAATCACAGACTGATGAGGTTGGAAGGGACCACACTGGATCATCTGGTCCAACCTCCCTGCTCAAGTAGGGTCATCCCAGAGCACATTGCACAGGATTGTGTCCATATGGTTCTGGAATATTTGCAGATATTCTGCCCAACTTCTCTGGGCAGTCTGTTCCAGTGCACAGTCACTGCACAGGAAAGAATTTCTTCCTCATATTCAGGTGGAACTTCCTGGGCATAAGTTTATGCCCATTGCCTCTTGTCTTGAAACTTGAAATACTCAACTAGAAGACTTTAAAATAAGCTAATTTTTCAGCTCCCTTTCCCCAGAGAGGAATTTCCTGAAGTACTACTATTCTGTGCTGATGGCATATCTTACAGTATTCTTAGGTGTTTAAGTGTCTGCCAACCACACTTACAGGTGCAAAGACTACTATCTCAAAAATCTCAGAGCATCACAGCTTCTGAGTTCAGATTTAATCAAGGATAACTGCCATTCTATTGCTTCCCCTGGTGATATATGTGACACAGCTAGAAATATATGATGCTATTAATCAATAATTTCAGTCACAATAATCAATGGTTTAAGTCACAAAAGTCAAAAGTACATTTGTTTTATTCCACTTTCCATCAGAGTTCTTGGCTGAAAGACCTTCCTCCACAACTGCAACAGGAATTTCAGTAAATCTTTTGAAGATATCCTGTACCAGAAGGCTACATATCATACATGAATCCATATCACCTTATTTCTAAGAGAAAAATCACAGTTTTTCAGAAATTACTCATAATTTGAGAAATACACAATTACAATTTTTTCTTATATCTGAACACTAATTTAATTTCTTCTTTCCTAAAGGCAATTCTGTTGATTGTTGGAAGTTAAGCATTCAGATTTCTGGAGTTTATTTGAACATTTCTACCAGAAACATAATCAAAATTAACAAAAAATTGCATTAGACAATGTACCTATATTTTATCATAAGTATGGGTGATATAATTTCTATAACACCATATTTTGAAAAGCTACTCTAAGTAAAGCTTGTTTGCATATTTTTAATCTCATGCTATCCTATAGATTATATAGAGAATCCCATATATGTCATATATATATGATGATTATTCTACATATACTCTGGATAGTTCTGATCCAAGTAAAATTGAAGATCTTAATTTCCATCACCATATTGTTGCATAGCATGGAATGAGGACTTGCACATTATCTTCAGAAGCAGCCATTCTTGTCCAGAAAACACAAAAAAACACCAGATAAAAATGAAAATTCATATCCAGGAACTGCTAAACTTTCTAATATCATTCACCTTCTTTGTAAAGATGTTAATTACACCTATCTGGATCAAAAAGAGACAGCTTTCCAGATATGGAAAGGCATATCTGATAAAGTATTTCCCAATTAACATTCAAGGAGCTACTGAGTATGAGCAGAACCCTACACTGATAAGTATCTATCTACAAGGCATTTTCCTGGAACAGGAAAAAAATCCAGATGTTAAATTCCTCAAGAAATAACTGTACTTATTTTCCTTGTGCTGGCAACATTATTAATTTTGATGCAAGCCGACCACACTGAAGGCGCATCATTTGCATTCTATGTGATGCCTGGCACTGGAGAAAAAGCTGTGAAGGCAGCAGTTTGTACCAGTGGGAAATACTCCAGCAAGTCAGTCAGCTGAAATGCAATAATAAATCTTCACAATAAAAAATATATCTGTGAGTAATATTCTAGTCATAAACATTAAATAGGTGTAACCAGCAACAGGCACCACCTTGTTCTCTGAAAGCCAGACCTTCTCAAAGACAAACATCCAAAGAACACAAAGTGCTAAAATTACTAATAATCACAGAACTGCGATTAAAAGTTTATTTACTTGGTTTACTATCAAGTCTTCAATGCCCAAATCTTATTGGCTTCCATTACTTTGATGTTTTTAATAAATTACTGCTGTGAACACATTAGCAACAAGATAGCCTCATAAAAGAATCAAGCTAGTGGTTCCATTAATCCTTTGTGTTTCCCCAGCTTTATGGCCTTTGTCCACTAAGCTTTTCATCTCCCTGCTTAAAAGCTCAGCATATGGTCGTTTGCAGGAGGAAAAGAAAACATATGTTGCAATTGCATGTAACTGTGAGCATGACCAGCCACACTGCTACAGCCAGGGAACACACCACAGCTCCGCTCTTCCCTGCCATCCCTTCAGCAACGACAGTAGTTTGGATCTCCCATCTCTTCAGCCGCTTATTTTCATAAAGCAGGTAGAAAAGTAATTGTCTGGGATACCTTCCACCACCCACGTTCAAATTGGCCAATAGATTCAGAAGCTGTTGAGAGGAAGAAAGGACTTGATGACAGTAATTTAGTATGCCTCATTTCCTTCACCACCAAGGAAAACAGAAGACAAATAAGATAATGGAATGCATATAGGGATACCCAAGCCTGATCTTGCAAGCATACAGTTGGTATCTTTTCCCTTAATTGGAATGACTTACATGAAGAAAGGGACACTCCTAAATTATCATTGGAAGGAGTGGAGATTTACTGTCCAGCATTATAGAATAAGGGCCACTAGACAAAAGTCATTGGCTTTAACTGTTCAACCCTGTATCCCATGAACTATATCACAGGAGAGGTAGAAATAGTAATATTCAGAAAGGATGGGGATTCCCAGAACTTTTGTTCCTGCAATCCCAAATATAATATTGTTATGAATAACTGTTAATCCAACATTTTTGTATCCCAGTGAAAGCACGACTGTAGAAATAGTGACCATTCCCCCATAACTTTCCATGCTCAAATGGTTGTTACATAAATATTTCATTTTTTAGCAGGATTACTGACTGCTAACAAATAACAAAAGGAGTATATTATATATAAACATTTTATTGGCCAGGTCTATTTTATTTCAGTTTGGAGCTTTACATACTAAGTGTAAGCAAGGAATTAGAATAAACTCTGAGTGTCTAAGTTGTGGTGGTCTGAAGCTGTCCTTTGAAAAAGTTGCATGATTCCAAAAGACAGGTGTGTAACATATATTGTTGATGAAGATGCTACATATCTATGATAATTCCACTCAATCTGTTCCAGCAATTACAGGAAGTTATATCAACATAAGACTTCAGACAGACTCTACGTTTCCTCTGTGTTATAGACTCCCAAGTTTCCAAAGAACAGGAAAGATTCCCTTCTGCTGAACATATCCAAAAGACTGGGATATTGGACTTGTCATTGATTTATGACATTGCCGAGATCTAAATGTAGAGTATGATAACACATCAGTTCCAAATTCTGTGGAGGCTAAAAGAACTTTCCCTGCCTGCATACAAACCTGAGGTTTTTTAACAGCTGTGCAGCAGACTTCTGCTTTACATGGGCAGTTTCTCAAAACCTACGTTACAGGCAAAAGATCTACCTGGATTGTAAGCCTTTGGAAGAAAAACAATTTGTATTAACTTTTTCAAAGGTTCCTCTTCTGTCGTAGGGATCAAAACATGCAGAAATTCAAAACACCGTCACTCCTCTCGTCACAGTCCAACATTCCCTTTTATCTTCCTTCCAGCTTTCCTCCTGTAACGTGACCAAAAAAGAAAATCAAACAGAAAGAAAACCAAAAATACAATGCCTTTTTTGTTTGAAATTAATTTCTTATATACATATTTCCTATTTAAGTAGCCTTTCTAAATGCTCTGTGATGTAAAAACTGTATGCATGTGGGTATCTATGTAGTTTAATTTTTACTTTCCACTAAGCTATTTTTTTTTCATATTTTCACATCTATATCCCACCAAACAGGAAAGAATTTTCCATCAAAAAAATTGCAGTAGAAAATAAATTCTCATTAGTCTCTTTTTTTAATCTTATAATGTAAAAAGTAGCTGAAAGCTGGTATTTCCAAAAAACAAAACTAAGCATACATTTTCCTTCACTGAATCTTCTTAGATTCTTCTTCTGCAATATATTTAACCAAACTGACTTAAAGGCTGTGGGAGCTTGACATAGTGTTATTTGTTACACATTTTGATAGGGTTTCTGTTGGTTTTTTTCCCCCATGGATGACCAGAAAAAATAAGCTATGCCTCTTTCCTTTTCTGGATAACTCCCAAAGGTTACCCAAATAAAAGTATTCAGGTTAGAATATCCTGCTGGACTTCACAACGCAAACTCTTGAAGCACACAGAGCCCAGCTCAAGATTGTAACTTTGAGGCTTGATGCCTCTACACTCTGGCTCCTTGTTCATCCACACCATCTATACCCCATAGCACTACCATATCATAAAATCATAGAATCATCTAGGTTGGAAAAGACCTCCAAGATTATCAAGTGCAACCCTTGATCAGTCACCACCCTGTCAACTAGACCGAGCACTAAGTGCCACATCCAGGCGTTCCTGAGCACCTCCAGGGATGGAGATTTCACCACCTCCCTCAGTAGTCTGCTCCAACGTTTGATAGACCTCTTCCATGACTCCAGAGCATCCCTGTCCTGCCCTCTGCTGTGCATGATTTCTTCCTACTCTCATGTAAATCTGAATACAGTAACAAAAAAAACATGTTTCATTTGTTCGTTCAGAATTGTTCACACTGTCTGAGCTCCAGCAATTCCGCATAGGAACAATGCTGCTCAGGAACTGCTCCAGCGGACCAAGAGTAATTCTCTCCTGACTACATTACATCCCATCCCTCGGGGTCAGTCTTTTGGAAGAGCTTATGAATTATGTTAGCCAAAAATCAGTTTATTTATGCATTGCTACACAAAGGGAAGGCTGCCAGGGAAGGGGCAGGAAAGGCAGCCTTTTTCAGTCTGGTCTTCATTAGACATCATTTTGTCACTAAGCAAAAACCATTCTGTTTTCTCTTTTCCTGTTCACACATCTTGGCTGTGGTCAGCACTGGAGATAACTTGGAAAGGTATGATTTGTGTTGGCAAGAGGGTGTCCTAGCTGACAGAAACTACAGTTAATGTGAAGAGCAGCTGCTGAAGGACAAAATGGCATCTGCTGTGTGTATTAGGTCTGCAGCACGTTACCTCTGTGCTTGGTGATGGCCTCCCAGGCTTCAAACAGATGGTTGCTATACAGATTCGGGACATCTGTCAACCCTGGGCTCGGAGCACAGCCAAGAACATCACAGCAGGAATTCTAGGTGGGCAATCAGACTTTCTGTGAAAGGTATTAAACCAGAGGCTTGCAGATGCTGTAGCAGATTTCTTCTTTTCACTCTGGGAGTGAAGCAGGTTCTTACTTCAGTCAGGGAGAGTTCGAGACAGAGTTATCTCTGCAGGGGAAAGGCCGTCCCCTCTAGCAAGAACTTATTTCTAGTGTGCCACCGCTAAAGGAGTGAGTTCTCCTGCAGAGTTCTTTTGGGAATTTTGCTGTGCATGCAACCCCTAGGAAATGTTGTGAGAGTAGCTGCACGTCCTTGGAAAATGCCCATTGCCAGGCAGAGCATGTGCTGGAGGATGCAATAAGGGCCTTGGTATGCGGTAACTTGTGCAATCTTCCCTAAAGCATCCAGGAACTAAAACACTTCTGCATATATGTACCCAAGAAATTTGGCCCACAGGACTTGGATGTGCACATTCGTACAGGACAGATACACAGGTAGTGGAATTACAATGTCATCTGTTAAAAGGGAGAAGAAATTAAAGAAGTAATTAAAAATAAAAATATTCTTTTACCGACAGCTATTTAGTTCAAAAGCATCAGAAACAGAGAGATGAGAGCTCTCTCTCTTGAAAAACTTAAACACCTCACCTCTGCCCCAAGGAAAACTCTTAGGCTCCTCAGTGAATCTTCCAGGAAAAATAGCCATTATGAAATTCATATTATTACTGCTTTTAAGGTTAAAAAGCAAATTAAGGCGTCAAGGTCTTTTTTGAGTAGGAAAATGGGAAGATATTTCCTATTCATGTACAGCGAGATGCAAGAGATCTGTATAAACCTGACTTTTCTCAAGTTTTGGAGTTGCTATTTAGCCTCAGTCAGATAAACACAAAATGTTCAAGAGGAAGACTCCAATATTTCCTTTGGAGGAAAATTTGTTTTACCACAATGGAAAGGAAAGGTATCCAGAAATGGTTGGACAAGGTTTTGTGCCCTAAGCACATAATGTTTCACAATTGCTTCTCTCCTTCACCCTATAACCAGGTGGAATTGTGCTCCTGAGACAATAAAATGGCAAAACTACTCTTTGAACAATAGATGCTCTGTTTAAAGGAGATATACTACTCCAAACCTTTGCCAGAAAAACTGAGGGTAAAATGGAAACTTATCATGAAAAATGCAACCATCCTGCTAAAAGACCTTTAGCAACTGACTAGATTAAGTACCTTGAACAAAAGCAAAGTGAGTATTTTAACAGAACATCCTCTTAATTTGGGTCCCTGAGAATATTCGAGAGAGTTCAAACAAAATGAGTGAGGATTAATTCTGGCGACAGTCAATTTGCCCTGTGATTTAAAATATGTAGTAGGTTCATACATCTTCCCTTCTCAATACAACCTTTTTTATCCCTCACTGGAGTCAATAAACCTCATTCTTCCACTAAGTCAGAATAAACGTCAGTTCTTTCAAGAGGTCTCAGGGCAACATAATTGCAGTTCTGCAACCTCATCTTACCGCCAAGAAACAACTTCACTCATTTAGAGATAGTAACCTACATTTTTGGAAAAAAATATAAGAACTAAAAATTAAAGGGTTTTTACATGCTCTGCATTATCGCACCTACTAGTTTAACTCAGGAATTTCCATGCATGACAATACAGCCAATGACATAATATATCTGTGCTATTTTTATCACTGCATTTTATGCACAGGCCAATTTACAATATTCTTCATCTTCTAATTAACAACTGTCTTCATTCCTCAGCTTCCAGAGGAATATACCAGGTCTTTATAAGAGGAAAAAAGTACAAAAGAAACATAATGGCAGCTAGAGATACTCACTCTGGAAAAAAACGAAATTTCAGTAAAAATCATTTACACACACCAAAAGAATTTTTACACATTTCTTTACACACATTAGTTTCATGCCAGACCATATTGAAAAGGGACCTACTTTTCAATCTGCACTGGTAGCAACAGGAGTTTAGACTGATGACTCTACTGATAGTCAATAGTATTTGGTGGGCTCAGGGAGTTGATATGTTAGCAAGAGTTATGTCTCCCTATTTGTCAATCCTAAAGCTTCATATTAAAAATCTAGGCACCATGTAATTATAAAACAGTAATTTACCTCACAGTTTGTAACCCTATATTCAATCACTCTTCTCTTGCTCACCATAGTTTATTTTATGAAATTGATTTTCCTATCAACTCTTTCAACTTCATTTTCTCTTGGTAGCCTAGTAATCTAATTTTCCTTCTGTTTTTGTTCTTAATATAACAACTACTTGTCCCTCCCACTGCCTTTTCATTACTACTATATCCACCAATATATCCATTCATGGAATTTGTCTTCCTACAGTCAAATTTTTGTACTTAGCAATGGAAACAAACAAGTAAAATGTGGTGTCCAGTTCAAGTTCAATATGACCAACGAAATCCAGTTTGGTTTAAGCCAAGTGATAATGTGGCCAGTAAAAAACTGGCTCATTCATGCTAGGTTTACACATGAACCTGAATACAAACTCTGATTCAAAGAACTATAATTTCTTCTACTTACCTTAGCTGAGCACCAAATCTTTTATATCTTCTATTCCAACATTGGAATGAAAGATAAGGTGAGTTACAACAGACACAGCCTATTAAAAGCTGTTTCTGCATGTTTCAGACAATTTGTTCCTCATCCTAAGAGCACAAAAAAAAGAAGTTTTTCTCCTTTCTGAACACCAGCACTAAGACTGACCTTTGCTTGGCTGATTTTAGAGCCAGTGAGGAAAAAAAAGTGAGGGAGAGAGGAGGCAAGAGCAGGTTCACTGTGTTACACTAAGTCAGCAGGTCAGCAGCCTGTGATCCTGAGTCCAGCTCTGCTCCAGCCCAGCTGAGAGACCTCAGCCCAAAGCTTCTAATGAAATTGCCCGAGATGTGAGAAAATCTGTATAGTGGAGCTGTGTAAGATAAGAGAGAAAAAATTGCAGAGATAAGACTGCTGAGATGAAGATAAGTAGTAGCTCAGAGATTCAAGGGGAAAGAACCCAACAGGAGAGGTATAAGATCCTGAAGAGAAAACCAGGGAACTGACAGCCACTCGGTAACCTTGAGGATCAACTCCTTCCAGGGAGCAGTAGAAGACTATTCCTCCCCATCTGACTAAAAGAGGTCCAACCACCTTGGCAGTAGAACCTTTTTAGGTGTCTGATCAGGAGTGGTGAGGAAACTAATGCTTAGCATAGTTGCTCACTGTATTGACTGTCTGTATCAGGAAGTTGTGTTACACATTTTAGATTTGCCTGTCCTACTAGCAAAGTCTCTGCATAAAAGGGATCCAGACAGAAAGCATAACAGTAATTCAAAGAACCCTGATTTTTATTTGTTTATAACAAGTTTACAGGTCTTTTGGGCTCCGAAGGGCTGAGATCAGTCAGAAAGAGGTAATAGGATGACAGCTCAATATTCTGCATAAGTACCAAGTGATAAACTAAAGATTGCAGATGCACCAGCGGCAAGTCTTACCTAATAAACTGAGGTACAAAGGTCATAGATTAGGATTAGAAAATGGTGTGAACATATTAAAAAATTTAAAAAAAGAAGAAAGAAAAGAAGAAAAAAATAGATAAACACAAAGAAATTTCTATCACTGGCTACTGAGCACCTTAAGCTCTTAGTTACCTTTCAGAGTTCATTCAGTCACCACTTACACTCCCAGCACATACCCACAGTGGAGTACTGCAGGGGTCTATCCTGGGATTTTCCCTGTTTAAAAACTTTGTGTAGTGGTCTGGAGGAGGCTTTACAGTGAACTTTTATAGCAAGTTTGCAGATGATCTCAAACCAGGAGGTTCATGCATTATAGGGAGGATTTACATTCAGAGAGGTTTAGGCAGGTTGGAGGATTTGGCCAATGAGAACTTCATGAAATTAAAAATTAGGACAAATGGATGTTTCTCCATGTGCACAGGAAGAGGCTCTGGCACTGGTACAGGCTGGGAGCTGACTGAACGGGGAGTAGCTTTGAGGAAAAGGAAGGAAAAAAGAATCAAGTTGATTTTTGTTAGAAAAAAGTTCCAACCTGTAGCCCAAGGCCCTAATACTTCTAGGTAATATGTTACAATATCATCACTTTATCTTAAAAAGTCATAGTCATTGTTTTTAACAAACTTGTATGTTTTAAATGTATTTGAAATTACAATGGATTACTATATTTTTTGAAGTAGATGTGATTCTTAAAAGCAAAAACTTAGAGAGCTTTATAAAGTTCCTATGGAAATATCCGCAAGGCAAGTATGGTAGAAGCAACGTCTATTGCATAGACAGGAAACCTGCAGACTACTTAATGTACAGGAATAATAAAATGAGTAAATATATTGTTTTGTGGAATCACAGTTCCTCTGCTGTTGGGATCTTCTGAAATCAGTTTCCTGTACTTGCTTTTAAAACTTAAAACATTTCAACATAATCAGAATAAAGAGGACAAACAGAGGAATATGGACTTATTAAGCCTCAGAGATCTTCAGGAGGAGAGAAAACTGTACTTACAAGAGCCCTGTTGGTGGCAGGAGAAAAGATTAATATAACATTGGCTTTAAGATAAGGTTCTTGCTTATGTACAGGCTGTATTTTCATGGAAAAGAAGTTTTATATTTGAATGTATCTCCTTAAAAGGGTATTTGGTATAAAAGGCTAGTAAACCAAGCTGTACACGTACACACACACACACACACACACACACACACACACACACACACACATGCACAGAGAAATACCCAAACACATACATGCACACAGACACACTCTGAGAGGCTTCACTGCAAGAATTTGGATAAACTTCCAAATTATTAGGGCATAATTTGCTTCAACTTCTGTCATTAGGATCTAATCCCACGAACTACATGGCCCATCTTAAATCAGTGAATTTTAGTGAAGTATCTATCTAAGCTCCCAGGAAAACTTCTTGCAGTGAGCATAAAGTTATCCATGCTTACTCTAGTGAGCATGGATATAAGAATACTCCTATTTCTGTGTTCACATTGCAGCCCTCTAGACTTGTATAGACAAGAGTAACTTCATTTTTTGAGATGTTTTGTGTTTCAGAGCTTTCAAAATTACATAAAATTAAAATTATCTGTAAAGTCTCTGCAAAAAGCACAGACCTCTAATCTGTCTCAGAACAAAAGTGAAAACCAAGGCACCCACAGTTACCTGGAAGCTGTGAGTTTGGGAGTACTTCTGCATTGTATGCTTCTCTATATGTAGGAGACAGGAAAAGAAGAAGTTTGTGACAAAAATCAGAACCAGAAACAAACACATGTACTCACAAGTCTAGGCTCACCATTTCTTTGTGCTATTATAGTTTGATGGAGGGGGAGCTAAAACAATCCATGTCAAGTAAGATATGAGGAAAAAATCAAAAATTTAATATCAACCTTCTCATAACCTACACCAGCACTGAACAAGACTTAATACAAATAAAGTCTTGTTGCCCAAAGGTCACGGATCTGGCTGTGCAGACTCAGTTCTCACTGTCTCCTTGTCATTTTCCACCTGCATATATAACGTCATTCCAGGTTCTTCCTCCAAGTCACTCCCTCTCCATATTGGAAACCTTTCAAATTACCTGCACCTTCTACTAGGGAAAAACGAAGAACAAAACATATAAATCAAAATGAAGTATTTTTCCTATGCTTCCAGTTAAATCTCGTCTCACTAAACCTAATAACACAAAAATGTACCTTCTTAATGATCAGCTTTACTTAGTGATGTGTGATAGTATAACTGGGTGCAATGGGAATATGTATTATGTTTCAAAGCACACACATTATTTGTGGACTCCAAGAGAAATTATTGTTTTTTCTTGATGTTTCCAGCTGAACTTACAGATTTTTTCAGAAAATTATTTTTACAGTTGGTTTTAGTAACAGTAATTCTGTTAACTACTTAGCTTTCTGGAGAAAGCTGGAGAAAATTCAGCACATCAATCTCTTCTACTAAGTATCAAACAGCTTCACATCCATCTACTATTTCTAATGGTGTTTGTTTATTAAGGAAAATAAAACCAGCACATAAATATTTCCACTGATTAAATACTCTAAAAAAAATTGCCAGAAGGAAGTTAGTAAAAATCCTTTCTATTTCATTATCAATTGCTCCCACAGTAAGCACTAAGTCTTTCATTTTGCATACCCATTTGTGACAGTGACTGCTTACAGTCACTGCATTTGTATCCACCCGAAAGCCACTGACAAGCTCAAGTTGATTATATAATTAAGTACACATGCAGGATCAGGGATGTCATCTTCAGAGACAGCATTTCAGTCACAATAACATTTCTCTTTCAGAAATGTCAATAGCTAGTCCATTTATTCACTCCTTGTTTTTAAGATTTTATTTTTCGATTTCTCACTTCTAAACCAAATTCATGGTCCTTTCTGGCTGATGGCTTGGATACTGCACATATAATCTTATTCTTCTGCTCCTCCTCTTCTACTTTGTAAATTCTTCCTGCCTACTTGTTCTTTTATTCTTACTTCATGGAGTAGTATCAGACAACTTTATATATACATAAAAGTTCTGCTGACTGTGTTCAAACAGCTTATTTCTCTTTCATCCTTTTCCTCAAATGCATTTCTTTTTATTCTAAGCTAAGGAGAAAACAACATCTTCATTTCTATTGCTTCCACACTGTTGCACTTTAATTGATCTGCAAAAGATGTCAGAATGTGTTGAAGCTGAACAATACTACACTTCAATCAAATGCCAAAGTCATGTTTGTGCAATGTTTTCTAAGGAAAAAAAAAAAAAAACAGCGACTGGAAAAAATCATGGCCTTATTATTTAATTTCTACATATTTAACTGCTTTGGGGTGAACAATTCCTTTTTTTGATGATTGATCTGCTCCCCTGCATAATAGAAGTGCCAGCTTTTAGTTCATTTTCAGAAGTTTCTGAAAGGCAGTATTACTTCTCGAAGTATAGGTGTTAAGGACTGCTTTGTTTCTGTTATTCATATCCATTAAATGCAACTTTTGTAAGAAACATTAACACAATTATGCCAGAAGGCAGAATGGTAGATATATTAAATCTGCTTTTTCTATCACTTCTGTAATCATATGAAATCCACAGGGAAAACAAAAAAACAAAACAAAAACAACAAACAAACAAAAAAAAAAAAAGGAAAGAAAGAAAACACGCACATAATATGATCTCCACAGTCTTGAAATTGTTGCTAAATCAATGTTTATATTTTGCATTGTGTTAAGATGAAAAATAACTCCTAAATTATGCAACACCTGAAAAACTCAGCTATCTTGGTCAAAAATTTAGAAACCCTGCATACAAAGAATGTTAATTTTACTGTAAACTTGTAATTAAACAGTAAGTTCGTTGGTGAGGGATGTAGAAGGCATTCTTCCCCCTGCAGAATTTACAGGACTGCAATGGGCATAACAGCAGCTGGATTGCTGTAAGCAGCCGCGATGGCATTTTAAGTTATTCTAGAAGATTCCATCAACTATCTGTAATTAGAAGACCATCTAAACATTAGTGAGTATGCTCAAACCAACAGAAACCTCCCACTACCACAACCTCCATGAGCTGAAGTGACAAGACAGCTCTTCAGCTGCTCAGGGCAGGGCAACTAGAGAAGTGAAAGTCTGCAATTGCACAGGTGTACTTGCCACTGACAACCTTCAGAGTGCAGATCACAGAATCCCAGAGTAGACTGAGTTGGAAGGGACCCACAAGGATCATCGAGTCCCGCTCCTGGCTCTTCAAAGGACCATCCCCAAAAGTCACACCACATGCCCGAGAGTATCATCCAAACGCTCCTTGAACTCTGTCAGACTTGGTGCTGTGACTGCTTCCCTAGGGAGACTGTTCCAGTGCCCAACCATCCTCTGAGGGAAGAACCTTTTTCTAATATCCAGCCTAAACCTTGGTTGATTTTGAAATAAAAGAAGAGCTACCCTAAAGTATTACCATTCACATATATATACATATATATATATATATATATATAGGTGTATATATATAGGTGTATATATATATATATGTGTATATATATATATAGGTATATATATATATAGGTATATATATATATAGGTGTGCATATATACCTATATATATACATATATATATAGGTATATATATATATATATAGATGTAGCACTCAACCTGCATTATATAGGGAAACTGTTGTTTAAAAATGTCTTAAAATGGCTTTTGGTGGTCTCTTTGCAAACACATGCTTCTTCTTCCCAACACCCCCCATGACAAGTGTTATCCATGCAGGAATGTCCTGGGATGGTGTCCTGAGGTGTTTCCCATTGGCCTTTGCTAACTCCTTCCTGTGATTGGGTGTTCCTGTAAGCCCCTTGAGTCTTCTAATTGGTTACTCTGTGAATCCTCCTAAACCCTATAAATGTAATATCCCCCACAATAAATGCTCTCTTGCCTCCTCTCCACGCCCGGTGTCCTGTCTCCCTGCCAGCCATGGAGCCACGTGCGGGGGGGAGGGGGGAGCACCTCTCCCCTCCAGGCTCAGGGTCAGAAAAAAACCCTGAAGAAACCCCTGGAGTTCCCTTTCCCCATTCTTCAAGGTGTCGCAATGGTTCCTCAGATGGAAATGGAACTAGAACTGGGCAACCCCATGCCGTGGGTGGGGAAAGGGATCCAGATATAGGTGTGTATATACACATATGTATATATATATATATGTATATGGAGAGAGAGAGACAGAGAGAGCAAGCATATATGCCTATATACATATATATACACATATATGTATGTATGCCTATATACATATATATACATATATATATATATGTATATACACAACTTTTCCAAATTTAAAATGTGGAAGCTTTTCAGTTTTTAAAAAAAACAAGAGACTTTAGCAGATGCCTTATTACAAAATCCTATCCATGTCCGCAGCTCTTGAAGATGAACACAATTTGCATAGCACTCACACAAAAATCCGGACAAAATATTTGTAATTCAGATTTGGCTTACAATGTATTCATTTACATTTTATAATTACTTTAGCAGACCAAAAAAAAAAAAAAGCCAAGAATGAAATATGTTTTTCCCCAGTTAACAGAAAATAAAAGAGACACATTTAGTGCACTGGTAGTAAGAACACAACTTCAATTTTGAACATCCCACCAAGAAAAGAAATCACACTGGCCAGATTAAGCACTTATTTTGCCACAGGCACATCATGAAACACAGGCCCCCCAAGACCCCTCTTAAAAATTGTCATCTGAAATTCTAATGAAATCTCAGCTGAATAAAGGACTGGTCCACTTTCTTCCAAACACAGTAACTCTATATTAATTTCTTCTTGTATCCACCTAAAACCCCATTAAAGTTAATGGGAGTTACATGTGCACCTACGTGGAAATAGCCCCATAAATATTCTTAAAGGGCACACAGACTGTAAAAGAAAAGTCTTCACAAGTAGAGTTTTTTTAATGATGTAAAATTGTTGCAATTTGGAGTAAGTTTCAAACAGGAAGAAAGAGCAATGGGAGGAATTTCCCACCTGGCTTTAAATTACAATTGCAGAAAACCAAGCTGCTTCTTTCAAAACTGGAGATAACAGCAAGTCCACAGGGTAGTTATATCTCTCTGCTACTGAGAATAACTTAAGAAAACCTCTTCACACACAGTGCTGCGTACGCAAAGATTGATGAGTTTGACTAACCCTTAAAATCCCTACCTTCAATAGGTTTTCTTTCTTTTTCAGAAAACAGGACAGCACATTTAAAATAAAAGTGTTCTGAGCACATTTTCAATTTTAACTACAGTCTAGGTAAAGGTCATTACATCTGTTCCATCAAAAGCCAAGAAGCAAGGCAAGTATAACTGGCTTCCTAGATTTGCTCTCATTTGTTGAGTCCCATGAAAATATATAATAAAAACATAAATCCAACTCTGGAGAAGAAGGGAATGGCATTGCACTTTTCACAGAATTATGACAATCAACTTTATGGATAATACATTTGTAAATTTAATAACATCTCACTAAATCGGTGGCTGCATTACCTCCATTTCCACATTGGGGAAATAGTAATATAAGATCTTATTAGTGCACAGAATTAGGAAACAACTCCTATCATACTTAACGACTCTTATCATACTCAGCAGGCCAGCCCAGGATATTATCCAGTATGACAAAACACTGACAGCACTCTTTTACATACTTTGCCCACATCTCAAGAATCCAAGCTAACACCTGCAAGGGTGGGGAGAAATTACATGGCAGCAGAAAGGGAAAATCTCTCCCACAGTTAACAAAGAATAATACCACTTTTCACAGTTCTATCAACAAGATCAGCAAATCAGCCTGGAGGGTTTGCACATACACAATTTCTTGTCCTCCCTATTTCTCCCCTCAACTTCTCAACCTGTGGATAATCCATATTGCCATACACACAGCACCCAGTGCACTTGCTCCCCATCCCCAAATTGTCTGTACTTGAATTTGCTTGTTTCTTTCTCTACCCATCCAGTCCCTTATTTTATCCTCAATCTGTTTTCTGTTTTGGGATCTGAATCCTAGCATTTCTTAAAAAATTGCCTCCAATTCTCAGCTTCTCCCCAAAGGTTTAAATTCCTTTCCCCCACCACCCTTTCTACTGCCCTCAAATTTACATTCAAATTAAATTTCTGTGTAGCATCACAGGGTCCTCCAGCCTTCTACTCATCCAGTACAGCAACCTTATCCTCAGCTTCTTTACCTAAATCCCATATTTTTCATACAAAGCCTGCACAAACTGGCTGCTGCTCTTCCCTCCAATATATACTACAGGTTCTTGTTCTAACCTAATCCAATAATTGTCCTTATGTCTATATCAGGACTGCATTCCTATGAAAGAGAAAAAAAAAAAAGAAAAAGAAAAAAGAGGGAAAAAAATCTCCTTGCTTTGTATTTCTGTGTTCAGTCACACCACACCTTTGGAAATAAGGAAAAGTAACTCTAGGAAATTTTCAGATGCACCATGGATGGTATAGAGAAACATCTCTACATATGGATTCTAATGCATCTACCCACCATGTGTACACTAGTCACTACAGAACATGTGCAACCTAGTATTTTTCCAAGTCATTTCTCCAAACTGGGCTAGCATTTTTTTAAAAAGCAAAAAAAAGGCACATCATTGTCACAAACCCAACCTACATCTCAAATGTTTCATCTCTGCTTTACCCCATGGGTACATTAGATATTGACAACTAAAGGGCTGTAAAAATGTTGACAAGCAACGTGTTTTTCCCCTAATTTTATTCTGCTGAAACGACTGAGTTTTTTTTTTTGCTCAAATTTTCCCAAAATACTCAGCCTAAGTGTATACTCAGTGTGGGAAGATGTCCACATTGGCAGGAAAAGTTAGATAGCAGAAATTAAGGAGTCATAATAAAAATGCTCTTACTTTTTAGGCAGCACTAGCAATGAAGAACTCAATGTGTGATAATTATCAGTTCTTCACTGCATCTTCTATTTTATACTCAATTGAGCTCAAATCTGACTGGGGCTCTGGGTAGGAGCACAGTTAAGGAGGGTTGCAAGTTCAGACAGGGTGAAGTGTTATGCCCAGGTGTTTGGTGGTGATAGTAAATGCAGAAAAACTGACCACTGCTGCTTCACATTTACTCCAAAGTACATTGGCAACAATACAGAGCATCTGACAGCCTCAGAAAGTGTAGAGGCTGAGCTTCTGACAAAAATATTTTATCCAAAGATATAGTATATATTCTTACCATAAGCTGGACTTTTTAAGTCAATGATCCATCATTTTGTTTCCCAAATTTTGGAAGAGTCCCTCATGAAAAAATGCAGTAGCTCACCACAGATGAAACCAATATTAACATGAGAAGGATGAGGATGCAAAGCAGATCTGGGAAAGGAACAAATCATTTCTCAGTTCCTACTTTCCCTCCCCAGACACAACTTTCTTCCAAATGCCTTTTGGAAGCATCTAGTTTAAATGAGCAATTGAGTGAAAGTAATGATCTGACCTTTCCCAAGTATTATCTTACATGAAACACAATTTCTTTAAGACAAAGCACATACAATTATTCAAATTGGTGGGACATTTTTCTGCTAAGAGAAAGCAAGGTGACATTTTCCATACTGAGCAGCACAATTTCAGAGCTGTTGAGCCCTGGAGCTTTCTCTAAGCCTTCAGTCTCAGAAGCTCTACTACAGCATTTCTCCAAATCACTGAGTTCAGATAACTGAGAGGTATTTAACTGAAACCTCAATCTGTTAAACACAAATTGCATTTAAGTGACATTAAGGATTTGATTAAAGCCTGGAATACCAGGGATAGAAGAGAGAGAAAAAAAAGGGACAGAAAGAATAGCGCTTTAATTTTGTCCACTGATATCAAATATAACTTTTTAAATAAAGTCAAAGAAGGGACATTTTCTCCATTACCACACCCATTAAAATTTTCAATACTGCAAAAAGCTATTTTCCAGTAAAAACATTTGATATTTGTCAAAATGACAAAAAGCAGAACTAATGAATGTGAATATGTAAATTTCCCAGGAAGGTCAAAAGTACAAATATTATGCAGAAAGCTTAGTTGCTCTGTTTTCAAAATATTTTCTTATTTAACCTAGCTCAAAATCAGTAAGTTTTTCACTAAGCTTTCACTCAATTTCTGCTCAGAACAAACTGGGTGAAACCACGGCATCAGCAAGGCTGTGAATGAGGACTTCACTAAGACTGAGAAAAGACCTCTTAAGAAAGAGTAGGGTAAAGAAAATATACTAGCAGACTCCTAAATGGACACCTTTCTTCTGCATCTCATCCTGTTCTACCCCCAAAATATAAGATTGTTCACAAATTTTCAATAGCTCTATTTTCAATTGCTAAACATCTTGAAAACTCCACAGGATGTATGGGATGCTGCCTTCTGCAGCTTTCGCATACGACTGTGTGGTTTGCTGGAGCAGGTTGAGCCTCACTCAAGTCAAAAAGACTACCCATGTGTTTCACTACAAGTGCATTTTTCCCCGGACAAAGTCAATGCTGAGCAGCTGTGCATGTGCAGTAGAGCAGAGACACTCCCCTTTACACCTGTGAAGGAAACCTGGCTTTTATACACACTTAGAGAAATTAATCGCACAATTAGGAAAACCACCTTCTCTCTACCTCTTCCCAGGCTCCATTCCATCACTCCAGAGTCCACCCCTTCCCACTTATTATCCCCACAGGTTACTCAGTCCCTTCAGCAAGGTGAGGAGAGGCAGGTGGAGGCTGCAGGACACTGGTTACCATCAGTACAAAGCTGTTTCTGTCTGCTGCACCTTTCTTCTCACACTTTTCCCCTGCTCCAGTGTGGGGTCTTGACAGGAACTGCAGCTCCTTCAGGAATATCCATCTCCTCTTGCACTGGTTTTCCACAGGCCACAGTATCTTCTCCACCACCATGCAGCACTCTCTTTTCTTTCTCTGGTCTCAGGGCTCTCAGGGTTCCCTCACACTTTTCCTTTGACCATTCTACCCTCCCTTATCCCAGCTGCTCCCAAGGCAATATCATCATGGCTGTGGGGCTCAGCCATGCCTGCTGGTGGGTCAGCTGGAGCCAGCTGGAAGTCGCTCTGTCTCACATGGGGCAGCCCTGGCTGATCCTAACAGGGGACCCCCTGCAGCCCCCGACTACCAAAACCTACCCACCTACAGCCAGTATACTGGTTTATGTATTCCCTAAATTCTTCTTCCTCAACAAGATGCAGTGCCCCACCCAACAGGTTCTGTGTTAGCCAGAAGAAGTGTCAGGCCTCACCAGAGAGCGAGACAGGCCCTCTGTGCCTCAGTCTTCTCCATACTTTCAGTTTTACAGAGGTCCATTTTGTTGCCCTTCACATTGGTCACTGATTTCAGTGCTATCTGAGTTTTGATGTCCATTCCAATACACTGGAGCACTGTCTTTATATTCCTCCTGGAAAGCCTATACCAGCTTCCACATTTCATATAGTGTTTCTTTTTTAATTTGATCTCAGTCAGGATTTCTCTGTTTATCCATGTCTTCATCTACTTCAACATTTTCCAAAAGGTAGATGTTCCCCACAATGCAAGGCTGCACTTATCTTCCATTATTATTCCCCAAATCTACATCTCAACCATTAAGCTTAATCTAAAGTTTGTGATGTAAACTCATTACCTGCTGTCAAATCTTCTGCTAGGCTTTTGTGCATTGTGTCTGGCTTGAAAATTGCTTGCAAGAACTGTATTACTGCCATTTGTCATTAATATGAGTCACAGCATCATCAGCCTCAAACCTCAAAATCATTTCTGGTTAACCTTGGTAAATCTATCAAAATTGCATTAACATACATTTGGCAATTGTAGTATTGCAGATTTTGTAGTAGTCGCTCTAACAATGAAACACCCACCAGAAATTTCTATGAGATGCTGAGCTACTAGACAGCATATTTTTCAAAGCATTAAAATCAAGCAGGTGAACAAACCACATTCTGGTGTCTGACCACATATCTGTCAGGACATGTATCTGTCTGACCACGTCTGTCAGGACAGACAGGAGAGTCTAAGCTAAGAGTTAACTGACACAGGTTGTGTGGGCAGGACTTAGAACTGGAACTACTTCCTAAGCCACTGAGTCTTGTTCTCTGATGTCATGGAGGGCACCTTACTGAAGTTCCATTCATAAGTACATCAGGTACAAAGATACTAAGGGTAATTCAGCCACTATTTCCCAATACAAAAAGGTTATTTCAACATAGAATTTCTCTTAGGCATATAAACTTTCATTGAATTCCAAATGTAGGTTTGAATCGGGGCCAGTTTTTCACCCACTTCTTGCACTGACATTGAGCTTTGGTTTAATTGAGTAATCTTTACCTGCCTTCATGCACCTATAAAAGACAAACACCTCAGCTTTCATTTTGCCAAACTCATCCTTGGGGTCTCTTTCCCAAATCTTCATACTCATCTTTTGTGTTTGTAGTTTGAGTCCATTGTTCTTGGACATGGATGAACAGAATTGTCCACAGCATTCTAGATGAATCTAGCAGAACCTTTTATAAAGTAATTTCCAGATTTTGGCATAAAGATTTTGCATTTGTCGTTAATTTCTGAATTTGCATCTTCTGCATTTGTCTTTTTCCCGAAGCCACATACTACTGGTGACATAGATTTGCAACATTAAAGAAACCCTCATTTTTCTGCCTAACAGTTCTTCAATAATCTCCTCAGTTCAGATAGAAATTCTTGTAATTAATCCTAATTGTAAAAACTGTAGTTGTGTCATCATTCAATGTCTTCCCACCATGTATTAGCTGTGCATTCCCATTTCAGTATCCATCCTATGGCATTAGAAGAATTATTTGCTATGTTCTGAGCTGTATCATAAAATAAACATATTTATCACAGTGTTTGCCTAGCAGGGTTCAGAATTACCTGTTTTTGAAAAATCCCCAGTCACCTGCATGTCACCACCAAATGCTGTGCAGCAAGTAGCCTACATGGGTTGAGTTTCTGCCATGAATTTGCTTTATATGACAGCTCTGGGCACAGGAATTAATGGGCTAAAATGCTAAGGGTATAGTTTCCGTTGGAGTCTTGCAGAAAAATAGAGAAATAAACAAAACAATGCACACCATGCAGTGTTCTGAGAAAATAACACTGAGGAAGTAAATATTTTATTAACTTTGAGGGACAATATTTTCAGAGAACTTTAGAGATTGACAATTTCTCATTCACTAGAGGATTGTAAACTTTACGTTCTGTCCAAAGTGTGCTGAATTCAGAATAAAGTCAGAAGATCTGGCCTCAGCTCCCCATTACAGGGCAAATTTAGCCCAATATCCTTATTGTTTTGTTTGAAAAAAGAGAAAAATTTAAACTCTCATCCTAGGCCACAGTTGCATGTCCAATTATTAAATTTTTAATAGAAGGATAGAGATGTTTTCAAGTATTTCACAGCAGAAACATCATACAAAATGTTAATACATGGAAGATGCAAATTTGATTCTGTAGAAATAAAGGATAAATAAATATTAGCCAACATACTAAAGCACAACTAAAAATAAGTAAATGTGAGTCTAACAGTGAAACATTCTTTGTCTCTTCATGTCATCTTACTAGAATGCAAAATAAATTTATCTGTGTTAATACTGCCTTCGTTCAATCATTTGGTGTTCATTAAAAAAATACGTATATTAGTAAAAATAGAAATAGCAACCACTAAAACAAGCAGTTACTATATTTAAAAGTTAAGAAAGTTTCCCAACTGACTAGAGGTTAATGTCTAAATTTGCAAAATATGTTAATAAAATATTCTGTGTCAGTCTTTCACAGCAAAGGGATTTGTACCCATACTAGATTTGCCAAATATTTAGTTAGTGATTCATATTTCCTTGGCTATATCTTAAGTCAATAAGCATTTTTTTAATTTCTAACAAAAGTTATATAACCAGTTACTGTTTCTCTCTTCCACTAATCCTTCTGCTGTTGCAGAATCTACAAAATCACGACCTAACATTATCATTCTGTACTTTTCATTGTATTTTTCAAAATGCATACTGTTGAGACCCAATAGGCAGATGTGTGAAGACTGAAGAGCATTTTCCAATCAGTAAAAGAAATATTCTTTTTTGTACCAAATTAACCTCTAACCCACAAACTCCACCTAACTGCTAGTAAGAAAGCTCATGGATTTTAGTTTCCCATTTAATAATTTCTAGAATACTAGGATTATCAGAGGAAGCAGAACACAACCCTGCTGTTGCAGTCAGTTTATAGGATCATACTCTCACCCCCAGTGAATCAATGGGCTTCCTGGTAATATGAAAGTCATTGGGACTTTATCTGTAAGGGATAATCTGAGTCTTCCTTGATCTCCCTGTAGTTTATTCTGCTTCAGAAAACCTGGCTTTCTATTCTTCCATGTTATTGCAATACAAGGACACAGCTGGGAAAGTCAGAAGGTGGCATGGAGATCTCTCAGCTGTGTTCTTTCATGTAAAACTTCCAAAATAAAATCCAAGTATTGACAAGCACCATCCACCAATGGTTTTCAAAATGCTTTAGAAAAGGTGGAAAATCATGAATCTAGCCAGGATTGTCAGCAAAGCCAAGAACAGAAATAACATCCTGGTGTTTATATTTAGCAACTGGGTCTCATGGAGTCATAGTTAGTCCTACCACTAGTTAATTCCTTCTACTATGAATCCAGTCACACCATGGCAGGAGTTTTGGACTCATCTAGATACTTGCATAAGCTCACAGATCAGCCCCAGTACTCCTGTATGACAGTGATATAGAGAATATTTTAACAAATGTCCCAAAAATAGTACAGCCATATCTGATACTGAATGCTAGTCATTAGCAAGTCTAAAATGGAAAACAGAATGATTTCTTGCATGGAAATAGTAGATATATAAGGGTGTGGTTCTTGAGTGAACAGGGATATATTGCGGATGTATCTACAGTGAGGAAAAAAATGAGCCGTATTTCTGACACCTTAATAATTTGTAAATTAATATATTTTATATCTATTAGATAGATGTGTGTTTTAGTACCAAAGCTTTTTCAGATGGAGGTGGAAGGATTAATTTTTTGACATCTCTTCAAATTACATAACTACAGCACAGTTATTTGGTAATTATAGATACAATTGTAGAGTAGTTATAGTCTTCGTTATTACCAGTTCTCACTAATTTTCTGGTTGTATTACTGTGTGTCTAATTATGGTGTAATTACAACAGAGTTAATTTGTAACATTAATGCACTCAGTAAAAGTATTAACATGAGAAAAAACAATGAATAATACAGTCATTCAGTGAATTATCCAGTAATGTTAATTAGTTCTAGTTAGTTATTGAAAGGGAACTTGCAGAGCAATTTTGCTGTAACTGCACTGCAATCAAAGTTCCTCTATTGCAAACCATGGGAAGGTTTCATCAAGGCTTGAATGGATTCCATTAAAAACAAATAATGCTCTTAAGCTCTTAAAAAAAATCATTTGGAGCCATGTATACAAAATTCTTTGAAATGTCAATATAATTTCACACAATTAAAACAGAGGAACAAATAATAACTACAACAAACCATAGATAAAAGTTCCAAATGTTCTTGTTGGACAGGTGGTAATGTGATCTTGACCAGAGGTGTCTGAATTAAATTATTTTAGGAAGTTACTCTAGCAAGTTAAATCAGGGCATTCTCAAAGGATTGAAGCCTCATGACGGCCCACACTGACCACATCCCAGGCCTCTCTAAGAGGTCTTTAGAGCCCTCTCTCAAAATATTCATTGCCAGTTGCCTCAGGCCACTGTTGTAACAGCCTGGGAGAGCAGGTATGGAGCTCCAGAATCAGCCACATCAGAGAGCTGAACGAAATAGAAGGAGGAGGAAAAGGTCTCCAAGATTTGGCATGGTGGAGAGTAGCAACTCTGTGCCCAAAGTAAAGGCAGACCCTTCAGCACTCCTCTCCCCTGTGCTGGGCTCCAGGGTGCTGCTGGTCCTACATGGGTGCTGCAGGTCCTACACAGCTGCTGTGCCTGGGCTGTGTGAATCCCACTGAGAGCAGGGATGCTCCCAGCCAGCCCTGCTGCTGCTCCCTGCATCCTCAATCGGCACAGTGGTGCTGCACCCCCTCTATCCCTCTGGGATACACACTCTCATATTGGCCTCTATCCAAGTGCTTTTCAGGGGGTGTGTGTTCCAAAACCAAACATCCCACTGTAGGGAATGTTTTCCAGCACTGTCTCAACAGCACAAGAAACCCAAACAGGAGAATTTCTTGGAGTGCACAATGATTACACTTAATGTAAGTTCTGCAACAGAAGATGTTTCCTTAGTGCTCTCACACTCTCCCACTTCCAGGCACCAGATAAGGAGTGTCCAGGCTTTTTAACCAGCAGTCAGACTGTGGGTCCTAAAGACCTGTGTAAAGCCTGGGTGCCACATATAGGACCTCTACAGGTCCCAGGGAGCCTGGTGTTGAGTTGAACATGAGCCAGCACCATATTCTTTTAGGCAAAATCAGCCAATAGTATATTGGGATGCATTAGGCAGAGAGCATGGAGGTGATCCTTCGCTTCTCCTCAGCATTGGTGAGGCCAAACCTGGAGTCCTGTGTCCAGTCCTGAGCTCTCCAGTGCAACACAGACACAGGCATACTGGTACGGTACAGCCAAGAGCTGAACTATGATGATGAATGGACAGGAGCATCTCCCGTAGGAGAAAAAGCTGAGAGAGTTCAGACTCTTTATCTTGTAGAAGTGAAGGTTCAGGGCAGATCTTATCAAGGTATAAAGATGAGGGAGGCAGCCTATGTCCAATGAAATCTAGTAACAGTAACAAAGCACTCCAAAGGAAACACTGACTTAAAAACTGTACAATTTCAAGCACTTAAGTGCCTTCTTGTTGTATTTGGATTCTTCACAGTGGATTGGACTAGATGACCTCTAAAGGCCCCTTCCAACCCAAACCATTCTATGATTCTATGACTCATATATCATGCCATCTTTGAATAGCTTTCAATTCCTTAAGTGAGAAATGTTGCTTTTCTCCTGCTATTTCCACTCAAGTAAACAGGAGCAGAAAAATAGTTAGAATGTCATGAACAACCACACTGACAGCCTAGCAGCCAGCAGCTAGCTCTCATCAATTAGAAAATAAAGTTCAGCTGTAGCAAAGCACAAGAGAGAACTACATATCTATCTGCTTTATACTGTGACTGTTTCAGTCCAGATGAGTCCTGCCCCAGTCAGCTTTCAAATTACTCCTCCTAGGTCAGCAAAGTGGTTGGAACAGGCAGAGCTGGCTAAAGGACAAGCCTGGGTATCTTACCTCAGCTCTGTCCCCAGCTGCCCACACAAAACAATGGAAAAGTGGTAGAGATACTATTGAAATCCACAGCAAGACCACTGCAGTCCCTCCAGGAGCAGGGCAGGAGTAGGGGATTTCCTTTCCCTTTTCCTTTCTTTTTCCTTTCAAGTATATTTCCTGGAATGGAATATACTTGACCTTGTGACCAGAGTGACTTTACAGCCAAAGAAAAAGAATGACATGCCATGCATTCTAGCATATTTTCTGCTGCAGGTATTTACAAATTGAAGCCTTCCTCTTCTTATCAGTCAAAAATTTGTGAGGAAAGGTCAGATCAGTACAGAACTTTTAGTATATTCTTAACCTATTAAAACAAGAGTGCAAAAATGCAGATAAATTGCAGCTTTGAAAAGTTTGAAGCCATCTTAGAACATCTATTCGCAGTTTGAAAATAAATGTTCAGATTCATAAGTATGTTTACTATGATCTACTAAGCTGCATTGCATAGGCTTAGGGCACTCCCTACAAACCCCCAATACTACAAGACTTTCCTAGTTAGCTTTGTCCTTGGTGAAAGAAACTAAGGTACTCACATACTGTGTCACAGTCAACCTGTTCACTAACTTGTTATTCAGATTAATCTACTCATTTCTCCACATCTATGACTCCCTCAAGCATTTCCTCTCCAGTTTCAGGTAGAGCTGGATGCAATCAAGAGTTTAGGCAAGCAAATATTCCCCCAAAAACCCCTTACTTCTGTCAAAGGGTTTCTGATTCCTCTTGGTGACTCATGTATACAAAATTCAGTACTGAGACATTCAGTGTTGCAAAAACCAAGGTCTTGCTCTGTTTCTCCTTGCATTAAATTTCCCATTGCTGAAAGAGGGCTATGGAACATATTGCAGGGCGGGGGGGGGGGGGAATGATAAAGCAAGTATTGTTATTTTCTGTCTCATAAGAAAATTACTATTTACATTCTTAACCAGAACAGTCATTTGGGTATACTAGATTTATTACCTATCTGGGACTGCCTTTTTTTATATTTCTCATAGAAATATTCCAAGTATCCCCACTGAACTTCATCATCAGTGTTTGTTTCTTAGCTTCAGTCACCCTCCTACGTTACATATCAAACAGAAGACACTGAAAAGCTTTGATATATCATGTGGCCATGAAAAATGAGGAGACAGACGTTGTTTATTGCTAAATCTGTTCTTTTGACTAAAAGCTTTGAGACTCTGACTGTAAATGTAAGATATTCTTCTTCATTATACTGTGTCTAAAAGGAATGTGTACTGAAATCCAAAATTTTTCCAGCTAAAGCAACTGCATTTATTTAACTCTCAGCTAGAAAAAATCTGATTAAACTCTTTGGAATTCCTTCATAGCTTGTGTACCAGATGTTACTTTTTCCAACACTTTTGCTTGCACATTTTAATAGCTAGATAGGACATCATAATTTCTTTTCTCTCTTATCTTTAAATTAGTATAAATTTGAAGTAGGTTTTATTTTTAGAGAAAATAGTTTCTTCTGCAGCCCAGAGCACTGATTTAAAATCTGCAGTTGCAATCTGTTCGGAATTGTAGGCTAGAGACAAGTTGCCTTTCTACTAACTACTGTATACTTTATTCTTCATGGACTCATTAATGATTTACAAAGGTGTAATAGAAAGAAAGAGAAATCAGATGGCAGATCATCTGTGTAGTTCTCATAAATGTCAATTTTTTACCAAAAAAATGAACAATTAAATTCAAATTACAAATTAAAAAATATTTTGAAATGTCTTAGCATTAATTTTGAAAAAAAAACCACAAAAGATATTTTCAGACATGTTTACAATTAGGACTATTTATACCTTTTTTCACACAGAGAAACTGAATACAAGACTTGCATATTTCAGAGAAAGATATGTTTGAAAAAGAGGGTATTGTAAATTAATGAGATTTTTTTATAAATGTTAAGGACCAATCATCAAAATCTCAATTATGATAACAATAGATTTTGAGAATGGACATTGCCTACATTTTTTTTATTACTGTTTCCCAGTCTTCATCCTAATCTTTGATTGTAAACAGTCTTGGTCTGCTGTCATGCAACTGCAGCCTGGGAGCCAAAAGCTCTGTTTTGGTCACCTGGATGAGCCTGGAAATGAGCCAGGTCATTTGATCTTTCTGCTGAGATCAGGAAGAGGTGGTACAGAACATACTGCAATTCTTTTCCTAGTGTTATTTGTATATAATAATGTAAGATTCCAATACTGTAACAGCCATCCCCCGTCATTAAAGTGCTCCTTTTACATCTTTGAAGGAGTTGGATGTGAGAGTCCATGCTGGAATCTGTAATAATTTTACTGTTACTTTTTCTTCAGATGCATGTTTTCTTAAAGTTTATAGTGCTGTAATCAAGAAAACAAAAAAAAAGGAAACTATGGTTTTGTTGTATTTTAATGTTTATTCCAAGCATTAGACAGAAAGGATGGGAATAATCATATCTAATTTTTTTTTTAAAAGAGCAATATTGTTTTTATATTTTTTAAGATCTAATCTTTATGTATGTATATATGCATGCACATGACTTTGAGGGTTTTTATTTTTTCTTTTTTTTCTTCCCCTTTAAAGTTTTGGATTAACAATAGCAAAATCCACCAAAACTTCATCATGCCCAACTACATATGCAGATAAACTGTAATTTCTCCTTTACAGGTGTTCAGTGTTTTCTCTGCCATTTTCCAAGTGTTTTTAAATGCTTCAAAAATATTTTGTACATTCAAAAGTACAAAAAATACCAGTATAATTCCATTAATGGTGAAGCATCAACTAAAAATCACAGACCACATTTGATTTACAGTGAGTTTTAGCCAAGAAGTTCTTTTTTCATCAGTGAGTGACATTGTCTAAATGTTTGTGTCTACTGTGCAGAATTTTTATATGTTCTATGTAAATTTAAACCAGCATCAAATTCACATATTTTGAATCATTAAGTTGAGCATTACCAAAGAAGTACCTGGATTTTATACTACTGTAGATAATTTAAGCATTTTATGATGTTAGGAATTCCATGAAAACACAGGGTGAATCAACTATTGCTAAGACCCTCTCTCTGGAGAAGCAAATAGTGAAAAAAAACCCAGAAACTAGTAAACCACCTCTAAAAAAACCAAAAGGGTGACTCAGAGCTGGTAAGACCACAAAGTGTGGAAAATGGAAAAATACAGCTACCATACTAATATTGTTGCTATAGTAAAGCCCATTTCAACAAAAGGGTACATGAATCAGATACCTAAGAGGCTGACAGTTGAAAGCTGGGTAAATATGGTTACCAAAAACTAACACGAGCAGGAGCTGTAATGCCTCAGTTCAAGAAGGGTGAAGACCTCAAGGATCAGAAGATAAGCAAGTAAGTGTTCTACAGAACAAAAGCTTTTCTAAGCGTGCTTTCAAATTATTGATGGACTCAGAGCAGTCAAAGTGCAAATATTAAGATCACAGAAGATTTTTCCTGGACCAGGATTGCACCATTTGACACTCTTACGGATATCAAGAAAGCAAAATTAAAGAAAACAGCCCAGAGAGGCAGGTTGAATAATGCAGGCAGTATATAGTGCAGATGTACAAAACAGACACCCAGCAACTTCAAGAACTTGACATTTTATCATTAAAAGCTATTAATTTTATCACCAATTTGATGGAGCTCTTCCAATTTATACCAGCTGGAAATTTGACCTTTGTTCTTTAAAGTGTTGTGTCTGATTTCACTTACTGAAAATGTCTTGGCAAATTACAAGAACTACAAGGTCGGAGTAAGGTCAAATGAGGAACAACACAGAGTTTTCACACCTCACTCCCTAAGACACAATTAATTGTAACAGTTTTTAAGGACTGAATTATATGGTATCAGGTAAGAAAGAGAAGTTCAGCTAAAGTCTTCTTAGCTTTAGCTTACAAAGGGAAATGCATCAGCTTACTTGTACACACCCATACACCACACAAGTCACTTACTTTCCATTATCTGTCATTGATTAAAACGAGTAAACCTTGGTTTTGCTAAGATAATTAGACAGATGAAGGTCATAAATAATTCCAATGTCTATAGGTAAATTTCATGTACAAATCACCTTTAAGCACAAGAGTTGATCCAATTTCTATCAGCAAAACAAGTGTGTATTCTATACAGCACATGTTTAAGAGCTTTTGTTAAATGGGAGAGTAGTTAAGATCGGCGAAGAGAAATAAAGGCTCTCAAATGTCTTAGGCAAAATTTCACTCATTCTGAATTCTCTACTTCTACAGTTTTCACCTCTAAGAAAATTACTTAAATACTTACTGTGATGAAAAGAAATTGTAATGGTACAAAGGATATATAGGTATATATATCTCTGTGATATGTATATTCATTGCTCAGTAAAATTAAGCTGGAGATTCTGTGACACGAAACTAAAAAACCGTAGAGTTACAATTTTCACAGAAACATCCTACTTTTAGCAGTTTACATATATACAGTAAGATGGATAAGAATTTTATTACATAATTGCAGAGTAGTTAATGAGTAATAATGCTAGATTATTTGACCTTTCTTCTAACATGTCCCAGATTCTATAAAATTTATCACTTAACGGAAAGATGTGCTATTAAAAGAACAAAAGAATTTGGGTTTATTACTGTCAAACAGTAAGATATCCTGATTTCACTACCACATATTTTTAAGAAATCATAGTGAGAAAATCCACCTAAAATGAAACTAAAGAAATTCTATTACAATACAAACATAGAAAGCAAATGGTGCAAACACAAAAAGCTACAACAGTTTTTTTCTTCTCTTATGACTCACTATGAAAACCTTCCCTTTGAGTTGTTCTTGGACTTATTAGGTGTGTTCCCACAGCAGAATAAACAGAACACTAGGGATGTTGATATTTTCATCCTGGCTGATTTTTTTGCCTATGTACAACTGCAACAGATGCTTTTGCCTTCTCAAAAATGTAATGAAACTTTGCAAATACTGCATTCAGAGGTCTTCCTTCAGTTAGGATTTATCATCCCTTACTCACAAACCTCAAAATGCGCATGCAAAATAAACAACACAGTTATGAGTGAATGATGGGAAAGTTGGGTTTATTTTCGATTGAGGTGTGGTTGCTTCTTCAGTATAAATGTCATGTAACTCGCAATGGAAAATATATATTTTGAAATTAATCCTTTTCTTTTTACCTGTTTTTCTTAGTGCTGAGACAATGAATTATCATTAAGATGATGAGATAAAACCCAAGTTATCAGGATGTGGACATTCACATAGTCTCACACAAATGCAATTTGAATTAAGCAATTTAAATTGAATATTTCCAGTTATAGTTGTTATATAAATTATGAGATATTTATAATGCATTAAAAAACACTGCTCTCAATCTCAGTGTGTTTTATATTCTGCACCAGTTACTGTTAAGCTCAGACTAAAAGCCCATTATCCACAGTCTATTCATCCACCCATAGCAAAGTAAAAATATTGGAGTGCTTTTAAGCAGACACACAGTGCGTGAAGACAGGTTAAATCAGTGAAGAAGATAAATAGCTGCTTTTTATTATGATTGCATACAGTTACAGTAGCAACCTACTGCCAAACCTCATGAAATGGCATAACAATAGTGTAAAATTTATCTGTGACCTTCCTAGATGTGTAACTGAGATTCTTCAGTCTGGGGTTAGCGTGTTTTTTCACCCAGAACACTGTCCTGCAGAGGCCAGGGTTTGCCCTACAACTCTGTTTTACTCTCTGTTCTCTGCCTAGATGCTCTTGAATTTGTTGAGGGGTGATTCTATGCCCCTGGGAAGCCCATTCCAATGCCTGGCAATCCTTTCTGTGATGAAATTCATCCCGATGTCAGACCTGAACCTCCCCTGGTGCAGCTTAAGGCTGTTTCCTCTTGTCTTGACACTTGTTACCTGGAAGAAGAGGCTGACCCACACCTGGCTCCACCTTCCTGTCAGGGAGTTGCAGAGAGCTATAAGCCTCATTTTCTCCAGGCTAAACACTCCCAGCTCCCTCAGCCACTGCTCATCAGACTTGTGCTCCAAATCTTTTCCCGGGTCTGTTGCCGCTCCAGCATCTCAATGTCCTTCCTGCCCAGAAGTGGACACAGCACTTGAGGTGTGGCCTCACCAGTGCCCAGCACAGAGGGACAATCACTGCCCTGGTCCTGCTGGCCACACTATTGCTGACACAGGCCAAGATGCCATTGGCCTTCTTGCCCACATGGGCACACTGCTTTCTTCCTTCTTGCAGAACCACTCACAAGATCTGAGTTCTGGGTAGGAAGCTTGAGCTATAGGTCTGTCTATTTTCATTATTGATTCCTGCAGTATCAGGCAGAGTCACCATATTCACATTTTTAAACATTTCAGTTTGCTATTTGGATTGAAAAGTTTTAAGATGCAAGAAAGAAACTGAATGTAAAATGGTTTGTGGGTTACCACTGGGAAATCTGATGTGCAAAGAAGAATTACAGCCATAAAATCCTTCCTAAAAATGAAAGTTTAGTATGAAATACGCCCATAGGAAATCTTTAAAATATTCAGTATGCTATCTAGAAAGTCAGTATTTACGTGGCCTTTGAAAAGCCATAATCTTTAATGTGAGTTTAGCGTTTTTAAATGCAGATGAATTTGTACACACCTCTAGCATAATTATGTGCTCCATTAGGTCCCAAGTGTGCAGAATTCTGAATTCTAATTGGATGGCATTAATTATCCTCTGCTAGGAATACAAAATATTCTGAAGGATTTACCCAATCATTTAGTGTACTCCCAAACCTGATTCTCAGGCTAGCAATCAAATCATCGCTATTACCAAGTCCCCTAGTATTTCATTACTTAAGGCCCACTCTGGAGTTACCTATATAATCACTGATAAAGCTGAGCAAATACTGAACTCCATGGTTGCAGCTAAAATGAGAGAATATAGACCAGAAGGGCACAGGAGAAAGGAGGTTGGGACTACCACAGTCTGCTGATGGTGAACAAAATATGTCTGTGTATAATAAAGACCTAGGACAAAAATTAACTCAGGAAAAAAAAATTAAGAAAATGTAAAAGGGGGCAGGAGACTGAAAGTTAGAGGCTTCTAAGAATTATAAATTAAAGAAATAAGAGCTGCAAGGCATAGGAAGGAAATGGAGGGAGGCACTGATGCGTAAGCATGGATAATGAGATCAAAATATCAGTCTCATGAATTGGGTGATCCCTACTTAGCATTTGTATTACAATAACACCCAAACCTGTAAGGATAGAATCTAGGACAGTAATTATTTTACTTATACACCCTTGTCATTAGAAAGTTCTTCACAATGTCCAATTCGAGCTCAGTACTTGTCACATTGTCACTGGCAAAAAGGCTTCAAGTCAGGCAATTTTACTCAATCATTTTATTGCCAATTATTATGAATTTAATTACTGCTTTGGGTATTGAGAAAAAAAAAAAGAAGACAACTAAAATCTTCCCTTAGGGAAATACCTGACCCCTTCTGCAGATTCAGCTTCAGTCCAACTCTTTCGTAGGCTCAGTTTGCCTCATTGTCTCCACATTACACTCAGACACACCCCCAGTCCCCTTGGCAAGGTCTCTCTGCAAGTGGTTTCTTTCTGATATCCTTGTTTCTTACTTGTTTTCCTCCACTGCTCTAGTTTCTTGTTCCTTCTATGTTCTGAAAGGGTCCTCCTGGGACCGTAGCTCCTCAGGGTTATCCCTGACACTGTGTGGATCCTTCATGGGTTGCAGTCCTCTGAGGGGTGTCTGTGCTCTGGTGTGGGTCCTCTAAGGAACATTCTCCCTCGGGAATGTCCCTGATCTGGTGTGGATTGCCCATGGGCCATAATCTTTTAGGAGTGCCCCTGCCCCAGGCAGGGGCTGAAGCCCCTCAGAGAATACTCTTGCTTCCAAGAGTGAATCTACAGCTGTATTCCCAAGTGTCCTATTCCATGTGTCTCCTCCATTTCTCCTCTGCTTTATCTCCACATTTCTCTGAACGTGTCTCTTCACGTGTCTCCTCCCCTCGTGGGTTCTGTGTACCTGTTCTTGAACACTATTGAAGAGCAAATCCTGGTGTTCACCTGCCTGGCTGCAGTGCTGATGCCCTTCTCCCTTAAGCCAAATTTTCCTGTTCTTTCAGTTTTCTCATCATTAATTCAGAGAGTTCAAGGTTTATTGCATCCTTGCTCATGTGTTACATTTCTCAGATCCCTGTCTACTTACTCCACTTCACCCTTTAAAATATTTGCCAGAGGCTTTCACAGCAGAGACTCCCCTGTGCCTGGGAGGGCAGAGAATTCCTTCTTATGGTTTTTGTATATTTCAGAACTTAGTTTGATGCTGCCTTTTTTTTTTTTTGGCAAGTTTTTTATTAAGCCATTCATTGTAACCTCAAGTTCTTCCTCCACATAACTGTTATCAATTTGATTCTACAAACTGTTTTGCTAAGAGTGCATATTGACCAATGTCAGGTTACATTTCATCTATCCTATTTCTCCAAGCTGTCAAAATCATTCTGAAATGTCATTTAACAGTACTTGCAACCAATCTTGCTGTATTTACAAGCAGTCCCACTCTCCTGTCACTCAGATCTTTACTAGAAATGGTAACTAGTGTTGTTAATAGCTAAAATTCTCTACTACAATGATTGTGGAAACCACCACTTCATGAAATTTCTTTGTTTCCCTTCCCCTGAAAACCCAAGCATGGGGTGTTTTTTGAAAATTCTTTTCTCTCTGTTATGATTTATACAGTAAAGCACCCCCTTCTGATCACATACACTGTAGAAAGAACTTGTGGAATATATTTGAAAATATTTAGTTCCAGTTGGCAGTGAGGCATAGGTTAGAGGACTGCTAACAACCCAAAATGAGGACAATAAGAGTTAGAGCTCTGCCTTACCCCAGATATCCTGGAGTGTTCGGCTGCAGCTGACTGGAACCAAAAACCCCTCAAACCCTCTCAGAGCCTGCACTCTATTGGAAGCTACTGCTTACCTTGTGCCTGGGAGACTTGGAACAAATTCAGATGTTCTGCTGAATAATTTTCAAGACAAAAGAGAGCAAAAACATTTTTGGAATCTATTTTTTCCTTGCTAAAAGGCTTTATCTGGTAAAAAAATAAAACACACCAGAAAAGGATATTCTTTGAGGCCATATATCAAGACATAATTCCACTTACAAAATAAAGCTTTAAATTCAAGGCATCATTTTCATACTGATAAGGAAATCTTCCATAAACCACAGGCCTATGCAGAAGAGAGTAATCAATATAACTGACAAGGAAATGTTCTGTAAACCCCTTACTGTATCACATCATGGTTCATCAGAAAAATCATTGGCTAAACTCCAAGTTAGGAAGAGCAAGGCAATTAGTAACAGCTTTCCACATGCTTTTGCTGCAATGAGCATCCCATTGGTGATGCTACGCTCAGATTCCCTGCCAACCTGGGGACTCCCTGACAGGGAAAGTTGCTTTTTTGCCTCTCTCCCATTCACACACACACAGAGACACCCTGAGCCATTAGTCTCAGGTCTCAACCAAGCCACCTTTCCAATCATTTTTCTCTGAGTTAAATATCTTTCCAGAAATGCTTCCTTTCTGGAAAGCTTAAAAGCTTTTTTTAAAAAAAAAAATTAAAAAAGTTTTTTTAAAAATCATTTTAAACTTTTTTAAAAAAAGTCATTAAAGAGGAAAAAAAGGCTATATTTCAGTCTTGTGAACTTTTTCCCTCGCTTGTCGATTTCACAGTTATTACTTTGTTTTAATGTAGTTCTCTACAGGTTATACACAATGTATATCTCATTCTCAAAGAAATAAGTTTCATTTGTAAAGCATTCATCATGTCTTATTAAATAAGAGCTTATTGGACTCTAAGTGCATGGACTTCTCTCGAAGATAAATAGTTTATTATCATGTTGTTGGCAGCATTTCATTTCCAACTGTTAGACTTTCATTCTTGTCTGCTAATGCAATAAAATTAATCCTGTAATTTCAGTTGCTTAATTTTCTATTAATGACAGTGTGATTTCTTAGCTAGAGTGTTGTCCATTTAAGGGGAAAAAAATCTTTTCTCTCCCTGTGGAGTTAGCGAGTGAGAGAGACAGATTTGATCTTTCCTACACTAAAAATTTCTGTCTTTTCTATTTTCTTTCAGCCCATTGACAGCTAAAATGAAAAGAGAAACAGCTGATTGACAGCTGCCTGCCAGGCCACACACAATCCTAATTACAGCTGCTCTGCAGGGCTATGCTCATGCTCACACTCCAGCATGCAAGAGCTCATGATTTTTCTTGTATATATAAATCAATATAATCTTTCTCAAGTTTGAATCTTTACATGTAAACTTTGAAACAGTCAAAAAGGGAAGCTCTGTAGCTTCTGTTAACAGCCAAGTATTCAAACACAATTGAATAATATTTGTGAAAATATTTGCCCTTTCTTCTGTATGTGCCATTCAGTTTTATTATCATTTATTGTTTTTCTCTTACGTTATACTTTAATACCTCAGTCAACCCACATAGCAACAGGGCTCCTTTCAGCACAGATTTGCAGATTTTAACTCTTGTCTGAGTTACAGACCACTGGCAAGTGATATAAGCCACTTCAAAACGAAATGTTTCTTGCCCCTGTGTCTGCTGGGTCAGTAGAAAATATGATTGCTTTCCATTCTCAATTCACTTACTCTGCAGCTGGAGTGGAAGAAGGAAATGCTGTCTCCTCTACCCCACAAAACACAAGATGTGAAATTCCAAGGGGATGGAGGAAACAAGTGCCAGCATTATTAAAAATGAAGGAAAAATAATAAATTGGAAGAGCCTCACTGCAGGCTGAAATGTTGCTCCGCCGTGTATGGACCTTACCTTTTGTCAAGTAGATCACCTGAAACTCCAGGAGATTCAGATAGTTAATTGAAGCTGAACTTCAGCACATGTTGTGTCCAAACAAGATTACTTGGGCTTTTTGGGGGGGCTGTAGAAGTTCTGCGCAGTTTTAGGTGCAATGCTCTGAAAACCTCGCTTCAAGGTAATATACAAACACAGTTCAACAAGGCATCAACCTCTGTAAAATATTATCATGTCTATTGACAATAGCAAAAAACTTTTGGGGGAGCATTGCTTAGCCCGTGTTGGCTAACATTCATTTTCTTCCTCACCATGAGCCTTTGATTGGAATTCACCCCTAACCTCAAAGGTATTCCTCACTTTGATCCAAGCACAAAGGGGTCATGCTCTAAGGCTTACTGTGGATTCCAGCTGAGTTTCCTTCAAGAAATTTTGCTTGTGAGGAACAAAGTGAAAGCTTAGTGAGGTTTAAAGCTTTACGTTTTATCATTAGAATGGTCATATTTAGAGATAATCTACTGTGAAGTGAGTGTACAGTAAACAGTTACATCTGAAAGAATGGAACTATTTCTAATATTTAGTCCTCCATCTCACTTTTTACTTGAAATTATAATTTCAGAAATATTTCTATTCCTCCTCTCTTATGTAAAAAGGCAAATTCACACAGGATCTTTTTATAAACGTTATTACTTTTTCCTCATTCTCTCCATCCCAGACTCAAATAGTGCACTGATCACAAGTTATATCTGGCAAATTATTGTTTCCTTTTCCTTTACTATTCAACTTTATAAATCTGTTATCCTCTAGTAGCAAGCTTCCAGCTGTGATCTAAATAACTTGTTTAGGAAGTTCCTCAAAGTAAGTACCTTTTTCTTTAGGTAAGTACTACTTTCATAGACTATGTCCCTGCTGGAAAGAATTTGGATTCATAATGAAGACTGCAAAGTGTTACAAAATAATTCTAATAATATAGGTCCCTAATCTATTTTAATGCCTTTTTTTTCTCCTGAAAACAATTTTGATTCCTTTTAATTTATTTATATGGAGCCATAGAGATTTCAAAGTTTGCATTCCGTGATTTGCTTTTAATATATAAACTTTTATTCCAGAAATTATTTACTAATGGGAAACTTGAAATGGTTTCTACTAAAAACACATGGTTTTATTTTGGAGAATAGCAAGAAAAAAATAATTTGAATCATGAGGACAAGGGTATCAACACATGAATAGGTTTCCTGAGAAAACCCCTGTCTGATTTGATTGCTACTCTCTTAAAAGACTCATATCTCTTTCAATGAAGGAAAAACAGATTTAAGGACATAGGGACATAGCCAGATACCATTTCATTTCTACCACAAAAAAAAAAAAAAAAAAAAAAAAAAAAAAATTTCCCCCCTAATAAACCTAGAGACATTTTGCTGCCAGGAAACAAAAATTTGTCTCAGTGGATGTAGAATATATTTGATACTTCAAATCTTATAGCCATCTTAAAATTTGTCAGAAAGCCTGTTGAGTTTCAATCTCTTATAATGCTCTAGTAAGCAAGCTAAAAAAAGTAGTACCTAGCACTACTTTTGGTAGCACCTTAAGATAGGTGGTACCAGGTACTGTTGAGATCTTTTTTTTAAGGATCTCTTTGCATGCTGGCTGGTACACCAGATATCACCCTGGGATTATGAACAGCAGTATGGCCTGCCAGTGTCATATGATTAGAAACATTAATATTTAATCAATAATCAGATGAATTATGCCCTACTTAGGAGTGCTAAGAGAATACGAGGACCATTTTCGGGCAGCACACATCAAGGAACAAATGGAACAAATCAGGAAAATCTGGATGAGAACAGCTAATGGAGTCAGAGACCTCAAAGACTTGAATTGTTTTTGAGAGTTACTCAAAATGCTTGGTTTAAAGATGAGAAGATTCAGGAGACATAAAAATGACATGCACCAAAATCTACTGCCAAAGGCAAAGAACATTTTGTTCGTCTCTGTGTCAAACAGGTAAACAAATGAACTCACATCACATCAAAAGATTTGGCTTATGTAAAAAACTTTTTAGCAACATAAATCATGGTACACTGAACTAAATATTCTTGAAGACTGCAGATTTACCCTCACTAGGTGATTTTAAGAAAAGGCTAGATAAATATCTGCCAGGTTATATAAATATATATCTATATAACACAGTTATAGTTGATACTGGCCTCAGCAGGAAGACAGTCAAGACATCTTCCCTTCCAGCCTGGCAGGTCCTCAAGGCCAACAGCCAGCAGAAAAAAAAAGGAGCTTTCCAATTAACTCTCAGAAATCACACTCCTCTTATTTTTCAGGCCTGGAACCTCATGTGATTGAAAGGAGGAGCCACTTGATTTGACAGGCTCTTGTGTTGCTTCAGTACTTTTCATGGCACTTTCTAGCTCATCAGCCTGACTTGCCTTTCCTGAGTTTGACAGCAACAAGTCTCAAGTGAGGGAGAAGGAAGTACTAGAAAAGTTATTATCCTATTTACAAATACTACCAAACCAGTGCAAGATGAAATATCAACAGCCACACACGCTCATTTATTTCTAATAAATAGATAGGGTGAAATCATTAGCAGCCATGACTTATTTTCCTCTAAACTGAAGAGAAGGATGCTTAATTTTTCATAGCCTGAGCACTGCACAAAACATCAATAAAGACACAAAACTGAGTGCAGAATCAGGCCAATCATGTAGAGTCATTACACAGTCCAACAGGCATCTTTGCTTCAAAATATTTCTTAGCAAACAGTTTGCAGTTTTAAATCTTTACATTAGAAAAACTGATTATGATTTTACTAGATTGAAAATCTTTAGAGCTACAGGGATCCAAACAGATTACACACAGCAAATAGCTTCCAGCGCTGGGGATGCACAATAGGCTATTCATAGAAGGGTAAGGGGGAGAATAAGTATATTTCAAATTCAAAAGCAGAGTTATTTTATCCAACAGTAAATGTAAAGCACAAAGAAATCAAATATAGCCACTCTTTCAGAGTGCAGATGAAGCCTATGAGATTAGCTCACTTCTGAACACAAGACAAAGAAAGGAACAAACCTAATGCTAATTTTTCTCCTATGACAGACCCATGAATCTTTCCTCACACTGCCAATAATTTTAGTCCCAATACCTGCAAGACCTTTGTCAATTCCTTCTATGGGAAGGGAATCGAGACTAGTTAAAGTAATCTATATATATATAAATTTATGTACTCAGTAACATATACTGTGAGAGACATGGTTCTTCTCAGATTCCTTTGCTGAGACTTCCACTGCTTCAGTTTACACCCCACTGTAACAGGCACCTAATTAGCCCCTCTGTTGCCTGGCTGCCATGGGCAACACTAAGATCGTGCTGGTTCATGTTTCCATAACTCCTCCAAAAAACACCTTTCGCAATTCCCAATGCATACAAAGGAAATAACAAGGAAACAGATAGTTCTACTTACAGAGGCTGACTAAAAAAAAAAAAAAAATCAGAAACTGGTAAAATTAGTCTTTTTGAGTGGTGATGAGTCCTAGGAGATTAGAAGTACCTCACAGCTAAAACCATGGAAGAATTCGATGCACTATAATTTTGCAATTGTTTTTCTGTCTTTTTGTAAATGTTTGCAAAAGAATTGCACTCAGAGATAAAATATGGTATAAGAGGAATAACAATAAAAAATGTATTTATATTTCATAAAACAGTTTTGCATTCCCTAAGGTAGTCCACAAAAGTACCTTTAGATACGGGGTTATTCTCAATACATGGCAGGATGGAATGGAAGTTACTTTAGCACTCCAATTTACTAATCTTGATAGGTTTGATATATTTTAAGTGTGTCTGAACTCTCTGAATTTTTTTAATTTAGCCTTGGGATAGTTATAACATTCTTTAAATGTTTTAGTTGTTTGTTTTGTTTTAAAGCATGAGATTGTCAAAAGGCACTGTTAAACATAAGTCTACCTTGACATGGGTCATTCTTGGAATTAAACACTTCAACAGATCCTAATGTCTGACTGAGTTGTGGTTATCATTTTAATGAGATATTCAAAGCATTAAAATGTAGTTCACTAAAGAAATTTTAATTAATTTTATCACTCTAACACAGTTATTACCTGGCTTACAACGCATTTTAACTGGTGGCAAATAGGGCAGGACAACAAAGCAAGAAACCTGGATATTCTGAGGTACATGTGTTGGGAATATTAGGTGAGTCAAGTATCTTCACTCACAGTGAAGATACTAGTAGAGGGCATTTTGAGATCCTGTAATAAAAACTCTACTGTTGTACCTTTGAGCACAAAATATTATATATCTTCTGGTTTTATGTATAAATATTACAATACTGACGTAACAGCAGCTGATCTAGTTTCAAAACTGTCTTGGAAACAAGAAACAGAAGACAAGAAAAAAATTTAAGACAAATTATTCAGGTCAGGAACAAGAAAAATCCACGCTTTAGATCTTGTTTCAAGATTTTACAATCTCAGATGAAATAGGTACACCGGTGCCCTTCAGTTCATCCTGAATGTCTCATGCCTCAGCTTTTAGGCCATCTTTGCTGCCTTTTGATTAATAAAATAAATTATACTACTTGCATTAAGTACAGTGACCTTAAAATTAAATACTATAACACAGAACTTGGGAACATTGGATAAAGGCCTCATATCTATGGTAGTTTTATAACACCACTTTATCATACAATATATTCCAGGTACAGTAGTTATAAAGAGCTCTTAACCATCTCTGCTCACTCCCATTAATTATCATGTATCATCATGCAAGGCAAAGATAATTGGCTTTAGAGTGATTCTTGAATGAACTGTGAGGAGACAAACTCCCTCCTGAAGAGGGATCAAAGAGCTGAGGGTGTTGAGCTGGGTAGCAATTCCCTCCCCAGCTGGGAAATGAAGAGGCAGCATGTAGGATCACCAGTTCCTGAGAGGAGCTGAATTACCAGGACTAGTAGGAAGGATAGGAAGGCAGTTAGAGGTGTATGTTAGAGGTGAATGCAAACAAAGGCATTGTTTATGAAACACTGTCACCTGTTTAACAGCTTTTCTTTACAAAGTTATCAAGGCTTTCTTTTCTTAAAGATCACTTTCAAGTAAAAAGTGTGAGAGCAACATTTATGTTCTATTGTGCCACTACTAGAACTCACACCAATAAATAATTAACAGCAGAAGTCTGAATCTGTATTATTTGCTGCTATATTGCCTTCAGGATGATATAAAAGCTCTGATTCCTTGAACAAGCTGCTTCAGATGTCACTTGAGTTCTGATGCTTTTGCTCATCACTGGAAGTGCTTGTTGCAATGGTCTTCAAGTTGGAGTAGTACATGGGATGGATTTGGACTTCCTTGCCATATCTTTCTCATTCTCTTGCATCCCAAAGGATCAGATCCAGAGGCATTCTCTTTCCAGACCACCTAAGCAAGAATGGAAAGGATGGAAGCTCCCTATGTTACACTTGACAGGTAACTAAGCATACGCTGGGTAAAAGGCAAATTTCATCTCCTCTACTGGCTGTTTTTCCTTCCTGTTGGACCGCTACAAAAAGACTGGCCAGTTTGTTTCCACATTCCAAGTCATAGTTTTGAAACATCAGGCAGCAACAAATACAGAGTTGTCTTGTGGTTAAGTAATTCTCATAGAACTTATATTTAGATATCTAGTTACAGGAGCTTTGACCACAAGCAGGAGCCCCCACGTGGAATACATCATACAGATAAAGAAAGAAACCCAATCTGCTGGATCTCAATCTGAGTAATGTAGACATTAATACCTGCCCTGATGAGATGCCCAGCTCCTTAACTCGCAAGCCTCACTTCAAGGAATAGACTCACAAACCCCTTTTTTTTTTCTCAAGGTAAACACTGCCGTTTTTAAAAAAAAAAAAAAAGGAAAACAAAAACATCCTGCCTGAACAGTGTTAGTTTTGAGTGGCTCCATTCTTTTTATAGATATTCAAATGATACAACTCCACTGATTTATAACATATATTTTGGTTTGATGTAGCAAGATTGTACTCACAGATCGATTCTTTCAACAGGCCAATTATAATGAAATGTACTGCTTGGTCTACAGCCAGCATACTCTATAATACATTTATTCTTTACTTCCTTGTAATTTACTTTCCTGGACAGCCTTGCTCATCTGTAACAATTTTGCTTTGACACAGAATGGAATTTTGTTTTGTTCTTAAAATAAACTGGCGTGTTTTCAACAGGGTCACAATTGCTTCAGAACCGTTTCACCTCTAAGCATCATATTGCACTCAGTGGGCAGTCAGAGACTGATCTGTATTACACCAGTCATGACATACATAAAGCAGTAAATTTATTTAATACCATACCTGGCATCCTATCCAGTACTATGGGATTTTGTTTTATAAATAAGGCTTTATAAATACAAGGTTCTACACCAAGTATTTGCACTGTATTTACAAGAAAATGCTGCATGAAAATTGTAGGATTTTTTTGAAAGGTCCATTATTTTTGTTCTTTGGGAATGGGTGGTCAATCAGAGATATGATCACTGAAGTGTAGTTAATTTTTTTATTTTCAGTTGCTGATAAAAATATCCATCTAGATGGGAACTGACTTAATGGTCAGTTGCCCCTCCCTATGTACTTGTAGTTTGAAATAAGGGCACTACAATCAAGATATTTTAACCTTTAAAGTGTATGATGCTGCCTTTCATGAGAGGAGACTGGCCTGATGCAGAGTTTTAACTCTAGAGATCACTTCCTCTTGGTCTACCAGACTGGCTCTTGGAAACCAAGACTCAGAGTCCCACAGCTGCCTACCCTAAATTCCAACAGTGCCTGAGCTGTCTTCTACAGTGCCTAAGCAGCCCTAGGAGCCAGAGCAAACCTTTGGAAAATTATAGCCACTTGGATATCTCCCAAGGTGCAAACTTCTGAATGTACATCTGAAAAAATCAAAATTAATCATCATCAGTGTCATCACCCCTTCATGGTTTCATACTTTACATGTGTTGCATAACCATTCAATTCAGCTGAATATCTGGAATGAGGTCATAAGGATCACCATTAAAAAGTAACTGTTTGATTTTATTTGTACAAAAACCATCTGAGAAGTGGGTAAGTGCCTCATCTTTCTGAAATTCACTTAGCACAGTTCAAGAATACCAAAGGAAAAAAATTAACTACATGAAAATAGCACTAATTAATAGTCCTCACAAATAATTAGACCTGCTCCGATTGAATCCGAAAAATCCAGTGTGAAGAGCTGCTCAGAGACTTTTGTGTCTTTAAGCAGCAAGGTATTTGTTTATTCAACATTGGGAGCAAGCTAGCTCGCGGTGGACAAACTTGTTCGACTTGAAAGCACAAAATCAAGCCATTTTATACAGTTTAGATACATGGTTACATCATTTAACATACATATTAATAAGTAGGCTAGTCTCTGGGCAGAGTCTTTAAAGACATGTGCAGTTTTCTCCTCAAGCCTTCATCCCTCTGGTGGTCACCATGGACGTCTTCCTCAATTTGACCTCTTCAATTGGGTGACCCGAACTCTTCAAGCTTGCAAAATCCTGGCTCTGGGCCTTCTACGTCCTATTGAAATGTCTAGTTTACTTAATTTATTACTATGTGTGTACTACTCCTATTCTTTCTATAATAAGGTCTTTGGTCCAGTGAGCAAAACAGAACATGATATCAACCAGTGCTCCTAAAATGTTCTTCTAGCAAAACAGGTATTGGGGTTTCTTAGCAGGCCAAAATATCTCATTTAACTCTTTTAGGCCTGGCTCCTGTTTCAAGATCTGGCCTTCCAGATTTTCCACTGATAGATTTCAAGTGATCTTTGCAAGACTTCCTCAATCTATAACTCTGGTTGCTCCTAGCACTAGGATAATGGAATATTTGATTCATCAGGATAGCACCATAGGACTGTGGTGAGAACTGTTGCAGATCTAATTTATAAGGAGAAAATGTTGTTTGGCAGTAATCTGCCATTTTAAACAATAGTCTCAGAGCTAGTTCTTCCTTTAAAAGAGTTGCTATTTTGTGTGGGAATATGCTTCAGTCTGCAAAGGATGAATTTGCATTTTGCTGTGTCTTTCCAGAGCAGAAAAGGAAGTCAGCCTGGAAAGATCCCAGAAAAGAAAACAGTCGTGCACTCATGGTACAATCTTCCATTTTATTCAGTTTCTGCACAGGCACCTCTAGTCTCTCCCTCTGAATAGAGGAGGTGTGGCTCACACAGAGTATCAGAAGTTTCAGAGTGGTGTGTCCTGACACATATCCCTTTCAAGGCCTGCGAAAGGAGTCTTTTTTTTTTTGGCAAATTTCTGCATTTGCAAAGGGGATGTTGGCTGATAGTTGACAAAAATTTAGCTCATTGTAAAAGGGAAGTAGCAAGAATGATATTGGGAGGAGTAGCCTGGCCAGAAGTTTCCTCAGATGCCTCAGACACTGAGCTTGACTGTGCACAAGTCTCCCCATCTTTACTAAATGGAACTCCTCAGCTGTCACTTCCCAGCTGCTGGTAGCCAAAGACAATGAAACAAAGCTTTTCAAAAATCAGCCTCTAAAGGTGCAAAGCCACTCCTCCCAAACATTTTTACACTTGGAAGGCTTTTACTAAACTTTAAAGTATTTTAAAAGAATCTTGCAGAGAAGCATAGAACACCCACACGCTTTCCATTTAAAATACAGTCAGACTTTAATGCTGTTTTGACCTCTTTGGGATTAGCTGAACTCTGTCAAAAAATCTAATATATTTTGGCTGCTATGGTCAATAATCAGTTTGAAGTGTGGCTCCGAGGAAATGCAGGTACCAAAAAGGAAACATCCACTGCTGCTTTTTCTGGTAAATTCTCCTAACATGTGATGACCAACCTCTTTTATTTCCCCACTATGGAGAGTTCAAGTATCTGCATTACAACCTGCAGTCCAGGCTTTCTTCTCAAAATGGTAAGAGACAAAATTTGCTTCTAAAACTAAACATTGGAAAACTGTGGTCCCTGAAAATCTCCAAGTAATGTAGATTAAAACCGGCAAAAAAGTAAAACATTTTTTTTAGTGCAGTCATATTATGCCATACTGGTGCTACAGTTTTTACTTTGAGAAGAAAGCCTAAGAAACATTCACTTGTAAGACTGATAAATCTTCACAGATATTATTCGTAACCCACTGTGCAACGAAAATTTTATATAGAAGATATTTAATTTCATAATATCTGTTTTTTCTCCTAAGCCACCTACTATGTATTAATGAGGAGAATCTTCTTGTTACTATCGATGGATGAATGGATGGATTCAAGTCTCACTTCCATACAGCTTAAAATTCATT